>NC_138777.1:223679060-224094060 GCF_965119305.1 Pelophylax lessonae
AATTGTATACATTTTCAACATTTAAAAAAAATATATATAATTAATAAAAACAAAAAAAAGGGCTAATTATCTAATTCACACAGGTTCTCTGTTATCTTTGTGTCTGCTAATAATGATTTTAGTGTATTTTTTGTGAAAATATTGTCTTAAAATATTGGGGGGGGGGGGGGGGGGGCTGCCAGGTAGGCTGTGCGAGGCCCCTGTAATTTCTAAAAGCAGCCCTGAGAGTCGGTCACACTCTCCTTTCATGCAAATTGGATATGGGGGAAACCCACATTTTTTACTTTTTTGTGCCTAAGCAAGAATGAGGTTGCGCTCCTGCTGCCTAACAGACCATGTGCACCAGTGGATGTGTGCGCAGATGTGCCAAATGGTTCTGGTTCTCCAACCTGTGGGACCTGGCAGAGACCTTCCACACATCTGTGCATGTTCCAGTGTGCGTGAAGACACCCTAAATATGGGGTCTCCGTGTAGACAGGTGCAGTCTGTACTCCCTGCTGCAGGTGGTGCTTGATCAAAGGGGCAATGCAGAAAGGGAAGGAAGTCATGAGAAACTTGGTTCCTCTATTACTTTACTGTGGTCACAAGAAGACAGATGTCAAATTGGATGCTGGCACTCCATGTGACTTCAGTGGCCATCTTGGGTCAGGCAGAGTCTATTTAGGACAGACTGCATCCAGCTCTTCGTTGCAGGCGCTGTGGGCATCTTCCAGTCTTCAGACCGATGTCATTGTTCATGAGTGGCTATGGATGGGTGTCCCTAACCAGCAGGCCTGAATAAGTTGTGTTTGAACCTTTTATACAATATAACTTTGTTGCCTGACTTAGACTCTGAGTGTTTACTAACCACTAAACTATGCTGCACCTGGCTCACACTCGTATCCCAGGTTTTCAACCATCTCTTTTAAAGGACATTGTTTCTTGACCAAATGTTTGATGGAAATCCATAAATTCAGCCCATATGAAGGGTAAGACAGCCTCCTTTGTTTTGCCACCTCTCTAATAAGTCCCATCACAGCTGTTTGAGTCGGTAGCATCTCCAGAACCTTCCAGGAACCTTGCAACTTTCACACAACCGGCTTAATAAATACATTTTTCACAGCTCCATGTGGATGTCATCTGGGATCCCTAATCCTAAAAAATTTGTCTAAAGCCTCCTCCCACAATTACATTTCCTTTACCTTTTTTTATGCCACCGGACTCCATGTGTGCCCAGATTTGCCAAATGGTTCTGCCCAACCTTTTGGACCTGGCAGAGACCTTCTGCACATCTGTGCACTTTTGGGCATGCGTGAAGACACCGTAACTATGGGGTCCCCGTGTAGGCAGGTTGAGTCTGTACTACCTACTTCAGGTGGCGCTCAACCAAAGTGGCAACCAAGAAGGGGAAGGAAGTTATGAGGAACTTGGACGTGCATAAAAATGCCATAATTATGGGGTCCTTGGATCTAAGGTTGTCTGCATATGCACTGGGAAACTTGACGCGTGCGCAGATGTGTCGTATCTCTGCCAGGTTCCTACGACACACCTTCAAACAGATCTCATTTTTAGTATTCAATAGTTTTTTACTGAGTTTTTACAAAACAGTAAAACAAAAGAAAGGGGTAGCATACAGAAAAGTACCACACACCACAACAGTGTGTGCAAGCATATAAAACATTGGCACATCGGCATCAGAGAATGCAATATTGAGATACATGACATTGCAATACACGAGGTCCCATGGCTGAGCCGCTTCAAAGGAGGCATGTGCAGAGTCCAGAGGACCAACTAAGCCGGAGGACAAACGGGCGGGTAGAGGCCCCGTCCCCGCCCCAGACACCCCAAATGGGAACAAACTGTGTCCTGTACAGGGCGCAGCCCCCCCGACCCCCGCTATCCCCCACCATCCCCCAAACCCCAACAGATCTAATTTTTAAAGATGGTGGTGCCAGTAAGGAGGGGGGGGGGGGGGGCTTGGCCAGCATTATGGGACAGAAGTTTCCTATTAGGTACCGCAATATCGTATTTAGCCCTTGGGCTGAAGATTCCTTTAAACGTCTCCCATGTACATTGTTTGTTGACAAAACATTTGATGGAAATCCATCAATTCAGCCCATACAAAAGGGAAAGACAGCCTCTCCTTTGTCTTGCCGCTTCTCCTGTAAGCCCCGTCGCAGCTGTTTGAGTAGGTGTAGCATCTCAAGAACCTTCCGGGAACCTTGCAATTTTCACACAACCGGCTTAATAAATACATTTTTCACAGCTCCATGTAGACGTCCTCCGGGAGCCATTTTGAATTGCGTCTGAATGGCACCCAAGAACTCCTACTCCTTTTTGCCTACCAACGTCGCGAAGAAGCCCAGGCAATGCCGAAGGGTTCTGCCCAACCTTTGGGACCTGGCAGAGACCTTCTGCACATCTGTGCGTGCGTGAAGACACCATAATTATGGGGTCTCCAAGTAGGCAGGTTGAGTCTGTACTAGTACCTACTTCAGGTGGTGCTCAACCAAAGTGGCAACCCAGAAGGGGAAGGAAGTTGTAAGGAACTTGGACGTGTATTAGGATGCCGTAATTATGGGGTCCTTGGAACTAAGATTGTCTGCATATGCACTGGGAAACTTGGCGCATGCGCAGATGCGTCGTATCTCTGCCAGGTTCCGAAGACACACCTTCAAACAGATCTAAATTTTAAAAATGGTGGTTCCGGTAAGGGGGGGGGGGGGCTTGGCCAGCATTATGGGACAGAAGTTTCTCATTAAGTGCCACAATATCGTATTTAGCCCTTGGGCTGAAGTTTCCTTTAAACGTCTCCCATGCACATTGTTGACAAAACATTTGATGGAAATCCATCAATTCAGCCCATACAAAGGGAAAGACAGCCTCTCCTTTGTCTTGCCGCTTCTCCTGTAAGCCCCGTCGCAGCTGTTTGAGTAGGTGTAGCATCTCAAGAACCTTCCGGGAACCTTGCAATTTTCACACAACCGGCTTAATAAATAAATTTTTCACAGCTCCATGTAGACGTCCTCCGGGAGCCATTTTGAATTGCGTCTGAATGGCACCCAAGAACTCCTACTCCTTTTTGCCTACCAACGTCGCGAAGAAGCCCAGGCAATGCTGAAGGGTTCTGCCCAACCTTTGGGACCTGGCAGAGACCTTCTGCACATCTGTGCACGTTTGTGCGTGCGTGAAGACACCATAATTATGGGGTCTCCAAGTAGGCAGGTTGAGTCTTTACTAGTACCTACTTCAGATGGTGCTCAACCAAAGCGGCAACCCAGAAGGGGAAGGAAGTTGTAAGGAACTTGGACGTGTATTAGGATGCCGTAATTATGGGGTCCTTGGAACTAAGATTTTCTGCATATGCACTGGGAAACTTGGCGCATGCGCAGATGTGTCGTATCTCTGCCAGGTTCCTAAGACACACCTTCAAACAGATCTAAATTTTAAAAATGGTGGTTACGGTAAAGGGGGGGGGGGGGCTTGGCCAGCATTATGGGACAGAAGTTTCTCATTAAGTGCCGCAATATCGTATTTAGCCTTTGGGCTGAAGTTTCCTTTAAACGTCTCCCATGTACATTGTTTGTTGACAAAACATTTGATGGAAATCCATCAATTCAGCCCATACAAAGGGAAAGACAGCCTCTCCTTTGTCTTGCCGCTTCTCCTGTAAGCCCCGTCGCAGCTGTTTGAGTAGGTGTAGCATCTCAAGAACCTTCCGGGAACCTTGCAATTTTCACACAACCGGCTTAATAAATAAATTTTTCACAGCTCCATGTAGACGTCCTCCGGGAGCCATTTTGAATTGCGTCTGAATGGCACCCAAGAACTCCTACTCCTTTTTGCCTACCAACGTCGCGAAGAAGCCCAGGCAATGCTGAAGGGTTCTGCCCAACCTTTGGGACCTGGCAGAGACCTTCTGCACATCTGTGCACGTTTGTGCGTGCGTGAAGACACCATAATTATGGCGTCTCCAAGTAGGCAGGTTGAGTCTTTACTAGTACCTACTTCAGATGGTGCTCAACCAAAGCGGCAACCCAGAAGGGGAAGGAAGTTGTAAGGAACTTGGACGTGTATTAGGATGCCGTAATTATGGGGTCCTTGGAACTAAGATTGTCTGCATATGCACTGGGAAACTTGGCGCATGCGCAGATGTGTCGTATCTCTGCCAGGTTCCTAAGACACACCTTCAAACAGATCTAAATTTTAAAAATGGTGGTTTCGGTAAAGGGGGGGGGGGGGGGCTTGGCCAGCATTATGGGACAGAAGTTTCTCATTAAGTGCCGCAATATCGTATTTAGCCTTTGGGCTGAAGTTTCCTTTAAACGTCTCCCATGTACATTGTTTGTTGACAAAACATTTGATGGAAATCCATCAATTCAGCCCATACAAAGGGAAAGACAGCCTCTCCTTTGTCTTGCCGCTTCTCCTGTAAGCCCCGTCGCAGCTGTTTGAGTAGGTGTAGCATCTCAAGAACCTTCCGGGAACCTTGCAATTTTCACACAACCGGCTTAATAAATACATTTTTCACAGCTCCATGTAGACGTCCTCCGGGAGCCATTTTGAATTGCGTCTGAATGGCACCCAAGAACTCCTACTCCTTTTTGCCTACCAACGTCGCGAAGAAGCCCAGGCAATGCCGGGGCATCACAAAGAGTTAAAGGAAAAGAGATAAAACCAGATATGTGTAGCCTCCAGACGTCCATTAAAAGAGCGCAATGCTGTTTCCTATCACAGATTATATGCCAGATGTTCAAACTATCTCTAATCATTGCAGATGTAATGGACTAGAATGTTGCAGTTTATGAGTTTACTGGCATTAATTCTATATGCTGCACCAGGGAAAAAAGATTTTAAATATATAATTATACCTCATTAATACTCAGGTTTTATTTCCTTTCAGCGGAACAAGACTTATTAAGGCGTACATTCGCCGCATATTTTTTAATTTTTTTTTTTCCCCCAGACTTGGCTGCCAGATCGTCTATTGTGCCTCGACGATGACAGTCATCCGTTGACGTAGCGCCGGTGAAACGGTGCATGGGACCTGCTGGCCAATTAACAGCCAAGGTTAGGAGATGGAGTGGAGAGAAGAGGGGGGGGGTTAACACTTTTTCTAAATGACTAGCTGCTGGCCATCAAAAAGACAGAAGGAAGACTGAACTGTGGTATTACAATAGATCCTGACCTTTTTACGTTCCAGATGTGCTGAACATATGACGGGGAGATCGGAGGAGGATATTGCACACTAGGGGCCTTCTGTCCAGCGGATGTCACTGTTCGTATGCTGGCAATGAAGCTCTGATTGTTACTTTCTGGCAGAGAAGAGCGGCCGCTGCAGCAAGCGAGAGTCATAAAAATCCAGAACTGAAGAGTCGCAGTACATTTAAAAATAGGGGTTTCTTCTGCACCCTCAGATTAATACGACTGTTCTGGGGACATCTTAAAAGGTCCGTTAACCCAAAAATGATATTTTATCTACAGGTCTACCTATGTATGTTCCACCTCAACCTGTAAAAGAAAAAAAAATCCAGCAGGAATGGTGGGAACCATTTATAATTGGCACAGAAGGGGTGCAGACTCAGAAACTCAATACAGGGATGGTGGTGGCCCCTCGTAATGGGTAAAGCAGGTGTGTAGACCTGGGAACTCACAGGGATGGTGGGAATCCCTCATAATGTGCACAACATGTGTTCAAATTCAATAACTCATCATAGGGATGGTGGGAACCCCTCATAATTAGCACTGCAGGTGTACAGACCCTGGAACTCAATGCAGGGATGGTTTGGGGCCCCTCATTATGTGAACAACAGGTGTTCAAACCCAGAAACTCAGTGCAGGGATGGTGGGAACCCCTCATAATGGACTCCACAAGTGTTCAAATGCAAGAACTCAGCATAGGGATGGCAGGAACTCCTCATAATTAGCACTGCAGGTGTACAGACCCTGGAACTCAATGCAGGGATAGTGGGGGCCCCTCGTAATGGGCACAGCAGGTGTGTAGACCTGGGAACTCAGCACAGGGATGGTGGGAATCCCTCGTAATGGGCTCCACAGGTGTTCAAATGCAAGAACTCAGCATAGGGATGGCGGGAACTCCTCATAATTAGCACTGCAGGTGTACAGACCCTGGAACTCAATGAAGGGATGGTGGGGGCGCCTCATAATGGGAACAGCAGGTGTACAGACCCTGGAACGTAGAGTAGGGATGGTGGGAACTGCTTATAACAGGAACAGCAAGTGTTCAAACCCAGAAACTCAGTGAAGGGATGGTGGAAGATCCTTATAACGGGCATAGCAGGTGTTCAAACTCAGGAACTCAGTGCAGAGATGGTGGGAACCACTTATAATGGGCACAGCAGGTGTTCCAACCCAGGATCTCTGTAGGGATGGTGGGAGCCCCTTATAACGGGCATGGCAGATGTTCAAACCCAGGAACTCAGTGCAGCGATGGTTGGAACCACTTATAATGGGCACAGAAGTTGTTCAAACCCAGGATCTCAACCCAGGGATGGTGGAAGCTTCTCATAATGTGCACAGCAGGTGTACGGATTCAGGAACTCGGTGCAGGTACGGTGGGGGCCCCTAATAAGGACCACAGTAGGCATGCAGACCTGGGAACTCCGCACAAGGAGAGTGGTAGCTCTACATAATTGGGCACAGCAGGTCTACAGATCCGTTAAAGCAGTGCAGTGAGAGTGGGAAAACCCTACTGCTACTATTGGGTACAACAGAAGTACAAGCCCGGAAACACAGCACAGGGATGATGGGAGCCCCTTATATAGGGCACAGAAGGTGTGCAGACCCTGGGACTCAGTGTAGTGATAGTGGGAGCCCCTCATAATGTGCACAGCAGGTGTGCAGATTCAGGAACTGGAGATGGTGAGGACTCCTCATGTTGAGTACAACAGGCGTGCCAACCTGGGAACTCAGCATTTGGATGATGGGAACCCCTCATAATTGGGCACAGCAGGTGTGCAGAGCTGGGAACTCAGCACATAGATGGTGGGAACCCCTCATAATGGACAGAGCAGGGATCTCACCAACGGAATGTCCAAGAGATAGGAGGTAAGGTGGTTTAACTCTCCAACATCTACCAAAATCAGAAAATGCACTTTTTGGGCGGACTGACACTTGAAATGACATCAGGTTCCAGTTCATGCAGGATTCCGGTTTTATTACTTTATTACTATTTTATTTCCGGTTTCATTACTCACCCTAACTGAGGTTACCTCTGATTATTTATTTTTTTTCTGCCAAGTGTTGACTTGATGTCACAGATCACAGCAGTTGAAAGATCTTCCTTTTCTAGTTTGCTTAGAGATTTAAACTACTACATAATGCATATATCTATCAGAAGACATGAAATAGTGACCCAGTCATTATAAAAAAAAAAAAATAATAATAATAATTATAGTGCATATACAGTACATACAGTGGGTACGGAAAGTATTCAGACCCCCTTAAATTTTTCACTCTTTGTTATATTGCAGCCATTTGCTAAAATCATTTAAGTTCATTCTTCTTCCTCATGAATGTACACATAGCACCCCATACTGACAGAAAAACACAGAATTGTTGACATTGTTGCAGATTTATTAAAAAAGAAAAACTGAAATATCACATGGTCCTAAGTATTCAGACCCTTTGCTCAGTATTTAGTAGAAGCCCCCTTTTGATCTAATACAGCCAGGAGTCTTTTTGGGAAAGATGCAACAAGTCTTTCACACCTGGATTTGGGGATCCTCTGCCATTCCTCCTTGCAGATCCTCTCCAGTTCTGTCAGGTTGGATGGTAAACGTTGGTGGACAGCCATTTTTGGGTCTCTCCAGAGATGCTCAATTGGGTTTAAGTCAGGGCTCTGGCTGCGCCATTCAAGAACAGTCACAGAGTTGTTGTGAAGCCACTCCTTCGTTATTTTAGCTGTGTGCTTAGGGTCATTGTCTTGTTGGAAGGTAAACCTTCGGCCCAGTCTGAGGTCCAGAGCACTCTTTGTCCAGGATATCCCTGTACTTGGCCGCATTCATCTTTCCCTTGATTGCAACCAGTTGTCATGTCCCTGCAGCTGAAAAACACCCCCACAGCATGATGCTGCCACCACCATGCTTCACTGTTGGGACTGTATTGGACAGGTGATGAGCAGTGCCTGGTTTTCTCCACACATACCGCTTAGAATTAAGGCCAAAAAGTTCTATTTTGGTCTCATCAGACCAGAGAATCTTATTTCTCACCATCTTGGAGTTTTTCAGGTGTTTTTTAGCAAACACCATGCGGGCTTTCATGTGTCTTACACTGAGGAGAGGCTTCCATCGGGCCACTCTGCCATAAAGCCCCAACAGGTGGAGGGCTGCAGTGATGGTTGACTTTCTACAACTTTCTCCCATCTCCTGACTGCATCTCTGGAGCTCAGCCACAGTGATCTTTGGGTTCTTCTTTACCTCTCTCACCAAGGCTCTTCTCCCCCGATAGCTCAGTTTGGCCGGACGGCCAGCTCTAGGAAGGGTTCTGGTCGTCCCAAACGTCTTCCATTTGAGGATTATGGAGGCCACTGTGCTCTTAGGAACCTTAAGTGCAGCAGAAATCTTTTTGTAACCTTGGCCAGATCTGTGCCTTTCCACAATTCTGTCTCTGCGCTCTTCAGGCAGTTCCTTTGACCTCATGATTCTCATTTGCTCTGACATGCATTGTGATCTGAAAGGGGTTATATAGACAGGTGTGTGGCTTTCCTAATCAAGTCCAATCAGTATAATCAAACACAGCTGGACTCAAATGAAGGTGTAGAACCATCTCAAGGATGATCAGAAGAAATGGAAAGCACCTGAGTTAAATATATGAGTGTCACAGCAAAGGGTCTGAATACTTAGGACCATGTGATATTTCAGTTTTTCTTTTTTAATAAATCTGCAACAATGTCAACAATTCTGTGTTTTTCTGTCAGTATGGGGTGCTATGTGTACATTCATGAGGAAGAAGAATGAACCTAAATGATTTTAGCAAATGGCTGCAATATAACAAAGAGTGAAAAATGTAAGGGGGTCTGAATACTTTCCGTACCCACTGTATCTGTCAGTTGGTCTGCTAAACTATTTTGATCATTTTTTTTTAAGTATACCTCTAGCAATTTTTTTAAATTTTGGATAAAGTAAAATCCCCTGTCATTTTTTTAGTTATTTTTTGCCCTCTGTGTCTTGTAGGGGAGATTACTCTTCACTTCCTGTCTGGGAGACACAACAGGAAGTGAGAAACTCATGGCTACCTACCCTCTTAGGTTTCGTTTACATAAGCAGCACTGTCTGTCTACCGCCCGTCTGAAAAGTGATCCACCAATTTTTAGGATTCTTCATGCCATGCCGCATGCGTGTTTATAACAGCAGACCGCCGTTCTGTCTCCATGGGAAGCGTCCGCGGGTGCCCGCGAAGTGACGTACAGGTGCGTCTTTCCGCAGGACAGAGCTGACCTGCCGCAGTAAAACTATGGTGACTGGTCAGCAAGTGGTCAAAGCGGTTGTATACCCTAAAAATAAAAAACCTGCAAAACAATGGCATAATGTGTTAGGTTGCATCGCATACTAGCACATTATGAAATACTTACCTTAGAACGAATCCTCTCCAGTAGCGCCCGGTCACCACTGAGAGGGCTGACATAATCCCCCGGCGTTTCTTATGGGTTCGCGGGCTTCGGCGCTGTGAGTGTGAGCCACGGTGACGTCACTCCCGGACGTGGTTCCGGCAAGGAGCTCTGAAGTTCCGGCACGGTATGCCAGATCTTCAGAGTGCATGCACCGCTAACCCCAGTGGCTGCATGCAGGGTGAATATCTCCTAAACCATGCATGTGTTGGACATATTCATTATACCTACAGGTAAGCCTTATTATAAGCCTTATTATACGCTTATCTGTAGGTAAAAATCACAAAGTGTACTTTACTACTGCTTTAACTTGTACCTACAGGAGAGCCTACAATAAGACTTACCTGTAGGTACAGTGAATATTTCCTAAACTTGCACCGCTTAGGAGATATTCACACGTGATGCAGCCTGTGACGTCACCGGCGCACACGCTCGGAAGGGACGGCATACCCGTGCCTTCCCTTCAGAGCTCCGTGCCTGGGCTGGTGACGTCATCGAGGCCCCAGCCATTCATACAGCCCGGAGCCTGCGAACCCAGCAGGAAGACCACCTGAAGATGGAATCGCCAAGGAGCCATGACAGCGCTGTGCTGGACTTCTCTGTGTGCAGGTAGGCCTGTCATAAAGTTCTAGTAAGCGATGCATATTAGTACATTATGATTTAAACCTGCAGGGGGGGGGGGGAGGGGGTTTTGTGGAGCTTTACTACCGCTTTAACCACTGAATGCCTGCCCTTTAGCAGATTTACTGCTACATGGCGGCTGTTCTGTGCAGAATTCACGTATATATACAGTACGTGATTCTGCGCTTATGTCTAGGGGGCGCTCACGCACAGTGCTTCTGCTGTGATTACTTGCAGCAGAAGCCGAACAGCGGGTGCCGGGAATTAAATGTCCACTGGCACTTGACGATCGTCGGGAAGAGAGACTGGAAACAAGGCAGAGCTCCATCCTGACAGTGCGGAAGTGATGGATTTTCTTTCCCTGCAAAGCACTTCCCTTAGTAAAAGCACCACACACAGTACACACAAACACTGGCTAGGCACACATTTAACCCTTTGTTTGCCCTTGATCAGGGGTCTTCAAATTATGGCCCTCCAGTTGTTCAGGAACCACAATTCCCATCATGCGTAATCATGTCTGTGAATGTCAGAGTTTTACAATGCCTCATGGGATGTGTAGTTCTGCAACAGCTGGAGGGCTGTAGTTTGAAGATCCTTGCCCTAGATGTTTAACCCCCTTCCCATCCCAGTGTCATTAGTACAGTGACAGTGCATATTTTTAGCACTAATCACTGTAAATTGGCACTTTTCCACTGCAAGTACCGGCTCGGCTCCACTCGGCCCTGCTTGACTCGGTTTGGTTTTCCACTGCATGGTACGGTGTTGGAACGGTTCGGTACGGTTTGGTATGGTTTGCTTTTCCACTAAAGTAGTAAGTGGGTGGGATAACAACGATTCTCTGACCAATCAGTGGCTAGTAGTGACAAACAGTCAAGGCTGCATGCAAAGGATTGTGGGATATGGTATCGGTACGGCCCTCTTGGAACCACAACCGAGGTGGTACTGTTTAAGTGAGCGGTACCGTTCGGTTCCATGCAGTGGAAAAGCGCCGCCGTACCGTACCGAACCGTTCCAACACCGTACCATGCGGTACCATGCAGTGGGAAAGCGCAAAAGCGTGCCGAACCGTTCGGTTCCATGCAGTGGAAAAGCGCCATTAGTGTCACTGGTTCCCGCAAAGTGTCAAAAGCGTCAGTTAGTTTTCAACTTCAACTGTCCGCCGCAATATTGCAATCCCACTATAAGTCGCTGATCGCCGCCATTACTAATTTAAAAAAAAAAAAAAAAAAAATTCCAGTGTATATCCCATAGTTTGCAGATGCTATAACTTTTGGGCAAACCAATCAATATACTAACACACACATGCAGCGCTTAAGACGTCTTACAAAGTCCAATATCTAAATGAAAAACAATGTTCCAGAAAAGAGTCCATAAATGTGCAAGAATGCATGCAGGAGAAGTGTTGAGAAGAATCCGCCATTGGAGGAAAGAGTTCACACTGACCCTTACCCCAAAAGATGGACTACTTGTGCAAGAAGAGTCAATAAAGCTTAGGCATATCTCCAACTCTCCACTGCTATGACATCAAGGATCTTCAATAAAACGGCATATACCACCATATATAGACTCTCATCATAGATATATGTAAGGATAAACAGAAAAGAACCTCATTGCGCAGTATTACTCATAAGTAATTATTTATTGGTAAGATCCAAAGTGCTCACAAACAGAAACATAAAAACCGCATGTAAGTCCTTATATGATAGCTGATGTTTCCATCCAACAGTATGACCGACTAACCAGCGTGGCGACGTCATGTGACCTAGCTCCTCCCGACGCATTTCATCATAAGCAGACGTCATCAGGGGCATGGCGACATCAATCATTATACGCTTAGGCCCCTTTCACACTTGTAAGACCTGAAAGTCACACGACTTTGCTACGTGACTTTGACGTGACTTTCAGCAATGCCTGTGTAATCTTGAGGTCAATGGACCTCCAGTCACATCAAAGTTGGACCAAAGTAGTGCAGGGACTACTTTGAAGTCGCTGCAACTTTAAGTCGCATACATATGAATGGTTCTCATTGGAAATCATGGGGTACGACTTGTCATGCGACTTTGAAGTCCCAAGATGCAGGACAAGTCGCACACGTGTGAAAGGGGTCATATTGGGATTTTTTTTTTTTACCAAAAATATGTAGCAGAATAGATATTGACCTAAATTAATGAAGAGATTTTGTTTTTTTTTACATTTTTTATTGGATGTGTTTTATAGCAGAAAGTAACAAATACTGTTTTTTTTTTTTTTTTTTTATATTGTTGGTCTTTTATGGTTTATAGCGCAAAAAATAAAAAAATACTTTAATACCAAATACCACCAGAAATAAAGCTCAATTTGTGGGGAAAAAAATGATGTAAATTTAATTATGTACAGCGTTGCACGACCGCGCAGTTGTCAGTTAAAGTAACGTAGTGCCGTATTGCAACTAAATGGCTTGGTCAGGGGGGGGGGGGGGGGGGTAAAGTGGTTCTACCAGGTCTCCATCATAAAATAACTGACTGATTGAACTTCTTACCCTGGATCATTTATTATATTAAATAATTTATTAGATCAATATTATATTGCAACATTGTGTGAGTGTTTTTTCAAAGGTCTTTTATTTATTGATATTTTTTTAAGAAGATCAATTCATGCCTATCAGTGCCGATCAGTGCCGCCTATCAGTGCTCATCAATGCCGCCTATCAGTGCCCAGCAGTGCCACCTATCAGTGCTCATCAATGCCGCCTATCAGTGCCCAGCAGTGCCACCTATCAGTGCTCATCAATGCCGCCTATCAGTGCCCAGCAGTGCCGCCTATCAGTGCCCAGCAGTGCCGCCTATCAGTGCTACCTATCAGTGCCCCCCCATAAGTGCCCATCAGTGCTGCCTATCAGTGCCACCCCATCAGTGCCTCCTCATCAGTGCCTGTCAGTGCGGCCTGATCAGTGCTCATCAGTGCAGGAAAAAACGTATCTATTTACAAAATTGTATAACATAAACAAAAAGGGCTCTTTCACACGGGCGATCCGATCAGATCCGCCTGTCAGTTTTTTAGGCGGATCTGATCGGATCCTCCATGCAGCTCTATGGGGCAGCGGGTGTCAGCGGAGACACCTCCACTGACACCCGCTGCCATCCGCATCCGATCCTGTGCGTGAAATCTGGACGGATGGAAACCCTATTTTTCCATCCGTTCAGTAATGGGATCGGGTCGGATGAGAACGGACAGGCGGTCCGCTCCCATCCGATCCCCCATAGAGGGCAGCGGGGGCTGAGACACCTCCCTCTCCGCTCTGCAAGCGGAGACGGAGCTGTCATCCGCCGGCTGAGCAACACGGATCCGACTACGGAGGCGGACCGTGTGAAAGAGCCCAAACACTTTTTTTTTTTTTTTTCAAACTTTTCGGTCTTTTTTTATTTGTTTAGCAAAAAAGAAAAAACCTTGCGGTGATCAAATACCACCAAAAGAAATCTCTATAAGTGGGAAAAAAATTACATAAATTCGGTTTGGGTACAGTGTTGCATGACCGCGCAATCGTCATTCAAAATGCAACAGCGCTAAAAGCTGAAAATTGGCCTGGGCAGGAAGGGGGTGAAAGTGCCCGGTATTGAAGTGGTTAAACGAAAAAAGATCGACAATTCTGCAAAAAAAAAAAAACAATATTTTTTTTTGTAGGATTCTGCAACAAAGTTTGTTAAAATCCGTGCAATGTACAGAGATCACCCAGAGGGGAATGTTTTTTTCGCAACAAAAGTGGAGTTACGCTTTAAGCATCCACAATGAATGAGGGCCTGGCTGTTCTTCACAGTTGATAAAGGCAAGACTTTCCTTACAATCTTTTGCAGCTGAATACTCCGGGAAATGTTTTATTGCTTCTTTCTCTGCAAAGAATTGTTGTAAGCTGCTTTTGTTACTATAATATTAATTAGAAAAGTGCTATATTCTTTTTCTGGAATGAAACCAGCATGGCCCCAACAGACATAACATGGCCCATTGAATAATGGTTCTACTCCGATCAGCTCAGTGCTTTATTTAAAGTGGTTCTAAAGTCTAAAAGTTGTTTTTTTTTTTTTATCCTAATGCATTCTCTGAATTATATAAAAAACACCCCACTACCTGTCCGACCCCCACCAACCTTAAACACTTACCTGGCTCTATCTCTACTCCTCCTTCACTTTACACAGCAGAAACTTAGAGCAGAGGGGGAGAATTGCCGGGACAAGGTCATCTACCGCCCAGGGCGAAAATGTTAAATAGCAAATCCCCCCCCCCCGTCAAAAATATGTCAACAAAAATCCACTTCCTCAACCCCAAAAGATTGGAGCACCAATCTTCACACTTACCCCCTAAGCCTAAATTCTCCCCAAACAAAAATTCCCGCTTTTCAAGTACGAATCCCCCCTCCAAACTCAAATTCTTTCCCTCCCCAAATCCCCCCTTACCTAAATCCCCTTGCCTAGCTCTAATTCCCCCCCCCTCCCGTTAAATTTCCTCTTCTAGCACAAACCGGCCCAATCATCCCTACTAGCACAAATACCCCCCCCCCCCAATCCCCCTTTCTAACATAAATCCACTCTCCTAGTACTAATTCCACCCCCATTCAAATCACTACTAGCACAAGAGACGATCAGAGACTGCATACATGGCACAAGAGACGATCAGTGACTGCATACATGGCACAAGAGATGATCAGAGACTTCATTCATGGCACAAGAGATGGTCAGAGACTGCATGCATGGCACAGGAGATGATCAGAGACTTCATTCATGGCACAAGAGATGGTCAGAGACTGCATTCATGGCACAAGAGATGGTCAGAGACTGCATGCATGGCACAGGAGATGATCAGTGACTGCATTCATGGCACAAGAGATGATCAGTGACTGCATTCATGGCACAAGAGATGATCAGTGACTGCATTAATGGCACAAGAGATGATCAGTGACTGCATTAATGGCACAAGAGATGGTCAGAGGCTGCATACATGGCACAAGAGATGGTCAGTGACTGCATACATGGCACAAGAGATGATCAGAGACTGCATGCATGGCACAAGAGATGATCAGTGACTGGATACATGGCACAGGAGATGATCAGTGACTGCATTCATGGCACATGAGATGGTCAGAGACTGCATGCATGGCACAGGAGATGATCAGTGACTGCATTCATGGCACAAGAGATGGTCAGAGACTGCATGCATGGCACAGGAGATGATCAGTGACTGGATACATGGCACAGGAGATGATCAGTGACTGCATTCATGGCACAAGAGATGGTCAGAGACTGCATGCATGGCACAGGAGATGATCAGTGACTGCATTCATGGCACAAGAGATGGTCAGAGACTGCATGCATGGCACAAGAGATGATCAGTGACTGGATACATGGCACAGGAGATGATCAGTGACTGCATTCATGGCACAAGAGATAATCAGAGACTGCATGCATGGCACAAGAGATGATCAGTGACTGGATACATGGCACAGGAGATGATCAGTGACTGCATTCATGGCACAAGAGATGGTCAGAGACTGCATGCATGGCACAGGAGATGATCAGTGACTGCATTCATGGCACAAGAGATGGTCAGAGACTGCATGCATGGCACAGGAGATGATCAGTGACTGCATTCATGGCACAGGAGAAAATCGGAGACTGCATTCATGGCACAAGAGATAATCAGAGACTGCATGCATGGCACAAGAGATAATCAGAGACTGCATGCATGGCACAGGAGATGATCAGTGACTGCATTCATGGCACAAGAGATGGTCAGAGACTGCATACTTGGCACAAGAGATGGTCAGTGACTGCATACATGGCACAAGAGATAATCGGAGACTGCATGCATGGCACAAGAGATGGTCAGTGACTGCATACATGGAACAAGGGATGGTCAGTGACTGCATACATGGCACAAGAGATAATCAGAGACTGCATACATGGCACAGGAGATGATCAGTGACTGCATTCATGGCACAAGAGATGGTCAGTGACTGCATACAAGGCACAAAGGATGGTCAGATACTGCATACTTGGCACAAGAGATGGTCAGAGACTGCATATATGGCACAAGAGACGGTCAGTGACTGCATACATGGCACAAGAGACGGTCAGTGACTGCATACATGGCACAAGGGATGGTCAGTGACTGCATACATGGCACAAGAGATAATCAGAGACTGCATGCATGGCACAAGAGATGATCAGTGACTGCATACATGGCACAAGAGATGGTCAGATACTGCATACTTGGCACAAGAGATGGTCAGAGACTGCATATATGGCACAAGAGACGGTCAGTGACTGCATACATGGCACAAGAGATGGTCAGAGACTGCATGCATGGCACAAGAGACGGTCAGTGACTGCATACATGGCACAAGAGATGGTCAGAGACTGCATATATGGCACAAGAGACGGTCAGTGACTGCATACATGGCACAAGAGATAATCAGAGACTGCATGCATGGCACAAGAGATGGTCAGAGACTGCATACATAGCACAAGAGATGGTCAGAGACTGCATACATAGCACAAGAGATGGTCAGAGACTGCATACATAGCATAAGAGATGGTCAGAGACTGCATAAATGGCAAAAAGAGATGGGTTCAGAGGGACTTCATTTTAAGAGCTCCATTGCCAGATTTGGGACCCAACGTACTCTGGGGCAAGGTCTCCGGTAGATGAACAAAGCTCTGAGGTAGCACACAAAAAGAAAAGGTGTCAGGTTTACTTTAATAACTGATTTTTGCTTTCCTAGCACCTCCAATACATCTCACAGAAAGGGGTACCTTTCTTTACTACAATAGACACTATATGGTCAAACATTTGTGGAGACCTGACCATTACATCTACTATATGGCCAAAAGACAGCTGATATTCCTCAAAATGATTGAAATAATGTTTTTCAGTTGAAGGGTTCTGTTAATATTACATATTAGACATTTTAGGCAATTGTGTGCTTCCAACCTTGTTTGGGAAAGGAACTTTTGTGTTCCAGCATGACTGTGCCCCCTTTTTCCAAAGCAAGCTCCATAAAGACATTATTTGATGAGTTTGGTGTGGAGGAACTCGAGACTGGACCTCAACCCTACTAAACACCATTGCTAATTGTGAGCCAGATCTTCTAATCCAGCAACATTACCTGACCTTACAAATGTTCTTTTGGGTGATGTGCACAAATTCCCACATTCACTTCCCAAAATCTTCCCAGAAGAGTGGAGTGAGGGGCAATTCCTTAGAGGTCTACGTTTTTGTAAGTGAAGCTTGGCCCCAGCTAGCAGTCAATAGTGCTGTTCAGAGATAATAGCCTTTATCAGGCCCTAATATAGGTCTTGTATTGCATCCCATAGTAATTCTAATAACCTCCATTGCTTAAAGTGGAGTTCCGACCTATTTTGCAACTTTAGTGATTCCTGGAGTGCTCCCTATGCTGATCAACAATTGGGCATTCTCAAATTTTTTACGGGGGTCCCTTACCTTATTTTCAGGGCATTTTTTATTGTACTTCCTCCTTCTCCCCCCTCTGTGGCCGTGGCCACCGACATCACTTCCGCCTTTGCATTGCATCCTGGGAGCTGTTTGTCATCACTCCCAGGAGGCTGGAATCATAAAGAACTCCCAGAACACTCCCTGGAATCAGGAAGAAGGACACAGCAGATAACACTGCGGCTTCAGATGCCCACATCCAAGATGGCCGAACCCAGACAGCGTTTTTAAAAGTAAGATTTTGACTAAAATCCAATACTGTACACCTTGTAAGTATGAGAATAGCGGTTCTGTAAAGGGCGATGGATTAGTATTATAGGGGTATTTTTAGTTAAAAAGGTATTTGAAGCCGGAACTCCGCTTTAAGCCCTTAGGACAGGGGAGACCTGGCTCACAATCAGCATTCCACTTCATCCAAAAGGTGTTCAGTAGGGTTGAGGTCCAGTCTCACGTTCCTCCACACAAAACTCATCACATGTCTTTATGGAGCTGACTTTGTGAAAAGGGGCACAGTCATGCAAGAACACAAAAGTTCCTTTCCCAAACAAGTTTGGAAGAGCACAATTATGTAAATGTCTTTGTATGCTGTAGTATTCCCTGTGGGAAGGTGCAGCGTGGTGCAGCAGCAATAAACACCCAGAGTCCAGTTTGCAGAAAACAGAACTGTATTGAAATTGAAGTTCAGTAAAGCACAACAAGCCCGTTGAGAAGACAATGAATGGCACACTCACAGGATGTACAGTGAAGAAAAGTAGCAGCAAGTTTCAGGCGTGCCAACAGCATCTGTCTCAAGTGGTGGGAATGTGGTCTGGCTGGTCTGGACCCAAGTGGGGAGGCTTTCAGGAAGGATGTCCCTGCACTTTCCCTACTCATCTGGAAGCTCTCCATAACACCAAGCACTGCCTCTGACAGACAGAAGATCCTTTGCTACTCTATCCACATGAGAAATGCAAGCCAAACACGGGAGCCAGGGTCCTGAATAGCCTGATCCAAGATGGCCTGACCCAAGATCCATTTGGACACTGACTCTCTGTGACTGAGGAGATAATAGAGGAATGAGGCTCCTCTTGACTTCCTCCTCCACCTGCATGACCGCCACCTGCAGTTGGAGAAAATAGACTGCACCTGACTGCCTTCACCCTTCACTGGAAAAACATGAACTGAATAATTTTCGAGGTATCAACTTACTGTTGGCCATAAATGGTCATGAGTCTACAAACATTTGTCCATATTGTATGATCCTCAATATCGCCAATATTTCTCACCTGCTGAGTGCTCATTTTGTAGTCAAGTAGAAGCCTGGAAACAAAGTCTACATACACTGCACCTTCATCGCCAATCAGCTTCTTTGAAGGAAGACACATTCCATTGTATATCCACCAGAACCACGTCATATTTCTATTGGTCCAGCACGCACATAGGACACAATTATGGAATGGACTGTCCAAGTTCAAATAGGTTAGTGTCCATAAATTCTTGTACAGAGACCCTCTAGTTCGGGGGTCTTCAAACTATGGCCCTCCAGTTTTTCAGGAACTACAATTCCCACCATGCCTAGTCATGTTTGTGAGAGCCGGTTCACACTAGGGGGGCCTTGGCCGCCTGACAAGTCGCCGTGGGTCGCCTGCCATAGATTAGCACAGGACCCGTTCTAATAGGAGCGACACAAGTCGCTCCGACTTAGAAAAAGGGTCCTGTACTACTTTGGGGCGACCTGGAGCGACCTGCATTGACTTCAATGATCAATGATATGAAGTCCGCGCATGTCGCTCCGAGGTCGCGGTGCACAGCTTCACAGGTCGCCCCGGCAAGTCGGATCGCCTCAGTGTGAACCGGCTCTTAATGTCAGAGTTTTACAATGCCTCATGGGATGTGTAGTTCCGCAACAGCTGGAGGGCCGTAGTTTGAGGATCCCTGCTCTAGTTCCTCAATATGTCACATCAGCAATACTGAAATTAAATTTTCGGATGGAGATCTTCCTTAACAATCAAGGAAGGAATTACTGCATGCCTGAGTCTGGAAACAGCTAAGAATTTCACATAAATTTTGGACAGTGCAGCCTTTTTCTGCAGAAAACAGGTTCCAAGGCAATAAAAATCAATATCCATCTAGAAGTTGATGTCATCCTTTCCTACCTGAATTTCGTACCGGAAAGAGGTCTGAGACATCCGCTGAATCACACTGGCCAGACCCCCTTATAAGTTATGACACAGAAATATAACGCATCAACTATTTTTTATTAAATTGTATCATGCAAGGTGCCCCTGAGAATTTATATGGCGGAGGTTATGACAACTGTTCTATTTCAAATAAATTTGGAATACATTAGAGATGATGTGTGGATTGTTTAACTCTAAATGTACATTTAACTTTTTTTTTTTTTTTTTACATTTCCTTGGTTCTTTTGTTACTTTGGTGTAGTTAGAGCCTGCTGAACTGCAGCTGGGGAGAGATACACAAGTCCATGTGTTCTTGGCTGCCTTGGGCTCTTAAGGCATGCTTGGAATTGTGATTGTGCATTGCATGGTGTCAGGGACATCATTCAGAAGTCATACATTTTTTTGTATTTTTTTCATTTAGCAAAGGCAAATATTATAATATTTAGGGATATTTTAAAACAAAACCCCAAATGTTCATAACAAAAACAAAAAAAAAAAAAAAATATATATATATATATATATATATATATATATATATATATATATATATATATATATAGTATCTCACAAAAGTTAGTACTTTTTTGTAAATATGTTATTTGCTACAATGTAAAGTAGTGAGTGTACAGCTTGTATAACAGTGTAAATTTGCTGTCCCCTCAAAATAACTCAACACACAGCCATTAATGTCTAAACCACTGGAAACAAAAGTGAGTACACCCCTAAGTGAACATGTCCAAATTGGGCCCAATTAGCCATTTTCCCTCCCCGGTGTCATGCGACTCGTTAGTGTTACAAGGTTTTAGATGTGAATGGGGAGCAGGTGTGTTAAATTTGGTGTTATCGCTCTCACTCTCTAGTACTGGTCACTGGAAGTTCAACATGGCACCTCATGGCAAAGAACTCTATGAGGATCTGAAAAAAAGAATTGTTGCTCTACATAAAGATGGCCTAGGCTATAAGAAGATTGCCAAGACCCTGAAACTGAGCTGCAGGATGGTGGCCAAAACCATACAGCTGTTTAACAGGACAGGTTCCACTCAGAACAGGCGTTGCCATGGTTGACCAAATTCTTTGAGTGCACATGCTGAGCATCATATCCAGAGATTGTCTTTGGGAAATAGACATATGAGTGCTGCCAGCATTGCTGCAGAGGTTGAAGGGGGAGCAGCCTGTTATTGCTCAGACCAAACGCCGCACACTGCATCAAATTGGTCTGCATGGCTGTCGTCCCAGAAGCAAGCCTCTTCTAAAGATGATGTACAAGAAAGCACATAAACAGTTTGCTGAAGACAAGCAGACTAAGGATATGGATTACTGGAACCATGTCCTGTGGTCTGATGAGACCAAGATAAACTTACTTGGTTCAGATGGTGTCAAGCGTGTGTGGCGGCAACCAGGTGAGGAGTAATGAAAAGAAATGGCTGCACTCAGATGTTGTCAAAATCCAAGTTTATTGGACATCCCAATGTGGCAAAAAAGTGGCAAGGTAGACGCGTTTCACACACTAAGATGTGTGCTTAATCATCACCAGGTGAGGAGTACAAAGACAAGTGTGTCTTGCCTACAGTCAAGCATGGTGGTGGGAGTGTCATGGTCTTGGGCTGCATGAGTGCTGCCGCCATTGGGGAACTACAGTACATTGAGGGAACCATGAATGCCAACATGTACTGTGACGTACTGAAGCAGAACATGATCCCCTCCCTTCGGAGACTGGGCCGCAGGGCAGTATTTAAACATAACGACCCCAAACACACCTCCAAGACGGCCAGTGCCTTGCTAAAGAAGTTGAGGGTAAATGTGATGGACTGGCCAAGCATGTCTCCAGACCTAAACCCTATTGAGCATCGGTGGGGCATCCTCAAACCGAAGGTGGAGGAGCGCAAGGTCTCTAACATCCACCAGCTCCGTGATGTCGTCATGGAGGAGTGGAAGAGGTCTCCAGTGGCAACCTGTGAAGCTCTGGTGAACTCCATGCCCAAGAGGGTTGAGGCAGTGCTGGAAAATAATGGTGGCAACACAAAATATTGACACTTTGGGTCCAATTTGGACATTTTCACTTACTCACTCTTCACTTACTCACTTACTTCACTTACTCACTGGACATGTGTACTCACTCTTGTTGCCAGCGGTTTAGACATTAATGGCTGTGTGTTGAGTTATTTTGAGGGGACAGCAAATTTACACTGTTATACAAGCTGTACACTCACTACTTTACATTGTAGCAAAGTGTCATTTCTTCAGTGTTGTCACATGAAAAGATATAATAAAATATTTACAAAAATGTAAGGGGTGTACTCACTTTTGTGAGATACTGTATATTAACTCTATTCCTTTACACTATGCTGTCAGTCTAACACTGTGAACGTGCTTACAGGAGCATAGAGAGCACATCGTGGTCTCATTAGTGTAGCTCTGCTCTGTGATTGTCCAATTAGCAGGCTGGGGGAAGGTTCTTGACCAAACTTTGCTGCTTAGCAGTATTGTAGAAAAGAAAGGTCATAGACTTCGCCTTCCTGTCTGGCAGGAATATTCAGATCATAAGACTGGCTGAACGACATTACAAATCCTTTGGCAGGTAAAACATTTCCCGAGCCCATATTTCATCTGTACATTAAGCTGTTTGCCTGGAGTTCAGCATTAAATAAGCCTTTATTGGCTTATAGTACACCGAGGATAAAACTAAAGCTTTCATTTAGGCTAATAGCATTTTCCACATCTCCGAAGTACATTTTTTTAGATAAAACATTACTATTCTTTTAAAACCCAAGAGTCTGTTACTCTGGCAAATAAAGGTTTAAACTCTCCCCCTCTTCCCCCGGCGCCCCCCCCCCCACCCCATATCTCCCTTTTGTGCGTCTTCTCATATATTAAACCCTTTGCTGTGCATATTTCCACGTGGGATGAATTTATAGGTAACAT
This sequence comes from Pelophylax lessonae, assembly GCF_965119305.1. Taxonomy (NCBI): domain Eukaryota; kingdom Metazoa; phylum Chordata; class Amphibia; order Anura; family Ranidae; genus Pelophylax; species Pelophylax lessonae. The sequence continues at coordinate 223,701,849 of NC_138777.1, forward strand.
TTGTAAAAATTATACTTTTTCAGAGCCGTTGTGAGAGAACCATCTCAAGTTTTACAACAAGAATTTATGCCAGTCTTTATTTTCCCGAGCACCAGAACGAGAGGTCTGTTCATCCTCAATCTCGCACGTTGTTATGTCTTTTTAATGAAAGTATAAAATCGCACAGTTTAATCTGCGCAGCACAGCGACGGCATTGTGCCTACAGCATTCTGTTTGTGGCTGAGGCCGAGATTAGAATAGAATTTGAATAATTTAACCACTGCGACGGACTCAACCTTTTTTTTTTTTTTTTTTTGCTGACGTTTGGCGCTGAGAATCACAGTTTACCCAGGAAGAAAAGTACCACTCTTAAATTTCCAATTGAAATATGTAAGCTTTGTAATTCAAAGCATGCTGCAACGTTCGAAAGGCCTGCACGCTGTAAATATAGGAATATACGTGTGGTGCGGATGTTCTGAAAGGACGTGCGGCCGCCTGAGATTTCAAGACGCAGGTAGAGGAGGGGTGGTTGAGTTCCTTCTGTTGGTTGATTGCTTTGCATTTTGATGTACCAAACGTCATGGCATTCAAAGGGTTAAAATAATTTACGGCGGCAATAGAAATTTGACTTCGGGCTCTCTGAGGTTTATTGTGGAAGTGATCAGGGTGGCTGTAAAGCTACCCGATCGCTCCTAAAGACCATGGGAGTACAGGTACACTTAAATCCTTATTAAGACCCCTGATACCTTGCTATGGAGGACCTGTTATTGCTTAATACTTTCACATAGGTGGCAATATCAGCCACTGTATGATAGTAATAAGTTAAGAGAGAAAAAAAAAAAAATATTAACAAAAAAGTTAAAACTAATTAAATTGAATAATAAAAAAAAAAAAAACTCACATACAAACACACACACACACACTCATAAATTATATTTATATGTATATATAAAGTATTCATTCCCTGTAAAATTTATATATATAAAATAATATATATATATATATATATGTATATATATGTATATATACACATATGTATATATATATATATATGTATTTATACACATATATATATATATATATATATATATATATATATATATATATATTATTTTATATATATATAAATTTCACAGGGAATTAATACTATTTCAGGGCACTGTATATATACATACTATAATATATATATATATATATATATATATATATATATATATATATATATATATATAATATAGTGAAAGAGAATGAATGAAGGGATTGAATACTTTTTCAAGGCACTGTATATATATTATAGTATGTATAGTATGTATATATACAGTGCCTTGAAAAAGTATTAATTCCCTTCATTCCCTCCCTTTCACTATATTATATATGTATATATATATATATATATTTTTTTTTTATATATAAATTTCAAAGGGAATGAACACTTTTTCAAGGCACTGTATATATACATACTATATTATATATGTGTGTATATATATATATATATATATATATATATATATATATATATATATTATTTTATATATATACATTTCAAAGGGAATGAATACTTTTTCAAGGCACTGTATATATACATACTATATATATATATATATATATATATATATATATATATATATATATATATATATACACATATAATATAGTGAAAGGGAATGAATAAAGGTAATGAATACGTTTTCAAGGCACTGTATATATACATATATACATACCATACATACTATATATATATATATATATATATATATATATATATATATATATATATATATATATTTTTTTTTTTTTTTTTTTACACACACATATATATATATATATATATATATATATATATATATATATATATATATATATATATATATATACTGTATGTATACACAGTATAGTATGTATATATACAGTGCCTTGAAAAAGTATTCATTCCCTTTCAAATTTTCCACATTTTGTCATGTTACAACCAAAAGCGTAAATGTAGATATTGATAAAACCAGCGCTTGCATGTAACTATACAAAATGAACCGTGTACCAACTACCAAGTGCTAATAAGTGAAACGCTCATAGGCAGCAGCTATACACTGAGTAGACTCTGAAATAAAAAATATAAATATAAAGGCGCTTGCCTTAAATATAAGCATGTGTCAGTGCTATAAAAAAAACAACACAAACTAAATCATGAATAAATACAAGATTGTGCAAAAAATTTATTCAATATTCCACAAAAAATTGCATCTGTGCTACAAAAGTCCATAAAAGTGCATTATAATGAATAAATATAATGTACTGCCAAAAATTCAATATTCCACGATTGAAAGTACTTCAGTTCTTCAAAAAGCGCATAAATGTGCCAAAGAAGGTGCCAAGGTGCTTAAAGACTCATCAGCCGGCACGGGGTGCTCAACTCCCCTTTTGTGTCCCCACTCACCGGAAGTATTGGACCCCCACGGTTTGAATTTTAGGCGCTATATTATATTTATTCATTATAATGCACTTTTATGGACTTTTGTAGCACAGATGCACTTTTTGTAGAACATTGAAATAATTTTTTTGCACAATTTTGTATTTATTCATTATTTAGTTTGTGTTGTTTTTTTTTTTTTATAGCACTGACACATGCTTATATTTATATTTAAAAGCGTAAATGTATTTTTGGGGGATTTTATGGGATAGACCAACACAAAGTGGAACATAATTGTGATGTGGAAGGAAAATGATAAATGGTTTTCCAAATTTTTTACAAATACATATCTGAAATAGTATCCATATTTCTTCCAACAAAAAATTACAGTAAATATATATATATAAAAAAGAAAATACAAAAAAAAAAAAATCAGACAATCCAACAAAACATTAAAAAAATATGGTGCATACAAAGGTCTTAACTCTAATGAAGTCATATAACACAAAAATAAATTAAACATAATAAATGACCATAAATGGTCATGTTTAACAATAAACATAAAAAAAAAAAAAAGAAAAAAATCCCAAAAAGCTTTACAAAGCTTTTTGGAAAAGTTTTCTTAAAGTTAAATTTTTTTTCAAGCAAAATTTTGTCTAAAAATATGAAATGTTAGTCTATTTCTACTACATTTTCCTATTTCACTGAGTGGCAACAGGGCATAGTGACTATAAAGGGGGCACACTGACCACCAATGTAATAATGGAAAATCTCTACAGGACCCCAGTCCTTCAGTTATGGGGTATTTACTGCTGATCATCAAATTTAGGGGACACACTTTTCACCACCAAGATTTAAAGGTGCACTCACCACCAACCACCTCTATAAAGGGGCACTAACTCCTGACCAATAAAATCTGCAAGCCGTTCTGTGCAGTACATAGTCCTGACCCCTACGCTCTGACATTTGCTTTGTATACACTATGTCCTAAACTAAACAAATTTTGGGGGTGTTTTATGACCTCAAGAAATGTGATAGGCAGCCAAAACCCTTTTTTATTTTTTATTTTTTTATTTTTTTTCAGTTTTGGTCCTCTTTTTCTTTATATGGTAAAAAAAAGAAGTGTTTATGAAATACCATCAAAATTATATGTTTCAAACAAAGGTACAAAATTGGTTTGGGTACAGTATCACATGAGTAATTGTCAGTCAAACTTTCACAGCACTGAATGCTGATAGTAGGTGCCCTGGTAATGAAGGAGGAGTATATACAGGCTAGTACCCATGAGGTTAAAATGAATCTTATAATGACAAATTAGTGCATACAAGGAAGCAGTAAAGTGAATAAAAACATATATCTTATCTCTCTCTCTCTCTCTCTATATATATATATATATGTAAGTATGTATATATATATATATATATATATATATATATATATATATATATATATATATATATATATATATATATATATATATATATATATATATATATGTATATATATATATACATATATATATATATATATATATTTTTTTTTATATATACAGTATATATATATATATATATATATATATATATATATATATTACTATTTTTGTATTAGTCTTTGATTAAATGGATAATTTTGTGTTTTCGGATCTAATTTAATAAAAAAAATATATATATTTTGTTTATAAAAATATATATATATATATTTTTTTTTTTTAAATGTTGTATGATTTTAAAATTCCTCTGTGTGATGTCCCTAGGGGTAGTGAGAAAATTCTTATTACTGTATTTTCTGGCGTATAAGACTACTTTTGAACCTCGAAAAAATTGCCCAAAAATGGGGGGTCGTCTTATACGCCGAGTATAATATCTCCAAGGTAACCTAAGTATAAGTTTTACCGGTAGATGAAAATTAGGGGGGTCGTCTTATACACCCAGTCGTCTTATACGCCGGAAAATACGGTACTCAAAAAATCTTTTTTATATTTAATAGAGTTTGAATGTGGTACCTAATGTATTTCTCATTTTTTATATTGGCACTTTGCGAATAAATACTCTCTTAGTGCGCACACCTTGCTAGTAATGGGTTGGACCCCCTTTTCCAATTCTTCGTGGAATAGATTCCACAAGGTGTTGGAAATGTTCCTCAGAGATTTTGGTTCATAGTGATATGATAGCAACATGCAGTTGCTGCAGATTTGTCGGCTGCACTTCCATGATGCCAATCTCCCACCCAAAGGTGTTCTGTTGGATTGGGATGTGGTGAAGCCATTGGACCTCATTGTCATGGTGAAGAAACCAGTGGTGAGATGATTGGAGCTTTGTGACATGGTGCATTATCCTGCTGGAAGGAGCCATCAGAAGATGGGGACACTGAAGTCATAAAGGGATGGACATGGTCAGCAACAATACTCAGGTAGGCCGTGGCGTTTAAACCATGCTCACTTAGTAGTAAGGGGCCCAAAGTGTGCCAAGAAAATATCCCCCACACCATTACACCACCAGCCTGAACCGTTGATACAAGGCAGGATGGATCCATGCTTTCATGTTGTTTACGGCAAATTCTGACCCCACCATCTGAATGTCGCAGCTGAAATCGAGACTTATCAGACCCAACAACGTTTTTCCGATCTAATGTATTAATGTTTGGGAAACAACAAAATGCCAGAAAAAGAAAAAAAAAAAACTGTGAAAAATGAAACTAACCAAAAGTGAGAAAATGTAGCACATACCAAGAAAAAAATATATATCTTAAACACAAAACACATAAAACAAAAATTAAGTAAAAACAATAAATGACCATAAATGGGCATGTTTAACTAGAAAATATATAGGTACATAAAAAAATACAAAACACTTAAATTATTTTTAAGGGTTGTTTTCTTATTTTTATATTTTCCTTTCTTTATTTATTTTTCTAATTTTTTTATTTATTTTTCTTATTTTGTTTTATAAGGCTCCGTTCACATGTCAGCGTATGGATCGCGGGCAGAACCGCCGCTGTTCCGCCCGCGATCCGGAGATTATTGCAAATCGCGGGACGCCTGTGCGTTGCCCGTTGATTTGCAATAGCCCCCCAAACGCTGAGCGATGTTGCCGCGATTTCCGCCTGCCGAAATCGACGCATTACGCCCAAAAAAGTACAAGAGCTTCTTTGGAGCGTATTGCGTCCCGCGATTTTTTTTGCGCGATGTTACCGCGATTCGGCAGGCGGAAATCGCGGCAACATCGCTCAGCGTTTGGGGGGCTATTGCAAATCAACGGGCAACGCACAGGGGTCCCGCCATTTGCAATAATCTCTGGATCGCGGGCGGAACCGCGGCGGTTCTGCCCGCGATCCATACGCTGACATGTGAACGGAGCCTTATTATCCTATTATTTTTTATTTTGTAAGGTTTTCTTATTTCTTTTATTTTAAGGTTTTCCTCGAGTTAGATTTTTATTTCAAGCAGATTATGTCTAAAAAATGTGAAATCTGAAAAAATACGATATAACTCACCCCTGGCGCACAAAAGCAATTAGATAACTTCCAATTCTCCAGCAAATGGCAAAACCCTCTGAGAATTTGGAAGTATCTAGGTGACCTGGGCATCATTCAGCCCAGAAGTGAGGTGGCAGCCAAATAATTAATTAGAGGCACACAGTGGGGGGCAGGTGAAAAAAACATTGAAGAGCTTCACAAGGCTAGCATTTTCATGGCCTTCCAAATCAAAAGACAAGCGATATGCTCGGGCTTAGCTTTAATACCTTTATTCACTTACCTGCAATAAGTGCGTAGATAAGGAGCTCTGACTTCATTCCAACTTTCCTGACTTGCTACAAAGTTGCAATGTTGAGTAATCACTGTTGGATAGGAGACAAGAGAATGCTCCCTCCAGCCTGCAACAGACTGATGACATCATCTTAGTAGACTGATGACATCATCTTAGCCTAGGCAAAGTCACGGAGTTGAGCACAAGGATGGCTTTTTAATGAGAAAAATAGAGTTTTTGTGAACTGTTACTGTAAAATGTGACATGCAGAATTAAGAGATCCTCTTGAGGAGCTGGAAGTTCTGCACTGTGAGCCAGGTAGGCTCTTCTGTTGAGTGCAGCAAATCTGAAATGTTTCAGGTACTGGGGGAGATAAACTCTAGGCAAACATAAAAGACATAAATTAATGAATTGGACCCACAATACGCACTACCAAATCCATTTTGAAAAGGACTTCTATATCGCCATTTCCTAGTCCCATGAAGTCCATCATAGGTTCATTACTGTTTCCCAATAGTATAACGGACTCTCAGTTCTGCAATCTCCTCGTGACCGGACACTTCAGATTATCTCACTTCATTTCCCACAACAAACTTATGACTGTGTCACACCTTAGCTCTACCTATAGATCTGATCTGAACGTTATGAGGTGCATGCAGTTGGGTTCCTTTTCTTAGGTCTCTACCAGCTACATTCTATAGCTATTAGGCTCCTCCCCAGGGGAGGACTGGGCAAGGGGGTAGGGGGGCAATTGCCCCCCGGCTGCTCTGATGCCCCATAAAAAGGCTGAACCACTTCTGAAGACAAGGACAGAGCGCAGACCTCACCCCCCCAGCATGGATGATGTAAACTGTGTCTGAGCAGAGGCCGGTTCCCTGCCCCACTGGAGACTCTTCTCCCTTAGCCACCCCCGACCAAGCTTTCCCAGCTCCCCCCAACCAGCCTCCACTGGCCAGGTCGGGAACCCAGATTCGGCTGGTGAGTAGAGAGTACCTGGAGTGGAGCTTCAGCCTGGAATGGGGGTCAGGAGGAGGCCGGGAGGAGGAAGAGTGGGAGGGGGGCAGAGTCGCTGCACCATGGGCCTCTGGTTTGTACTTGCCCCCTGGGCTTAAAGTTGCCAGTCTGCCCCTCCCCCTCCCCCCTTCGAAATGCTATGCTTAATTTCCACACCAGTTAGACATACATTATCATTATCATACTGAACTTTAACCTCAGGTTACCATAACAAGGATCCCTTCTTCATTACTAAATGGGAACGTGAACTACACACTATGCTCTCACACACCTGAAAGGATCTCCTATTCGCACATAAAGCTTCATTGGTGAGTACCGATCAAGAGAATGGTTAAAAAATCTTGGCTCGATGGTACAAAATGTCACAACTCCTACTCAAAATCAACGCATCATTTTCTTCCCTTTTTGACGGTTAAGCATGGAAGGTTCTTTACTACACATTTCCTGGGACTGTCCAATACTGGCCAACTTCTGGCCAGCGGTCAAGGCCTTTACTAAAAACCTTACAGGGTTGTCTCTGGTGGACGATCTAGCCACTTGACACACTACTGTCATGGTCCGGGGCCAGTCTTTAAAACCAGTAGTAGGTCACCAGAACTAGTTGGAACCAAAACTCCCCATTGGAAGATTTCCCCTCTATTACTTTTTGAGGAAATCCCAATATTTTCTTTGACTTTCAATGATAATGGTAAACAGGATAAATAGAGAGGGGAAATCTCCTTAACCGGCAGCTATAAAACAGGTGTTCTAATCCATCTCCACTCTGTTCAGAACTAAAAAAAAAGTTTTCATTTAGTTTTACTTTAAGCATTGGGACAAATTTTCTGGCTAGAGGAACCTCCTATCCCCCCACCCTATTTTTTGCCAACTTCCTCTTTCCTAGTCTGTAGGTATCCATGCCCACTTCTTCTCGCTACCCTTACCCCTCCGATGATACCACATTGATTTTGTTTTGACAAACAGCATGCCGGCAGGCGTAAAGAGCAGAGCGACAGAGAGATGAGCCCATAAATTTTCTACTTTACCTTTCAATACCCAGTCATAGTCTGGAGATGGGTCCAGGCCAATTTGGGCTCAAAAGTAGCAGTACAAGGAGCCAATCAGTTAATTTGCTGACAAGGAGCATGCCGACAGGAGAGGAGTGCAGATTGAAGGAGAAATTAACTTTTCAATGTGCTGTTTCTCCTTTCGCTGTCCAGTCACAGGCTGGAGACGGGTCCAGGCCAATTTGGGCTCAGAAGAAGCAGTACTAGAAGTCAATTAGTTGATCTGCTGACAAGTAGCATGTCGATAGAAGAGTGCAGAGTGACAGAGGGATGAACTCTTCATTGCTCTGTTTCTCCTATCATTGTCCAGTCACAGGTTGGGGACAGGTCCAGAGCAATTTGAGTTCAGAAGAAGCAGTACAAGAAGCAAATCAGTTAATGTGCTGACAAGGAGCTGGCCGGTATGAGTAAAGAGCTGAACAACAAAGAGATGAGCTCATCACTGTTCTATTTTGCCTTTCAATATCCAGTCACAGTCTGGAGACGGGTCCAGGTCAACTTGGAAGTTGGCCGAAGCAGTACTAGTGATGTCGCGAACCTAAAATTCGCCGTTCGCGAACGGCGAACGCGAACATCGGCAAATGTTCGCGAACCGGCGAACCGCCATAGACTTCAATAGGCAGGCGAATTTTAAAACACATAGGGACTCTTTCTGGCCACAATAGTGATGGAAAAGTTGTTTCAAGGGGACTAACACCTGGACTGTGGCATGCCGGAGAGGGATCACGCAAAAAAAAGTTCTTAAAAATTATAATTTTTTGATAGAGAGCCAATTATTGGAAAAATTAAAAAAAAATAAAAATAAAAAATTTCTTTGGATTTAGCATCTGGGGGGTCTAAAAAGTGTACCTGTGAAGTTTCAGCTCTGTAGCATGTCCAGAACCCCTAAAAAACAGCATTTGTCTTATATTTTCAGGAATATGGCTTCTCTGCGGCTGGCTTTTTATCTTGCAGGCATTTAGCGGGCATTTTTTTAGGCAGGCATGTCATTTTTTATATTTAGTGTCTGGGGGGTCTAAAAAGTGTACCTGTGAAGTTTCAGCTCTGTAGCATGTCCAGAACCCCTAAAAAACAGCATTTTTCTTATATTTTCAGGAATATGGCTTCTCTGCGGCTGGCTTTTTCTCTTGCAGGCATTTAGCGGGCATTTTTTTAGGCAGGCATGTCATTTTTTGTATTTAGTGTCTGGGGGGTCTAAAAAGTGTACCTGTCAAGTTTCAGCTCTGTAGCATGTCCAGAACCCCTAAAAAACAGCATTTGTCTTATATTTTCAGGAATATGGCTTCTCTGCGGCTGGCTTTTTCTCTTGCAGGCATTTAGCGGGCATTTTTTTAGGCAGGCATGTCATTTTTTGTATTTAGTGTCTGGGGGGTCTAAAAAGTGTACCTGTGAAGTTTCAGCTCTGTAGCATGTCCAGAACCCCTAAAAAACAGCATTTTTCTTATATTTTCAGGAATACGGCTTCTCTGCGGCTGGCTTTTTCTCTTGCAGGCATTTAGCGGGCATTTTTTTAGGCAGGCATGTCATTTTTTGTATTTAGTGTCTGGGGGGTCTAAAAAGTGTACCTGTCAAGTTTCAGCTCTGTAGCATGTCCAGAACCCCTAAAAAACAGCATTTTTATTATATTTTCAGTAATACGGCTTCTCTGCGGCTGGCTTTTTCTCTTGCAGGCATTTATCGGGCATTTTTTTAGGCAGGCATGTCATTTTTTGTATTTAGTGTCTGGGGGGTCTAAAAAGTGTACCTGTCAAGTTTCAGCTCTGTAGCATGTCCAGAACCCCTAAAAAACAGCATTTTTCTTATATTTTCAGGAATACGGCTTCTCTGCGGCTGGCTTTTTCTCTTGCAGGCATTTATCGGGCATTTTTTTAGGCAGGCATGTCATTTTTTGTATTTAGTGTCTGGGGGGTCTAAAAAGTGTACCTGTCAAGTTTCAGCTCTGTAGCATGTCCAGAACCCCTAAAAAACAGCATTTTTCTTATATTTTCAGGAATACGGCTTCTCTGCGGCTGGCTTTTTCTCTTGCAGGCATTTATCGGGCATTTTTTTAGGCAGGCATGTCATTTTTTGTATTTAGTGTCTGGGGGGTCTAAAAAGTGTACCTGTCAAGTTTCAGCTCTGTAGCATGTCCAGAACCCCTAAAAAACAGCATTTTTCTTATATTTTCAGGAATACGGCTTCTCTGCGGCTGGCTTTTTTTCTTGCAGGCATTTAGCGGGCATTTTTTTAGGCAGGCATGTCATTTTTTGTATTCAGTGTCTGGGGGGTCTAAAAAGTGTACCTGTCAAGTTTCAGCTCTGTAGCATGTCCAGAACCCCTAAAAAACAGCATTTTTCTTATATTTTCAGGAATACGGCTTCTCTGCGGCTGGCTTTTTCTCTTGCAGGCATATATATCAGTGGTGGGTGGGCAGTGGCACAGTACACTCTCTGTGGACCTGACAGCAGTCACTGGCACCCAGGCAACTGCAATTTAAAAAATATATATATATTTTTTTACTTTGCAAGCTGCTGTGCCACTTTATATATCAGTGGTGGGTGTGCAGTGGCACAGTACACTCTCTGTGGACCTGACAGCAGTCACTGGCACCCAGGCAACTGCAATTTAAAAAAAAATATATTTTTTTTACTTTGCAAGCTGCTGTGCCACCTTATATATCAGTGGTGGGTGGGCAGTGGCACAGTACACTCTCTGTGGACCTGACAGCAGTCACTGGCACCCAGGCAACTGCAATTAAAAAATATATATATTTTTTTTTACTTTGCAAGCTGCTGTGCCACCTTATATATCAGTGGTGGGTGGGCACACAGTGGCACTGCAGTGGGCACAGTACACTCTGTGGACCTGACAGTAACTGGCAGCCCAGGCAACTGCAATAATAAAAAATATTTTTTTTTTCAATTTATTGCAACAAGATGCTGTGCCACCGTATATATATCAGTGGTGGGCAGTGCACTGCAGTGGGTACAGTGCACTCTGTGGACCTGACACAGCACTCACTGCAATTATGACAGAGGAAAAAAAAAATATTTTTTAAAATGCAAGGTACTGTGCCTGTGCCACCCGAAATGAGTGTGGTGTGCACACAGTACAGTCTGTGGTGGGTCTGTGGCCTCTCACACACAGCGGGCAGGCAACTGCAGTGTACAATAGATATATATAGATATATATATAAGGAAAAAACTCTATTACCTTACCAGCCCTTAAAAGGGCTTTTGGGGACACTATATATATATATATATGTATATATATAAATAAAAAAAATCCTCAATTACCAGCCCTTAAAAGGGCTTTTGGGGACACTAGATAGATATAGATATATATATATATATATATATAAGAAGAAACAACTCAATTACCAGCCCTTAAAAGGGCTTTTGGGGACGCTAGGTATATATATATATATATATATATATATATATATATATAAAAAAAAAAAAAAAAACACAAATACCAGCCCTTAGAAGGGCTTTTTGGGGTGCTGATATTACAGCAGTAGTGGACCAAGAACACTGCAAGACCAGGAACACTGACTAACTGTCCCTAGCTTAACAGCAGCAGCAGCAGCAGCAGCAGCAGCAGCTCTCTCCCTACTCTCACTACACACACTGCTTCAGAATGATCTAAGATGGATGCTGCCCTTGCTTATTTATAGGAGGTGGGAGGGTGTGGGAGGGAGGTATGCTGATTGGCTGGAAATGTGTCTGCTGACTGTAAAGTTCAGGGTCAAAGTTTGCCTCAATGATGTCTTATGGGGGGCGGACCGAACATCGCATATGTTCGCCGGCAGCGGCGAACGCGAACATGCTAAGTTCGCCGGGAACTGTTCGCCGGCGAACAGTTCTATACATCTCTAAGCAGTACACGAAAGCCATTCAGTACATGTACTGTTAAGGAGCATGCCAATAGGAGAAGAGTGAAGATTGACAGAGAGATTAACTCTTCACTGTGCTGTTTCTCCTTTTGCTGTCCAGTCACAGGTTAGGGGCAGGTCCAGGACAATTTGGGCTCAGAAGAAGCAGTACAAGGAGTCAAACAGTCCATGTGCTGATAAGGAGCATGCTGATAGGAGGAAAGAGCAAAACGACAGAGAGATGAGCTCATCACTGTGCTGCTTCACCTTCCACTGTCCAGTCACAGTCTGGAGATGGGTCCAGGCCAATTTGGGTGCAGAAGAAGCAATACAAGGAGCCAATCAGTTCATGTGCTGACAAGGAGCATACTGATAGAGTGCAGAGTGACCGGAAGATTAGCTCATCACTGTGCTATTTCACCTTTCACTGTCCAGTCACAGACTAGGGGAAGGACCAGCACAATTTGGGCTCATAAGAAGTAGTACAAGGAACCAAACAGTTTATGTGCTAACAAGGAGCATGCCGATAGGAGAAGAGTGCACTGTGACAAACAGGTGAACTCATCACTGTGCTATTTCACCTTTCACTGTTCAGTCACAGGTTGGGGGCAGGTCCATGACAGTCTGAGTTCTGTATAAGCAGTGCAAAGAGCCAAACAGTGCATGTGCTGACAAGCAGCATGCCAGTAGGAGAAAACAGCAGAGCGACAGAGAGATGAGCTCATCACTGTGCTACTTAAATTCTCACTGTCCAGTCACAGTCTGGAGATGGGTCCAGGCCAACTTGGAAGTTGGCCGAAGCAGTACAAGAAGCCAATCAGTTCATGTGCTGAGAAGGAGCATGCCGATAAAAGAAGAGTGCAGATTGACGGAGAGATTTAGTCCCGGTTCACACTAGGTCGCTCCGACTTAGGGGGCGACCTGTGAAGTCGCGTGCAGCGCGACTTCGGCGCGACTTGCACGGACTTCATAAAATTAATGTCTATGCAAGTCACCTCCAGGTCGCCCCGAAGTAGTACAGGACCCTTTTTCTAAGTCGGAGTGACTTGTGTCGCTCCTATTAGAACCGGTCCTGTACTACACTATGGGAGCGACGGTGCACGACTTGTCAGGCTGACCAAGTCGCCTGACAAGTCGTACCAGTGTGAATGGAGTCTAACTCTTCTCTGTGCTGTTTTTCCTTTTGCTGTCCAGTCACAGGCTGAAGATGGGTCCAGGGAAACTTGGGCTCAGAAGAAGCAGTACAAGAAGCCAATCACTTCATGTGTTGACAAGTAGCATGCCGATAGAAGAGTGCAGAGTAACAGAGAGCTGAACTCTTCACTGAGCTGTTTCTCCTATCGCTGTCCAGTCACAGACTGGGGGCAGGTCCAGAACAATTTGGTCTCAAAAGAAGCAGTACAAGGAGCCAATCAGTTAATGTGCTGACAAGGAGCATGCCGATAGGAGAAGTGTGCAGATTGACAGAGAGATTAACTCTTCACTGTGCTGTTTCTCCTTTTGCTGTTCAGTCACAGACTGGGGTCAGGTCCAGGACAATTAGGACTCAGAATAAGCAGTAAAAAGCACCAAATTGCTAATTTTCTGACAAAGAGCTTGCTGATAAGTGGTAAAAGCAGGACGACAGAGAGATGATCTGATGGCTCTGATACTTAACCTTCCACTGTTCAGTTACAATCTGGAGACGAGTCCAGGCCAACTTGGGCTCAGAAGAAGCAGTACAAGGAGCCAATCAGTTCATGTACTGACAAGCATCATGGTGGTAGGAGGAAACAGCGACAGAAAGATAAGCTCATCACTGTGCTACTTCTCCTTTCACTGTCCAGTTACAGGCTGGGGGCAGGTTCAGGACAATTTGGGCCAAGAAGAAGTAGAACAAAGAGCCAAACAGTTTATGTGCTGACAAGCAACATGCCGATAGGAGAGTGCAGAGAGATGAGCTCATCACTGTGCTATTTCACTATTCACTGTCCATTCACAGTCTGGGGATGGGTCCAGGTCAACTTGGGCTCAGAAGAAGCAGTACAAGGAGCCAATGAGTTCATGTGCTGACAAGGAGCATGCCAATAGCAAAGTGCAGAGAGATGATCTCGTTGCTGTGCTACTTCACCTTCCACTGTCCAGTTACAGTCTGGAGACGGGTCCAGGCCAACTTGAGCTCAGTAGAAGCAGTACACGGAGCCAATAAGTTCCTATCAGCTATGAGGAAAGGCTACAAGCACTGAACTTATTCTCTCCGGAGAAGAGACGATTGAGAGGGGATATGATATCAATGTACAAATACTGTACTGGCGACTCTAGCATAAGGAACAAACTATTCAGAGAAAGGGAATACAATAAGACACGTGGCCACTCACTAAAACTAGAGGAAAGGCGATTTAACCTTAAAATACGTAAGGGGTTCTTCACTGTAAGAGCAGTAAGGATGTGGAATTCTCTTCCACAAGCAGTCGTATCAGCAGGGAGCATTGATAGTTTCAAAAAACTATAATATGGTCACCTTAAAGACCACAACATACAGGGGTATACAATGTACGGTTAACAGCAAACACACACACACATCATAGGTTGAACTGGATGGACCGATGTCTTTTTTCAACCTCACTAACTATGTAACTACCGTATGTAACTATGTGCTGACAAGCAGCATGGCGGTAGGAGGAAAGAGCAAATTGACAGAAAGATAAGCTCATCACTGTGCTACTTCTCCTTTCACTGTCCAGTTACAGTCTGGGGGCAAGTCCAGGACAATTTGGGCTCAGAAGAAGCAGTACAAGGAGCTAAACAGTTCATGTGCTGACAAAAAACATGCCGTTAGGAGAGTGCAGAGAGATGAGCTCATCACTGTACTATTTCACTATTCACCGTCCATTCACAGTCTGGGGATGGGTCCAGGTCAACTTGGGCTTAGAAGAAGCAGCACAAGGAGCCAATCAGTTTATGTGCTGGGAAGGAGCATGCCGATAGGAGAATGCAGTGTGACAGAGAGATGAGGTCATGACAGTGCTGCTTCTCCTTTCACTGTCCAGTCACAGGCTGAGGGCGTGTCCAGGAAGACCTGAGCTCAGAGGAAGATGAATGATGTTGGCCATCAGGACATCCAGTGGAAAAAAAAAAGTGCTACAGGGAAAATTCCTGGAATAAGTAAATATTGCAGCAAAAGTTGACTATGTTATTTTATTTTTTTATGTGCTATTCATATTTATCTTGTTACTTTTCATTGGAGTTCTGCTTTAAGTAGCTTAAAGGAAGAGAAGAGCACACGGAAGTCCCAAAGGCCCTTTTATTGGCCAATTAGCAGATGAATGACATAGGAAGCTACAAAGACGCAATGGTGAAAATGGTGTAACTATTCCATCAGGACTTCCAATTTAAAATACAATACTTTATTAGTGAACTACGGCAAGACCAAGCATTCCTTCTAGTGACAGATCCTTTTAAAAAATTGGGTTTTGTCTCTTTTTTTCAGCGTATGAGCTCTTTAAGAAGCCCAAGTATTCTGCGAATTGTCTGAATGGCGGCTGAAGGAACGGTATCGACTATTTTTGACCTTGCACATTTTGAAAGGGACAGCCGACGCCAAGCCCAGGTACCTGATTGTGATATCTGTCATTTAAAGGCTTCTGTTTCAAAGCGCCATCGTAAATAAGAAGCTTTAACCTTACATGTTCTGCTGGTGGAAACATGACATGGAACTTCGATGGAGGGAAAGGTCGCACTTATCAGCATGCACTGTGATAGACTCTCTCCCAATTGACATTTTCATTATCAGGAAATTTATGTCTCTATCACTTGTCTGTAATAATGATGACCGCTCTCTGTGGAAACCGAACTGCCATTAATGAACATGAATGGAAAGAAGGAGAGAGGGGAGAAAAAAAAAGGAGATCAAATTAATTCTGATTCTCAGACATCTTATTTTTTTTTTTTTTTGTCTACTTCAAATCACAGCCTAAACTTACTCAATGCTATGATTTAATCTCATTTATTAAATAAGAAGTTTGTGATGCAAATTTTCATTTAAAAGGATATTAAAGGCTGATTTTTTTTATTTAATAACAAACATGACCTACACAATATTGTCAAAAGTATTGGGGCAGGAGAAGGGATGAGTGGGATACTCCAACTGGATGAACTATTCACAATCTCAGGACTTCTAACTGTAGCTGAATGCCGCAAGGCCGCTGCTTCACCTTGCCACTGTAGTGAAGTAGTTAACAAGCAAACTGTTTCGTGAATCACTCTTCAGGGCCCCCGCTTGGCACTCTCTTTACCCCTACTCTTCAGGGGTCACCCGGAAGTGGGGATGGGGACATGTCAAAAACAGGTACCCGCTCCCCCTTCCCCCGAAAGGTGTCAAATGTGGGAGCGTAGGGGGGAGGAAGCAAACAAGCGGAGCTTCCCCTTTTGGGCGATACTCTGCTTTAACTTCCCCTGTACCCCAAAAAAATGTATGCCCTTTTTCCCCACAAATAGAGCTTTCTTTTGGTGGTAAACACCTCTGCAATTTTTTTTTTTTTTTGCACTATAACCCCAATAAGCGTATATTGATTGGTTTGCGCAAATGTTATAGCGTCTACAAACTATGGGATATTTTTATTTATTTTATTTTAATTTTTTTTCCCATAATTTTTATTTTTTAGTTTTCTGGATAATTTTTACAAGCAAAAAAAAAAAAAGTTATCATACAGAATGTGTCAAACAGCAATTGGCAGAATGGTAAATACAGTATGTGCAATTCATCTGATAATAATTTTTACTGTTAACGTAATAATTATTGTTAAGCATGGATGAACAGTTGAACCATTTTACCGTTTAACATTTTAACAATTCTATATTCCTTGTCAAAAACCCATTCTAACTGAGTAATTTAGAATATAATAAAATAAGATGAAAACATGAATAAAAAAAAAATATATATATCTATATATATATATATATATAGATATATATATCTTAATGGTGGCAATCAGCGACTTCTAGCAGGACTGTGGTATTGACACTTTTTGGGGACCAATGACACTAATACAGTGATCAATGGCAAAAATATACACTCTCACTGTACTAATGATACTGGCTGAGAAAGGGTTCACTTTAGGGGCAATCAAAGGGTTAAAAGTGTGCCTAGCCAGTGTTTTAGTGTACAGTGTGGAAGGTACTTTTTCTAGGGGAAGGCATGGATCCATATTACTGCTTTGCAGGAACACAGGATCCATGCCTTCCCTCCTGACAGAACGGCACTTTGCCTTGTTTACATAGGCAGACTGCCGTTCTGCATCTCTGCTGAATCATCGGCGGGTGCCAGCGGACATTAAGTCCATTGTACCCGCCACTGGGCTCCATCTGTGTACAATCATAGCAAAAGCAAGCAGCCAGCGTCCTACCTGGAAGAACCAGGTCATGTACACTGCTCATTTGGGGGTATTTCCTCCCAGATCTGGACTAGGGCATCACTGGGCTCCTGAACAGACTGAGGTGCAACCTGGCGGTATCGGATGGACCGAAACATAATGTCCCAGAGGAGTTTTTTTTAATTAAGGTCAGGCGAACGTGGGGGCCATTCATTGGTATCAATACCTTCAAACTCCAGGAACTGGCTGCATACTCTCGCCACATGAGACCGGGCATTGTGGTACACCAGGAGGAACCCACGACCCACTGCACCAGTGTGGTGGCTGACAATAAGTCCAAGGATTTTATCTGACCAAATCAATATTCCAGAAGTTTAATTGACTTGATGCTATACTCTGATTAAAAAGTATTCCTTTCATTTTTCGAGCAGTGTATATACACGTGATCACAGGTGCCGCCCTGTAGCAATAAAACTGATTTGGGGCAGACCTGAAGCAGTTAAAAGAATGTATTAAAATAGGTAGACAAAGGCGTTGCTAAATCATCATCTGGTGCAACTGTGCATGGTAGAGGTAGAGAAAGAAAGAGACTTGTAGGCAGGTGCAGGTATTCTTCTCGCCTATAGATGGCACCCTGCTAATGCTACAGAAGAGGAGGAGTCTGGTAAGGCAATTGTCCCCTTATGGACTCTATTATTTATTTCCATGTAAGAAGGTATCCTATTGGATACCCAATTCCCGCAAAAGTTTAGGAGGCTATCTTTTAAAAGAGGGATGCCACATCATTAGGGCAAACTTCTGAGCGAGTGGTAGGACCTGGGCCCTCCCTCAGCCTGTCACTGGACAGTGAAAGGAGAAGCAGCACACTAATCAGCTCATCTCTCTGTCACTTTGCTTTCTCCTCCTATCAGCATGTATATTGTCGGTACCTTAACTGATTGTCTTCTTGTAATGCTTCTTCCAGGAACTGCACGGAGCTGCTACAAGGTCACAATCAGGTACTTACACTGCTAGCATTAAAAAATGAATAATTATCATTAGCATTAATAATAATAATACTAATTGAATGATGTGTTAATGATTAAAATGTAAACCAGTGCAGTGCTAAATAAAACACAATAGGTGCTCAAATGAATATACATAGACGGTAATGCTACCATCTAACAAGTAATAAAGTGCAATGTGCAAAAAAGTCCACAAGTAAGGAAAAAGCAGCCACTGTGTGTCAAGACAGTCCAGGAGTGGGTAGCTGAAGATGCAATCAGTTCCAGTAACAGTTAAACAGTTAAAGAAGGTAACCAGTATCCACTTAAGGAGTTACCATAACATGTGCATCCACCACCCAGGAGGGAGAGCAAACCAGAATGTATAGACTCGAATGCCAGCGGCAGCGAGCCAAGCATGCATATACAGTATCTCACAAAAAGTATCTCACTGTTTGCAGGCTTTCTTGTGCATCATCTTTAGAAGAGGCTTCCTTCTGGGACGACAGCCATGCAGACCAATTTGATGCAGTGTGCGGTGTATGGTCTGAGCACTGACAGGCTGACCCCCCACCCCTTCAACCTCTGCAGCAATGCTGGCAGCACTCATACATCTATTTCCCAAAGACAACCTCTGGATATGACGCTGAGCACGTGCACTCAACTTCCTTGGTCAACCATGGCGAGGCATGCTCTGAGTGGAACCTGTTCTGTTAAACCGCTGTATGGTCTTGGCCACCGTGCTGCAGCTCAGTTTCAGGGTCTTGGCAATCTTTTTATAGCCTAGACCAGTGATGGCGAACCTTGGCACCCCAGATGTTTTGGAACTATATTTCCCATGATCCTCAACTACTGCAGAGTGCATGAGCATCATGGGTAATGGGGTTCCAAAACATCTGGAGTGCCAAGGTCCGCCACCATCGGCCTAGACCATCTTTATGTAGAGCAACATTTCCTTTTTTCAGATCCTCAGAGAGTTCTTTGCCATGAGGTGCCATGTTGAACTTCCAGTGACCAGTATGAGAGAGTGAGAGCGATAACACCAAATTTAACATACCTGCTCCCCATTCACACCTGAGACCTTGTAACACTAACGAGTCACATGACACCAGGGAAGAAAAATGGCTAATTGGACCCAATTTGGTCGTTGTCACTTAGGGGTGTACTCACTTTTGTTGCCAGCGGTTTAGACATTAATGGCTGTGTGTTGAGTTATTTTGAGGGAACAGAAAATTTACACTGTTATACAAGCTGTACACTCACTACTTTACATTGTAGCAAAGTGTCATTTCTTCAGTGTTGTCACATGAAAAGATATAATAAAATATTTACAAAAATGTGAGGGGTGTACTCACTTTTGTGAGATACTGAAGATGGAAATAACAGGATGTTGGTCAAAGAGTTAATTCCTTAAGAACCATCATCACAACTCTCCACAACAACCAAACCTCTTATTTGATCATAGGCTACAACATTAGAGGCGATAGACCCCAGATGATGTCTATGTGGACGAAACACGTCTGTTCGGATTGAGCTTGTTTCATGTTATTGCCCTTTTCCCTATGTGATCACAGCTATGGAGATGTCCTATTGATATTGCTTGTTGCTTCAGAGTAATAGATGGCTTTACACTATGTGGAGACTTCTTGGCTTTTTTTGAATGTATGAGCCTATGATCAAAAAGGAGGATTGGTTGTTGTGGAGAGTTGTGATGACAGTTCTTCAGGGATTATCTCTTTGAACAACATCCTGGTATTTCCATCTATATGCGTGTTTGGCTTGCTGCCACTGGCATTCGAGTCCATACATTCCGGTATAAGTATTTACTTTCCCTCCTGGGTGGTGGATGCTCGTGTTATGGTGACTCCTTAAGTGGATACTGGTTACCTTCTTTAACTGTTACTGGAACGCAGGGCCGCTGATAGGGGGGGACCACCAGCCCTCTTGTAGGGGGCCCGAGCACACAGGGGGCCCACACAGAGAGGGGGATTAGTGATGGACAACAAATACAGAAATCTTCCTCCAGCACCTGAATCTGATCTGTCCCTCTCCCTGCTATCAGCTTTTATCTGTTGAGAAAGAGACAGTCGTCCCTCACTAATCCCCCTCCCTTGTGTGGCCCCCCTCCCTCCCAGCACTTATCTCTGCTCAGGAGTTTATTTGTAACTTTGTTTCTCTCTCTCTCTGTCTCTCTGATCACTGATCTCCAACTGCCCAGCCTGTATATTTTTCTCATCTCATCTTCTTTTTTATTTAACATCGTTTTTCTTTTTTTAGATTTAGCAGGAATTATGTGAGTTATGTTATATTTGTGTCTGATAATAGTGATTTTGTTATAATTTTAGCTAAATATATCTTTAATATTTTCTTGGGGGGCCCTGCCAGGTAGTCTGTACGGGGCCCCGCGATTTCTAACAGCAGCCCTGCTGAAATGGATTTCATCTTCAGCTACCCAATCCTGGACTGTCTTGACACAGTGGCTGCTATTTCTTTACTGGTGGACTTCTGCACTTTTTTTTTTACTTTTTGCGCATATTTTTGTTGCACATTGTATATTCATTTGAGCACCTATTGTGTTTTATTTAGCGCTGCAATTGTTTACCTTTTGATTGTTATACAATACTCTGTTAGATTGTGGCGCTAGCAGCGTTTTTTTGACAGCGCAATCATTTTATATGGTTTTTCATGTATTAATGATTATAGAGTTGCGGGGCCAGAACAAGGGGTGGGCGGGCAGGGGCAGCTGCCCCAGAAGCAGCAGTGGGGGAGGGGGGAGGCACCCCCTCTCTTCAACAATTGGCAACCACAAGGCTCCTTTCACACGGGCGGTGAGCCCCGACCAAATCCGTTCTGCTTAGCGGGGGATTGATCCGCTGATCCCCGCTGAGCAGGCGGATGACAGCTCCGTCTCCGCTCTGTGTGTAGGGATGGAGCTATCAGATCCCCGCTCTCCTCCATGGGGAGATCGGATGAGAACTGACTCATGTCCGTCCTCATCCGATTCTATCTGATCTAAACCTCCAAACAGATGGAAAATAGGGTTCCCATCCATCTGGATTTCACGGACAGGATTGGATCGGATAGCAGCGGGTGTCAGCGAAGATTTCTCAGCTGACATCCGCCGCTCCATAGGGCTGCATGGAGCATCCTATCCGGTCCGCCTGAAAAACTGACAGGCGGATCCGATCGGAAAGCCCGTGTGAAAGGGGCCCAAAGCAAGCAATTGGTCTTAACACGTGAAGCGCACATTCCATGCCAACCATTGGCAGCGAGGTCATGGGGCAGGGAACGGGTGCAGAACGGTACACCCATTCTATGGCTCTCATTAGCAGCAGGGGAGGGGGTGCAGTTCTGCATCCTTGCCCTGGGCGCTGGATGAACTTGCCCCAGCTGAGGTATCTGTGCTGGGAGCACGCTGTGACCGATAGCCCATGGTTTCTTGTAATGAATATGGTCATGTGACCACTGTTGACAGCCAATCACAGTGGTCACATGACTGGAAAGCCTGTTCTAACCGCTGCCTTAAAGCCCCGTACACACGTACCGATCGTCGGCGAACGATCGGCCGTCTTTTGTCCCCGGGCTGTCGGTGTCTGTTGAAAAGTGCAAAGACAGCACAAGAATTTTGTCCGCCGACTACAGCCGACTGCAGAAGTGATGTCATGTAATGGTTAACTTTCCCTGTGTTTTTTCTTTTCTGAGCATGCCCAGTCTTGCAAATCTGCGGTCTGTCGGCCGAATTCTGTACTGACTGGCGAACAATCAGCCGTTCTGGTGTCGGCATACAAAAATTTTAATGCTTGCATGACAGATTCTTGTCGGCAGAACGTGCGCTGACGGCTGTCGGAGGCATCATACTAACAAGCGTACAATCGGCAGATCGTTCGTCGGCCGACGCTTGTCTGCCGACGATCGGTACGTGTGTACGGGCCTTAAGATCCAGTTAAAGGGCCATGACAGGCGGTCAGGAAGAGGTTAATTTATGTCTTTTATAACTGCCTAGAGTTCAGCTTGAAATCTGTCTGGAATTTCTAAATACCTTGGCCATGGGTGATTGGAGTGAAATGCGAGTCGGCCCATCACTCATGAAAGGTGACAGCTGGAGACAGACAGAGAAACATGGGACAGCCTTGTGGTTCCCTGTGCAAAAATCTATCCTCATTGATTCTGAATATGAGAAGAGTTTAGGACCTTTCAGGGATGTGCATTCTTGTGTGGCTTAACCCCTTGCCTACTGGGCAAGTTCACCCCTTTCCCACCCAGGCCAAATTTCAGCTTTCAGCGCTGTCGCATTTTGAATGACAATTGTGCGGTCATGCAACGCTGTACCCTTAAGACATTTTTACCATTTTTTTTTTTAGGCAGATAGAGCTTTCATTTGGTGGTATTTATTTGCTAAACAAACCAAAAATGAGACCGAAAATTTGTAAAAAAAAAGTTTTCTTAGCTTCTGTTATAAAATTATGTAATTAAGTAATTTTTCTCCTTCACTGACGGGCACTAATATGCAGCACTGATAGGCTGCACTGATGGGCACTGATAGGTGGCACTGAAGGGCATCACTGATTGTCACTGAAAAGCATCACTGATGGGCATTGACAGGCAGCAACAATGGGCACTAATTGGCAGCACTGGTATGCATTAGCACTGATGGAAACTGATAGGTGGTACTGATATGCAGCATTAAAGGGCATCACTGATTGGCACTGAAAAGCATCACTGATGGGCATTAACATGCAGCACCAATGATTGGCAGCACTGGTGGGCACTGATTGACAAAACTGGTATGCATTAGCACTGGTGGGCACTGTTGAGCCTGCACTGATCATCAGGACAATATATATATAAGGCGGCAGGGTGGCTCGTGCAGGCAAGACAACGTATGAATACGTTGTTTGCTTGGTGGCAGCTAGGCCACTGGGGCACTCCTACCCCCGATCGTCAGAAGGGAAGCCGATGCGTGTGTCAGGCGGCTCCGATTGCTGCCTGACACCCGCGATCGCTCCCCGCTGAGAGTAAAGGACGGTCGGCTGTTGTAAACAGAGCCGACTGTTCTTCTCCCTGGAATGATCATAGAGCTCCTCTGATCCTTCTATATAGGATCACATGTCTCTATGGTCATTTTAGAAGCCACGCCCCCCACAGTTAGAATCACTCCCCTAGGCACACATTTAACCCCTTGATAACCCGCAGGGTTAACCCCTTCCCTGCCAGTGTCATTATTACAGTAACAGTGCATATTTTTTAGCACTGATTACTGTAGTAATGTCACTGGTCCCCCCAAAAGTGTCAAAAATGTCAGTCAGGGGTCTGATCTGTCCACTGCAATGTCGCAGTCCTGCAAAAAAAAGAAAGATCGCCGCCATTACTAGTAAAAAAAAAAAAAAAAAAACAATAAAAATGACATAAATCTTTCCCGTAGTTAGTAGATGCTATAACCTTTGCGCAAACCAATCAAAATACGCTTATTGTGATTTTTTTTTGGGAATATTATATAGCAGAATGTGAAAAATATTTTTTTTTTTTAAATTGTCGCTCATTTTTTGTTTATAGCGCAAAAAGTAAAAATCACACAGGTGATCAAATACCACCAAAAGAAAGCTCTGTTTGTGGGGAAAGGGATATCAATTTTATTTGGGTACAGCGTCGCACGACCGCGCAATTGTCCGTTGAAGTGACGCAGTGCCGAATCGCAAAATTGGGCCTGGTCATTAAGGGGGCAAATCCTTCCGGTCTTAGGCTTCTTTCACACGGTCCGCCTCCGCGATCCCCGCTGAGCCGGGCGGATGACAGCTCCGTCTCCGCTTGCAGAGCGGAGAGGGAGGTGTCTCAGCACCCGCTGCCCTCTATGGGGGATCGGAGGAGAGCGGACCGCTTGTCCGCTCTCATCAGATCCGCTCCACTCCGATTACTGAACGGATGGAAAAATAGGGTTTCCATCGGTCCAGATTTCAGCTCAGGATCGGATGCGGATGGCAGCGGGTGTCAGCGGAGGTGACCTCCGCTGACACCCGCTGCCCCATAGAGCTGCATGGAGGATCCGATCAGATCCGCCTAAAAAACTGACAGGCGGATCTGATCGGACCGCCCGTGTGAAAGAGCCCTTAAAGTGGTTAAAGCAGGCAATGAGGAGGCAATACAACACCTCCTCAACACCTGTCAAATGCTCTCTGAAGAGCGATCCAAATACGAGTGTGAACGAGCCTGCAGGAAATATTAAAATCTCAGGAACAAAGTAAAAGCAAATAAATAATGTTGGGACGTGCTCTAAGAGGGGACAGTGCAAGGACTATCATTTTAGCTTTCTTTTATCACCATCTGTTTCTAATTTCCAGCAAAAAAAAAAAAAGAGATAAAAGGGAGTCAAGGCTGATAACTGCACCTGCAGCAAGACAAAACACAGTTAGGAAGGTGGGAGGCTTCCATTATAAGTCAATGCAGTTTACATTTTTTTGTTTTATTAACAGGTTCAGTAGAATATTTTACAACAACAGGTCATGCGCTTGAACTTTACAGCATCAATAAAGTTCTTCCCGGTCACGTTTTTAGTCTCCGGAGGTGTCAAGTGCACTACACTAGTGATCGACCGATATCGTATTTTTATTGCCGATACCGATATTTTGGTCATCACATATCGGTATCGGCCAATATTTTCATACTTTTAAAAAAAAAAAAAATGTTTCTTTTATTTTATTTTCTTGACAGGTACTCTTGTGGAGGGATCTGGGGGTCTAAAAGACCCCAAACCCCTCTGCACTTAAAAGCATTAAAACCGTCAAGTTTGATCCACTCCAGCATCTCCATCCTTTCTCCTATCCCCTTTCTCTTCTTGTGTTCTTTCCTTCTTTTCCTTTCCTTCCTTTCGGATATTCCATACTTCCTCCTTTCTTGTGGCTTATAGGGTATCTACCTCTCTCAGGACCTATATCTTCAGAGGGTGATTATATGCAACCCCAGTTCATAAGATTCAGGGGGGGGGGGGGTTCCCCTTCCTGGTTTACAGAGGGCGTTTGTAACTTACATGGAGGTCCACGGTTATATTTTTCTGTGCTTTGCTTGCGGGCTGGGATTCTGGTCTGATCCTCAGACGTTTTAGTAATACTGTTTTAGTAACCATGCCTATCTCGTATTGCATTGTTGCCATTGTTATCATTACAAAGTCCCTTCCCGAGTGGGCTCTGTATATGACACATTGTATACCTTTCTTATGCAATATTTCCTGAGATTGTATGTTATTATTCTACATATGTCTTACAAAATAAAAAACTTTTGCAAGTAAAACCGTCAAGTTTGGCGGTTTTGAATGCTGTAATTTTTTTCAATTTGGCGTCGAGTACCCGGAAGTGATGTCCCCATTACCAACCCAGCTTGCCGTGACCTCCTGGCTTGACCTCTGACCTGTACTTCTGACTCTGCTCCTATCTGCTCCCTCGTATTTGACCCCGGCTTGGCTCACCGACTCTGCTACTACCCGTCTACTCGTCTATGACCCTGGCTTGTTCCAGTTCTGCTTTCTGAATCCGCTACTGACTTATCTCCAGTGTTTGGCCCCTGGTCTGGCTTCTGGTTCTGTTCCCGGTCTACTCTACTGCCAAGTGAGCCTGGTGCCACCCAAGCACACCTGTCCTACATTGCGTCCTGCCTATTCCAGTCACCTTCCGGTGGTTAGCTTATCAGACCACAGAACTGGCAAACTGTGCTTTCCCTGTACCACCTTCAGGGGTGCGCTGCACTTAGCCGCAAGGGGAGCCCTCTCAGCACCTCAGCCTTGCACCTGGTACATGACAGTAACACGAACTGCTAATCAGCCAATCACATGGCAGCAACTAAAGATGACTTGCTGATGTTCAAATCAAGCATCAGAATGGGGAAAAAATGGGACTTTGAAGGTGGCATGGTTGTTGGTGCCAGACCGGCTGGTCTGAGTATTTCAAAAACTGCCGATCTACTGGGATTTTCATGCACAACCATCTCTCGGGTTTACAGAGAATGGCCCGAAAAAGAGAAAATATTCAGTGAGCGGTAGTTGTGTGGAGGAAAATGCCTTGTTGATGTCAGAGGTCAGAGGAGAATGGGCAGACTGGTTCCAGTTGATAGAAAAGCAACAGTAACTCAAATAACCACTCGTTACATCCAAGGTTGCTTTGTGCACTGGTCCAAATCGTTTGGTGGATGGAGGATTATGGAGTGGGGTAGACCTGAATTGCACCTGAACCGGTGAACATTCTAAATGAAGAAATGTCATCAGCACACCAAGGATTCCTCAAAAGGATCCAAAGCTTTATTCCCATGGTCACACGGTACATGTATGGCAAGGTTTCAGAGCCACGCAGGGCCCCTTTGTCAGTCACCCTTCATCGGAGGGCCTCTTTATGCCTGATGAAGGGGCCCTGCATGGCCCTGAAGAAGGGTGCCTGACGATGGGGCCCTGCGTGGCTCCGACGAAGGGTGCCTGACGATGGGGCCCTGCGTGGCTCTGACGAAAGGTGCCTGATGATGGGGCCCTGCGTGGCTCCGACGAAGGGTGCCTGATGATGGGGCCCTGCGTGGCTCTGACGAAGGGTACCTGACGATGGGGCCCTGCGTGGCTCAGATGAAGGGTGCCTGATGATGGGGCCCTGCGTGGCTCCGACGAAGGGTGCCTTACGATGGGGCCCTGCGTGGCTCAGAAACATTGTCATATTTGTACCGTGTCACCATGTGAATAAAGGTTTGGACCCTTCTGAAGAATCCTTGGTGTGCTGATGACATTTTTTCTTTCAGATTTTCTGTGGTTTCCAGGTCATTACAGCACCCAGCATCATTATAGCCATTTCCATAAGTGTACGTGAGGAATATTGCGTTTGAGCCGGTGAACAGGAACGCACCGGACCACAGGCTGGAAACCATGGCCGCACGTATGTGAACCCGGCCTTAAGGTTTGAACATTCACTACACTACACTGATTTCACCATTATGTTTATTTTGACGTCAAATTTAGTTTTAGTCATCGTCTTTTGACTAAAATGCCATTTTAGTTTTAGTCGTATTTTAGTCATCTAAATTGTTTTCGTTTTAGACGTATTTTAGTCTACTAAAATAGTTTTATTTAGTCGTCGAAAATATTATCATCAACTAAATTAACACTGTTAGGAGACAATGTTATTCTGCCTTTCCCTGCAGGTACCATATAATACGATTCCACCCAACTCTCAGCAATCATTACCCAAACATTGCAATGGAATAACCTAAACTGAGTGGAGATTTTAACGGATATTCATTTTCTACATATTTTTAAGTCATTTAAACAGAATTTTTAAATACATCTTATTATTCAGGATACCATAAGGGCTGACAGTACAGTTACAATCAAAGAGTTGGGGGGGGGCACACCCTAAATATGCATTTTTTAAAGCTGGTGCTGCTATAAAAAACAATATACATATAGAACTACAGAGAATAGCACGCACATACAAAATAAATAACCATAAATAAAACAAGGCTTCTAAGACCTGATCAAAATTTTGTAAAAATGGGGATTTAGTCCCACCACATGGCCATATCGTGCTCAAGCCCACCACTGCGTCAAAGTACCCCATTGTCAGTGGGTCCTACACTATCCATAAAATGAAGGATAAATCCAACCTCTCTAAACCATTGGAGATACTCACTCCTTACATGGGAGAGATGTGCTAACTGCAGAAAACACTGCTAGAACTGCACTATACAGGGACATCTCCTATATCTTCTTAATAGTGAACACTGATAATGAAGTACAGGTGTGGTGTCAGGTCATCTGTGGCCAGGTGACAACTGCACCCTGTTGGAGGCAGGGGCGCAGCGCAAGGTAGTGAACCCGATAGCAGACTGCTGCAGATGGACCTGAACGTGAGCCCAAGATTACCCAGGGCGCGGAGTCTAAGACCCAGCAGGTGTTCACCAGAGCCTCTAGTGGTGAGCATGGACTTGGCTGCAGCTGGGCCCAGGTCGCGGCCCCTGGGGTCCCCCAGGTCACGCTCCGTAGGGAGAGAAGGGAAGCAGCTGCTCAGGACACACGGAATGGTGATGGGTAAGCCGAGGTCGGGGTAACAGGCAGACAAGGGTAACCAAGGGACAGGCCAAAGGTCAGGGTAACAGGCAAACAGGAATAGTCAGAGACAAGCCAAAGTCGGTACACAGAAAAGTAGATCAAGCACACGGCAAACAGGAAACAAACACTGTTGAACAGCAAAGCAGACCTGCAGTGCACTGGTTAATATAGACTTCTTGTGATGACCTGGGTGGGGCAGGAACAAGAAGGAGAGATGATAAAAAGGAACCAGAAGTGCAGTCTGACCTCTAATACAGACATGAAGGGACAGGTAAGCTTGCCAAACACTATTGCAAGTCCATGACATGTGGGAGAGTGGGGTGCTCAACCCCAGGAGTCTGGTCAGGACTGAATGTATAACACACCCTAAAATTACAATGGGATACTTTGGCGCAGTGGTGGGTTTGAGCACGATATGGCCATATGGTGGGACTAAATCCCATTTATACTCTTTTTTGACCAGGTCTTAGTAGCCTTGTTATATTTGATGGTTATTTATTTTGTATGTGTGTGCTATTCTCTGTAGTTACTGTATATAAGTACAGTTACAATACAATTCAATACAGGAGGAATCAGAGGGCCCTGCTCTTTAGAGCTTACAATTTAGAAAAAGTGAGGGTCAGATGATACAAAAGGTAATATAGCTGTGGGGGATGAGCTTGTTGAGAAAATAAAAGTTGATAGGTAGAGGCAGATCCGGCTTCCCTAAAGAGAAGGGTTTTCAGGAACTGCCTAAAAATGGACAGAGTAGAAATAGTCGAAGAACAGAATGGGGTCGGATGTTCGTGCCGGTTCACACTGATGCGGCTGCGGCGATCGCATATCGGAGCGCACTGCTCCTTCATTACATGCGATCGGCTGTGCGGTGCGAGTTTAGCCATACACTTTGTATGGCTAAATTCGCACCGCACCCGCAGCAAAGAGAAGACGCACAGGACCCTTTTTTGCAGCCGCATCAGGATCGGATCGCACACCGGTTCACACTTCTGCGATCCGATCCTGTGCGAACTGCAAGATCGCACTGCGATATGCGATCAAACTGGAGGTGTCGTTAAGATTACATTGACACCCCCAGCGTATCGCATATGGCAGTGTGAACTGCCACGGGTGCGTTTGCGATGCGGGAACAGGCTGCAAATTCGCAGCCTTCCCGCATCACATAAGTGTGAACCGTCACTTACAGATGATAGGAGAGGCTCTGGAGAAGTCATGGAGGTGAGCATGGGAGGTGTCTGGCGAGGGAGCTAGAGAACAAGAGGCCTTGGGAGGAACAAAGAAAAGTTTGGTTGGTACTTTGAAACAATGTTAGTGATGTAGCTGGGGACCAAATTGTGGATGGCTATGTAAGTTATTTTGAATTTTATGTGCTGAGTTGGAGGGACTGGCAGAGAGGGATGGCAGACACTCAAGAGCTGGTAGGGTAGATGAGTCTGGCAACAGCATTCATGATGGACTAAAGGGGTAATAGCCTATGTAGGTTTTTTTTTTTGTTTGTTTTTTTTTTAATACAAAGAAAATTCTGACCATTTCATTTTGATATTTTAATCATTTATTGACGCCCAACTTTAAAAAACTGTAAACTTGCTAAAATCGTCCGGAAAGGTATCACATGTATGCATCCTGTGATGGCTAGTTTTAACTTGGACAAAGGTATCCTCCACAGTAACTAACTCATATATTAGAAGCCAGCATTAAAACCCCCTGCAAAGCTTCAGTGCAAAGGCCCAGTTGGAATTCAGGCCCGTTAACCTAAGCAGACCCAGGAGAATTTTCTCTGAGCTGCCCAGTGTTTTTTGGCCAAACCCGTAAACCTGCCTCCATGATAAGTGGACAGCACAAGATTCCTTTACTCCTGCACCATATAACCTTGCAACCTCGCTTTCCATCCCTGCAAGTACAATATAATGGTATTCCTCCTAAGTTTGCCCTTGTCCTTTGTGTTTTTGGAGGAACACCCAAGCTTGCCGCCTTTATGAGTGCACAGTACTGCATCTGCACTAGGTGTTGGCTCCATCACACCATGGCAAAGTCCCCAAACTTTAGATCATATAATCACCTTTTATAACTGAAGTCACCACTGGGACCTTGCTTGGAGGCAATGTTACTGTCACGAACCGGCAGGACTGGTAGTGGATCTTCTGGACAAGAGAGGCGATGGCGCTGGTTGTACTAGAGGACCGGTTCTAAGCAGTTACAGGTCTTCACCAGAGCCCACCGCAAGGCGGGATGGATTTGCTGCGGCGGTAACTACCAGGTCGTGTCCCCTAGTAACAACTCGACCTCTCTGGCAGCTGATATGGCGTGGTACACAGGGAGTAGGCAAGAGCGTAGTCGGACGTAGCAGAGGTCAGGGCAGGCGGCGAAGGTTCAAAGGCGAGTAGTCGGTAGCAACGGGTTCGGCAACATGCAAGGCAAACTAACACAGTAGGGAACGCTTTCTCAGAGGCACAAGGCACAAAGATCCGTCAGGAAGCTGTGGGAGGAGAAGGTATTTATGGGCAGTGCACAGGTGAAGCCTAATTAAGTCAGCACTGCCTCTCACAAACCTTAACCCTTAACCACTTTGGGCCAGGCACCAATCACTGGTGCACTGGCCCTTTGAATCTAAGAGTCCCGGCACGCGCGCGCCCTAGAGAGCGGGGACGCACACACCGAGACGCTGGAGTGCTGCCTGGGGGCATACGCTGTGAGCGCTCCGAGGCCAGCAGGGGGCCCGGAGTGCTCAGCGTAACAGTTACTTGGCCTTTCCCAACAATGACCATGTAAAGGGAATCCACCCAATTCTCTCATCATGAGTGTTGTCTTCTTCCGATTCAAGAATACACAAACACTGCAAATGAAAAACCCAGTCTTCAACATGAATAGTAATTTTATGCATACTATCCTAAGTTGTTTAAACTAATTTTTTTTACATTTATTTCAGCAACTTTCTTTATTACAAAAATGTCCGCCGGTGGTTAAATTTCGAAACTTTTTTTTTTTTATTTTATCATTTTAAATCTTCACAAGTTTTTAGCTGACACCCAACTTCGAAAAGGCTGCAACCTCCGTGCGGTTATTGAAGCGTCTTCTAAGCCCCTGAGTTTGGCGCTCTTGGTTGGGGCTTGTTCTTTTAATTTCGTTCTCCATAACCCTGTTTGAACCGTTGTGCTTTGTCTTGTAGGCTGCTTATTAAATAAAATCTCAGAGCATCTAATGTTGATTCTCTTTCTACTGCCCCGAGCAAACTCATTGAGCTCTGCAGCTAGGTATCGGAGTTTGTTGTGTACATACTCTGACGAAGATGATCACCTAGCAAATATTTCTCTGCACCGAAAGCCTTGCCTCGCGTGGCGGCTTTTTTTTTTTTTTTTTTTTTTTCCAGGCTACATCCAACGTTTAAGTCTCTCCACTTACTGGGAGAGTAATTTAATTTCTGAGTTTTGTGGCCTTTTGGCAAGTTTCCGACAAGGCTATCAGTGAAGGGACTTTAAAAAGCCTTCTCAAAAAAAACAAGAGATCACCGTTGGGCAGCTTTCTTCCTTAACTGTGATTGTGCAGCGCTCTAAGATGAACATCAAGAAAAGCTGACAGCTTCATTCGTCCACCATCTGCGCGCTGTCAATCAACGGCAAATCCCCAGGCCAATGACGTTGCTGTCAGAGTGATTGAAATTCAGCTGTCGGTGATGTGCGGCTGCCAGTTCCTAAGCTAAAGAGTTTATCTGGAAAAAGGTCCTCTGCATACAAGGCTTTCTGCCAGGAAGCTAGAGAGGAGTTTGGGAGTGCTTTGTAGGTCAACGCTTGTGAATAGTTATAGTCATTATTAACCACTTGCCGACTGCCTAACGCCGATCTACGTCGGCATTCAGCCCCTCACAGGCAAAGTGACGTAGGTCTACGTCGCTAGCCTTTGAGGGTTTAGGGAGCAAGCACGCGCCCCCCGGTGGCGCGCTCCCGCTCCCGCGCAGTCACGCACCCCCCCGCGCGTGTGACCGGCGGACCCGATCGTCCGCCGGTCACTCGCGATCGTCGGGGGAGAGGGAGAAAGGCAGGCAGCTTGTGTAAACAAGCTGCCTGTCATTCTCCCCTGTGTATGAAAGATGATCATACGGTTCTACTATGTAGAACCGTTGATCACTGTTCATACACTAGTAGCCACAGCCAATCACAGTAGAAAGCACACCCCTAGGGACACACATAGCCCCGCCCTTTCAAAAAAAGTTAACCCCTTCACTGCCAGTGTATTTTTACAGTAACAGTGCATATGTATAGCACTGATTACTGTAGAAATGTCACTGGTAACCCCAAAAGTTTCAAAAATGTCAGTCAAGGGTCCGATCTGTCCACCGCAATGTCGCAGTACTGCAAAAAAAATCGCAGATCGCCGCCATTACGCGTTAAAAAAAAAAACAACAAAAATGACAAAAATCTTTCCCTTTGTTAGTAAACGCGATAACTTTTGCGCAAACCAATCAAAATACGCTTTTTGCGATTTTTTTTACCAAATATAGGTAGCATAAAACAAATTGGCCGAAAATGTTAAAAAATTTAGATTTTTACATTTTTTGGGGGGGAATTTTATATAAAAAAATGTGAAAAATATTGCTATTTTTGCAAAATTTACACTCTTTTTTTGTTTATAGCTCATGATCAAAAAATCGCACAGGTGATCAAATACCACCAAAAGAAAGCTCTGTTTGTGGGAAAAAAAGGACGCCAAATTCGTTTAGATACAGCGTCGCACGACCACGCAGTTGTCCGTTAAAGTCACGCAGTGCCGAATCGCAATATACCACCTGGTCAGGAAGGGGGTAAAATCTTCCGGGGCTTAAGTGGTTAATTTATTTTTTGTACACATTTTGGGGTTGTTGTTCACGTTGTTGTAACGTTCACCTGAAAGTAATTTTAGATGTGACCATCACATTTTAGGATGCTCACATAACCATATTTGTATTATTATATTTCACAAACAAAGTGGATAATAGTGCCTCCAGTGGTGACTTGTATACTACTGTGCAAAAGTTTTAGGCAGGTGTGAACAAAAATCTTTTCAGAAATAGAAGTATTAATACTTTATTTTTTATCAGTGTAGCACCCTCCTAGTCAGGTGCTAGGTAAAAGCATCCGATTGCTTTCCTGCTTATCAGGGAGCAGGATTTCTAGTTAGGCCTGTTACATGTGTCCAGGTGTGATTCAGTTGGTCTGAGGGAGTGTCCCCACTGTATCCAATAGGGGAGCATGTTGGACAGAGGAGGAAACCCAGCCAGTGACACAAAGGCTTTTGTGGATGTCCCAGTGGGAGGGCACGATAGTGATGCATCCTGGAATTGACCATAAAAGCCAAGCCTGTGCGACATTGCGGCAGACAGATCGGACCCCTAACTGACATTTTTGACACTTTTGGGGGGGACCAGTGACATTACTACAGTAATCAGTGCTATAAATATGCACTGTTAGTGTAATAATGACACTGGCAGGGAAGGGGTTAACACTCTGGGTGATCAATGGGTTAAATGTGTACCAAGGGGAGTGATTCTAGCTGTATGGGGGCGGGGCTTGTGAAATGATCATAGAGACCTGTGATTCTATATAGAAGGATCACAGGGGCTCTGTGATCATTCCAGAGAGAAGAACGGTCCGCTGTGTTTACAGCAGCTGACCGTTCTTCTCTCTCAGCGGGGAGCGATCGCGGGTGACAGGCGGCAATCGGAGCCGCCTGCCCCGTGCATCGGAGTCCCCGCTGCCGAGTGGGAGCGCGCTCTCAGCACCGCTCCCGCAAACCGACGTACCCATACGTCGAATTGCGCAGCCGAGCCAGCCTGCCGCAGTATATATGCAGTGGGCGGTTGGCAAGTGCTTAATATGGCAGTCTAAGCCAGATTTTGCAGGAAATGGGCACACTAATGATGCAGGTGTGTGCTGGGTTTATGTTATGGCACTTTTCCACTGCAAGTACCGGCTCGGCTCCACTCGGCACTGCTTGGCCCAGCTCTGCTCAGTTTGCTTTTCCACTGCGTGGTACGAGTCGGCACGTTTCGGCACTGTATAGGCTCTACTCAGCTCGGTTTGCTTTTCCACTAAAGTAGTAAGTGGGTGGGATTACAACGATTCTCTGACCAATCAGTAGCTAGTAGTGACAAACAATCAAGGCTGCATGCAAAGGATTGTGGGATATGGTATAGGTACGGCCCGCTTGGAACCCCAACCGAGGTGGTACTGTTTAACCACTTAAGCCCCCGAAGATTTTACCCTCTTCCTGACCAGGGCCTATTTTGCGATTCGGCACTGCGTGATTTTAACGGACAATTGCGCGGTCGTGCGACGCTGTACCTAAACGAATTTGACGTCCTTTTTTTCCCACAAACAGAGCTTTCTTTTGGTGGTATTTGATCACCTGTGCGATTTTTTCATCATGCGCTATAAACAAAAAAAGAGCGTCAATTTTGCAAAAATAACAATATTTTTCACATTTTATTATATGAAATTCCCCCCCAAAAAAATGTAAAAATCTAAATTTCTTAACATTTTCGGCCAATTTGTTTTCTGCTACATATGTTTGGTAAAAAAAAATCGCAAAAAGCGTATTTTGATTGGTTTGCGCAAAAGTTATTGCGTTTACTAACTAAGGGAAAGATTTTTGTCATTTTTGTTGTTTTTTTTTTTTTTAACGAGTAATGGCGGCGATCTGCGATTTTTTTTTGCGGGACTGTGACATTGCGGCGGACAGATCGGACCCTTGACTGACATTTTTGACACTTTTGGGGGTACCAGTGACATTACTACAGTAATCAGTGCTATACATATGCACTGTTACTGTAAAAATGACCCTGGCAGGGGAGGGGTTAACTTTATTGGGGAAGGAGGGGTTAAGTGTGTCCCTAGGGGCGTGCTTCTAACTGTGATTGGATGTGGCTTGAGGTGTAAGAACAGAGATCAACGGTCCTACATAGCAGAACCGTTTAATCTCCATTCTTACACAGGGGAAGAATGACTTGTTTACATGAGCCGCCTGCCTTTCTTCCAGTGTAACGGAAGATCGCGAGTGCCCGGCGCACA
Source organism: Pelophylax lessonae (assembly GCF_965119305.1). NCBI lineage: Eukaryota > Metazoa > Chordata > Amphibia > Anura > Ranidae > Pelophylax > Pelophylax lessonae. Next base: position 223,737,330 of record NC_138777.1, read on the forward strand.
CGCGCGGGGGGGTCCGTGACCACGCGGGAGCGCGCCTCCCTACGTCGCTTTGCCTGTGAGGGGCTGACTGCCGGCGTAAATCGTTGTGCGGCGGTCGGCAAGCGGTTAAGCGGAGCCAAACCGAGCCGTACCATGCACTGGGAAAGCGCCTTTAGAGACAGAGTTAGAGGTCAGTGCCCCCCCTGAGGAAGTCAGTGTGTGAAGGGAGCTGTGAGAGGTGCTGGTATGCACCAGGTCAGGACAGACCAAGGCCCGAGCTAGGTCTACATTGTTTCGCGCGGGAGGGCTAGCCTGCCGCAGTAAATATGCGGTGGGCGGTCCGGAACCAGTTAAGCATTAAAGTGACTGGCGCCCATCTTTCTACCTTGTACACCACCCACCATGCCTAGTAACCTGCACCCCGAGGAGGAATGTCGGCCCTCCCTGTCTCTGGGGGGTCACCTCCAGGCCTCTGGGGGTTGGGGGGGCGCTACAATATTAAAGAACTCTAACCCAACAAACGCCCCTCATGTACCCATCTATAATACTTCAAACAACCCCAAGTGGGCTGATTGTTCGGTGCCATGAATCTGATTCCTCGGAGACAATGGATAGAGATCTGTATTTCAGCACAAGGTTATAAGCTCTCTGAATCGCGTCTTTTGTTTTTTTTTTTTTTTTTCTGACTGTCTGAATCGAAGGCATTATTATCTTATGTCTCTCATTCATTAGGATAATAAAAATGTCAAGCACATGACTAAGCATGACAATAAACCTAATAAACTCAATATGCAAGCAAAATCTCCAGTAATATGTATTTTTTAATTAACCTGCATACATAAATATTTATAATGAATGATGAAAAAAAAAAAAAAATAAGAAAGTGACCTTCGAGGATTATCTCTACGCCGAGAGCCCGTCGGATGATATTTAATGGTTCTGGAAGCGGAAACGCGTCGGTTCTTCTCCAGGCGCCGCATGGGTTAATGGTTCCATCACCCATCATGCAATCGTGTTGGACAAATATTTCTTGAGCCGCAGTCATCGGAACGCTCGATAAATTATTCATCTCTTCTGGATAGGAGACTTGTCGCAAATCGCGTAGACTCGGAAAGTGGTCCGTCTTGGGAATTAATTAACAGTCAGATATAACAATTACATCACCCTAAACGCTAGATGGTGATTTTAACACTTTTATTTTTTTCCGCAAGACAAGGGGCGTGCAATGACGCAGACTGGACCCAACCTGAGCGCCATGCGTCACTTCCGGAGTCGCAGTAAGAAACGCCAAAAACGCCAATTTCTTCAATTATTGTTGAGTAATCCTGATTTATTTAATTTATTTATTAATTTATTTAACCACTTCTGGACCCGAAGGATTTTCACCCTTAGGCTCCATGTACACGGGACGCTGGAAATGGCCGTTTAGGAGCAGTTGGGCGTTTTTTTCAGAAGCCCCTGAACCCATCTACATTTTATCTTATCTGTCCATGTACACAGGGTCGTTTACAGTCATTTGCAGGCAGTTGCGTTCAGGGACTGTTTTTAGAACGCAATTATTTGCGTTCGAACGTGTGTTTCCCGGCGTTTCAAACGCACAAACGCGTCCGAACGCGTCTGAACGCGTACGAGCGCGTACGAACGCGTCCGAACGCGATGACCCGCGTTTAGTGTTCGCGTTTTTCCATTTTAAAGGGGAATATTTTTTTTGACCTCTAGGAACGCTTCTAAACGCAAACGCCGCTAAACGCCCGCTAAACGCGGGTAAAGACGCGACCGAACGGACGTTTCAAACGTCCTAAAAATTCCAGCATTCAAAGGGACTTTTAACAACGTCCCGTGTACATGGAGCCTTAAAGCGGTTGTATCCTCACAAAAAAAACCCTGCAGGACAGTATACATCGCATACATAGCACATTATGAAATACTTTCCTTAGAATGAACCCCCGACACGGTCGCCCGGACACACCGCTGAGGTAGCCGACATCTTCGCTTGGTGTCTTTTCAGGGTTCGGCGGCTCCGGCGCTGTGAGTGGCCGGAGTCGCGATGACGTCACTCACGGGAGTGACGTCATCGCGGCTCCGGCCACTCACAGCGCCGGAGCCACCGAACCCGGAAGAGACACCGAGCGAAGATGTCTGCTGCCTCAGCGGTGTGCGGGTGACCGTGTCGGGGGTTCAGGAAATGCGGGACCTTCAGAGCGCATGCGCCGCTGGTGTCTGCGGCTGCATGCAGGGCAAATATCTCCTAAACCGTGCAGGTTTAGGAGATATTCATTTTACCTACAGGTGAGCCTTATTATAGGCTTACCTGTAGGTAAAAATTAAAAAGCGGAGCATACTACCACTTTAATGACCAGGCCATTTTTTTGCGATTCGACACTGCGTTATTTTAACGGAAAATTGCGCGGTTGTGCGACGCTGTACCCAAATACAATTGATGTCCTTTTTTTCCCACAAATCGAGATTTCTTTTGGTGGTATTTGATCACCACTGCGATTTTTATTTTTTGCACTATAAACAAAAAAATGCGACAATTCTGAAAAAAATATATATATTTTTCACATTCTGCTATGTAACATTCCCAAAAAAAAATTAAAAATCTAAATTTTTTTCATCCATTTAGGCCAATTTGTATTCTGCTACATATTTTTGGTAAAAAAAAATTGCAATAAGCGTATTTTGATTTGTATAAAAGTTATTGCGTCTACAAACTAGGGGAAAGATTTATTTTATTTTTATTTGTTTACTTGTAATGGCGGCGATCAGCGATTTTTAGCGGGGGGGGGGGGGGGGGTGATCCTTCTATGTAGGATCACATGTCTCTAGGGTCATTTCAGAAGCCACGCCCCCCCCCACCCCCACAGTTAGAATCACTCCCCTAGGCTCACATTTAACCCATTGATCACCCATAGGGTTAACCCCTTCCCTGCCAGTGTCATTAGTACAGTAACAGTGCATATTTTTAGCACTGATTACTGTAGTAATGTCATCGGTCCCCCCAAAAGTGTCAAAAATGTCAGTTAGGGGTCCGATCTGTCCGCCGCAATGTCGCAGTCCCGCTAAAAATCGCAGATCGCTGCCATTACTAGTTAAAAAAAAAAAAACAATAAAAATGACATAAATCTTTCCCGTAGTTGGTAGATGCAATAATTTTGCGCAAACCAATCAAAATACGCTTATTGCAATTTTTTGTTTTTTACCAAAAATATGTAGCAGGAAACAAATTGACCTAAACTGTAAAAAAATTTTTTTTTTTTTTGGGGAATGTTATACTGTATAGCAGAATGTGAAAAATATTGTTTTTTTTTTCAAAACTGTCGTTTTTTTTTTTTTGTTTATAGCGCAAAAAAAAAAATCGCAGAGGTGATTAAATACCACCAAAAGAAAGTTCTATTTGTGGGAATAAAAGGACATCAATTTTATTTAGGTACAGCGTTGCACAACCGCGCAATTGTTCGTTAAAGTAACGCAGTGCCGAATCGCAAAATATGGCCTGGTAATTAAGGGGGAAAATCCTTCCAGTCCAGAAGTGGTTAATTTTCCCCTTCCCTCGTTTTCAAGGAGTGTTGCCAAACTGAAGCTAGCCCAGCGATCATTTGATTGACTCATTAAAAATCAGGTATCCAGCGTCTTGTCCTGTGCAGTTCTTGGGTGTGTTTACAAATGTCTAACACAGATCAGCCCCTGCGGCAGTCTCTTCCCTTGCTACTTAGTGTGACATGTTGGGGTTTTGTAGCTCAATGGTAGCGCCAAAACAGTGAGTTTACTCCACGCCTGAAATCGTTTTCAGGACTTTCCTATCCACTTTTGTTTAAAGGAACGTCAAACGGTTCATACAAGTAGATCTTCCCACGCGGGGGGTTCTCACTTCTCACCATCGATGCAACAAACAAAACTTTCAGCCTGCTGGCTCTCTTGTGGCAGCTTTCCTGCTCCGAGTAGTGCCGCATGGTCCTCCGGACCATCAAACACGTCCCGGTGTTCATGCCTCAGCTCTGCGTCCCTAGCTGCTCTGTCCTTCCCTGACTCTATCTCCAGCTCGGGCCTTAGCCTGTCCTGACCTGGACAGTATGGTGCATACCAGCACCTCTCACGGCTCCCTTTACACACTGACTTCCTCAGGTGGGTGGGGGGCACTGACCTCTAACTCTGTCTCTAACACAAACCCAGCACACACCTGCATCATTAGTGTCTGCTCCAAGAGAAATTTACGATGCTTGGCACTTTACTCCTGCGCTCAGAAACAAGGCTCTCAGACTACTCCTGTCACGGGACTCATACTTGGCATCCCCAATGGCTAAACCTTGCTGCCCTCTACGATCGGGGTGGTCGACATAACACTGCAAACACAAACACAAAGAAAGGGTGCACTTCAGAGGCTCTGAGGAAGAGGCGATGCCTCGAAACCCGTTAGCCAACATCCAAAACTAAGACAGTGGACTCTATAATCATGGACTTCGTTATTCGGATCTGATTTGCTGGTTTACATCACCTGTTTGTGAGTAGACATCTTTTAATTTGTTATAAATAAAAGCCTTACTGAGGATAATGCGCTAGGTTGGTGCGCCCTTTCTTTGTGTTTGCATCATTAGTGTGCCTGTTCCCTGCAAAATCTGGCCTAGACTGCCATTTTAATCACTTGCCGATCGCCCGCCGCATATATACTGCAGCAGGCTGACTCGGCTGCGCGTATCGACGTATGGGTACATCGGTTCGCAGGAGCAGTGTTGAGGGCGAGCACGCACCCCCACTAGGCAGCAGGGATGCTGATCCACGGGGCCGGCATCACAGGGATATAAATTAACCGGTTCCGGACTGCCCACCGCCGATTTACTGCGGCCCTCCTGCATGAAACGACGTAGACCTACCTAGGGCGCGAGCGCGCAACGCTGGCGGTGCGCTCCCGCCCCCACTTGTCAGCGGGGACTCCGATGCATGGGGCAGGCGGCTCCAATTGCCACCTGACACCCGTGATCATTCCTCGCTGAGAGAGAAGGACGGTCGGCTGTTGTAAACACAGCCGACCGTTATTCTCTCTGGAATGAACACAATGCGCCTGTGATCCTTCTATATAGGATCACAGGTCTCTATGATCATTTCACAAGCCCATCGCCCCATACAGTTAGAAAACACCCCCCTAGGCTCACACTTAACCCTTTGATCGCTCCCGCCCCCCACTCGGCTGCAGGGACTCCAATGCACGCGGCAGGTGGCTCCGATTGCTGCCTGACACCCGCGATCGTTCCCCGCTGAGAGAGAAGAACGGTCGGCTGTTGTAAACACATCTGACCGTTCTTCTCCCTGGAATGACCACAGAGCTCCTGTGATCCTTCTATATAGGAACACAGGTCTCTATGATCATTTCACAAGCCCCTCCCCCCCCCCCCCCCAGTTAGAATCACTCCCCTAGGCTCACATTTAACCCCTTGAGCACCCACAGTGTTAACCCCTTCCCTGCCAGTGTCATTAGTACAGTGACAGTGCATATTTTTAGCGCTGATTACTGTAGTAATGTCACTGGTCCCAGTGACATTACTGCAGCAGCTCCAGCACACCCCTTGCCATTACATAAATTCAGTACTGGAGGTGCCGGAGCTGCGTTCCCGCATGTTCCTGCTGAAAAAAAAAGCCCTGCTTCCCTTTGACCTATCGGACCAATGTAACAATGCAATAACATATCTGTCCCTGGAATTCCGCTTTAACATTTGTCACAATCCTAGGAAGGGCCCTCCTGCCTAACAGGAGTCCCGTTTACAGCGCCCCGACAATAAATGCCGTTTATTAGCCAGAAGACGCTCATTACAAAAGGAAATCAATGGGGAACACTTGGGTTTCATGTCCACATATGAATCCGGCGAGCCTTTGATCTATCCCAGCACTTAGTTCCGAGCGCTTTTCTTGCATGGTTTGGCACAGACGTCGTGGGAAGCTTGATGAAAAATGACAGTTAGTAAGAAAATAATTAAAAATGTATTTCGCCGACAGCAAGAGTATTTTTGGACTCAATAACGACTAGCTTTAATTTGCCAGGGACTTCCGGCGCCATTTTTTTTCAAGGAGGGCTCCGCAGACGCAAGTTGAAATATTCAAAATCTTTTTTTTTTTTGTATTTTGTTTGTTGTTCCCAGAATACCTGAAGGTCAGCGCGGCTCTCAGACTCCCTTACTGTTTGGATCTGTGTGAGTCTTACTCCCTTTTTTCCTTTCTCAGTATTAACAAGCTGATAGACACAAAACCCCCCCCTTCATTTCACAACCATCAAAAAATATAAAATAAAATACAAAATGACAATTTCCCATCTGCAGTATTTTTTTTGTTATGAAAGGAGGGAAAAGGCAAAACGTTCGGTAATTGACCTTCCTATCTCGCTCTTCTCCAGGTGCAAAATCGGAATCAAAGCATTGTTGTAACTAACCGGAGACGGGGAAAAGATAAAAATGTAAAAGCTGAACTCCAGGATAAGCAAAAATGTTGTAAATATAAGATCCATGTGTATTCTTCCTTATATCTCAGTGAGCTTCGTCTATTTTCTCCCAGATCTGTGCAGTAATCCAGTGTGAGACGTCCTGTAATAAAGACCGCTCACTGCTGCTCTCTCTCCTTGTGCAGGGTGACTGGTCTTGTCTCCGCCCCTTGTTTTGCTTTGTCTTTTAACCACTTAAGGACCAAGCCTATTTCCAGTGGTGGCTAGTGCTCCATGGGCCAGGGGGGCGACGACAGGCGGACCACACCATACCCCCCCCCCCCCCCGAACACACCAGCTCCAGCCTGCACACCATACCCCCCCCCCCAAAATGATACACCAGCTCCAGCCTGCACACCATACCCCCCGAATACACCAGCTCCAGCCTGCACACCATACCCCCCCCCCCCCCGAATACACCAGCTCCAGCCCGCACACCATACCCCCCCCCCGAATACACCAACTCCAGCCCGTACACCATACCCCCCCCCCCCGAATACACCAGCTCCAGCCTGCACACCATACCCCCCCCCCCCCCGAATACACCAGCTCCAGCCTGCACACCATACCCCCCCAAATATACCAGCTCCAGCCCGCACACCATACCCTCCCCCAAATACACCAGCTCCAGCCCACACACCATACCCCCCCCCCCCGAATACCCCAGCCCGCACACCATACCCCCCCCAAATACACCAGCTCCAGCCTGCACACCATACCCCCCCCCCGAATACACCAGCTCCAGCCTGCACACCATACCCCCCCCCGGTCGCCGGGGTTCACTCACCCTGGACTGGCAGACATCGCCGCGGTGGCGGCTTCCCCCTCAGTGTCCTCCCTGGGTCGGACTTCCCCTGCATCTCCTCCCTCCTTGGCCAATAGCATGGCTTCTCCTTTTGGCCAATCGGGAAACGGGTCCTGATTGGCCAGAAGGAGAATCCGTGTGATAATAGCGAATATTCATCCGCTATTGCCACACAACTGGGTGGGCTCAGGGCGCAGTGCTCTGCGCCCCGAGCCCACCATTTTTTAAAATCCTATTAGAGCCTCTGGCTCTAATCACGTGCTTCAAAAAAAAACAAAAAAACATTGGAATCCATGCGTCCTGCTCCCTGCATGTAGATTAGGGGGTCGGACGCATGGATAAGGGGAGTGGCCCGCCACTGCCTATTCCTGACATTTGGTGTTTGCAAGTTAAAACCAGTATTTTTTGCTAAAAAATTACTTAGAACCCCCAAACATTATATATAGATATATATATATATATTTTTTTTTTAGCAGAGACCCTACAGCAGGCATGTCCAACCTGCGGCCCGGAACCTCAGGCAATGCGGCCCACTGCCACCTGACAATTTTTTTTTTGCTGGGGAGGAAGGATGTCAGGTCGGGGGCACGGTCACAGCAGCTTCCAACTAACAGTAGGCAGAGGCTGCCTCAGAGGGGGGGGGGGGGGGGGGGAGCATTTGCAGTGTTTCTGACTCCTACCACCATGACCACTTCAAATCATTGAAGTGGTCATGGTGGTAGAGTGTTCCTTATTATCGCTCAGAAGAAGTAAATCACTGTATACTGATTAAATTTCATTTGATCATCCTCTAGTTGTGTTAAATTAGTGCGGGGGGCGCGGTGGCATTCTATTAATTATATACCTTAACTATAGTATATATTTTATATGCGGCCCGAGAAAATTTCTCTACACTCAATGTGGCCCAGGGAAGCCAAAAGGTTGGACACCCATGCCCTACAGAATAAAATGAAGATCATTGCAAAACTTCATGTCATACCATATTTGCGCAGCTGTCTTACAAACACAGTTTTTTTTGGAAAAAATATACTTTTTTGAATTAAAAAATAAGAAAACAGTAACATTAGCTTACGTTTTTTGTATAATATTAAAGCGATTTGTAAATTGAGGGTTTTTTATGGCACCTTAAAAACCCTTAATTTACAAATCGCTTTAGGCCCCTTTCACACAGGCGGACCGCCTGTCCGTTTTTTTGGCGGATCTGAACGGTCCCCCTATGCATCTCTATGGGGGATCGGATTTCAGCGGAGACATGTCCGCTGACACCCGATCCGATCCGTCAAATCTGGACGGATGGAAACCCTATTTTCCATCCGTCCAGCGGAGATGCATGGGGAACTGACAGCTGTGTCTCCGCACACAGCGCGGAGACACAGCTGTCCTCCTGCTGCTCAGCAGGGGATCGGCGGCTCAATCCCCCGCTGAGAAAAGCGAACTCCGTCCAACGGACGGAGTGTGTGAAAGGAGCCTAATTGTTAAAAATTCTCAGGGTGTGGTGCAAGTAATCAGTTGGTGCACTCATCCATTCAGTTATATACTGGGAAAGATGATGTTACGCCGAATAAATTGATAACTAACTTGTCACGCTTCAAAATTGCGCACGCTCGTGGAATGGCGACAAACGACAGTACTTAAAAATCTCCATAGGCGACACTTTAGAAAGTCCTGTCAGCTGGGCCACTCTTTGTTTCCCTGCAAAACGGCGCATCCCTTAGTAAAAATAGCACACAGTGAATGCACCAAGCACTGTTAGGAGCCAATTTAACCCTTTGATTGCCCCTGATGTTAACCCCTTCCCAGCCAGTGTCATTAGTACAGTGACAGTGCATATTTTTAGCACTGATCACTGTATGAGTGTCACTGGTTCCCACAAAGTGTCAAAAGTGTCAGTTAAGCAGGCCATAGATGTTTTGAATTTCGTACGATTTATCGTGCGATAAACGCAAGCGGCACTCATGTACATCATCGAGTATACCATCAATGTGATCCGAAAATCGTACAACCAAACACTATTTTTTGTGCCTTTTAACCACATCTCTACTGGACACACTCCCTACTGTTCTGTGTTTTGTTAGGCGAAATCATACAACTCCCCCATTAATGATACGAAATTTGGCCGATTTTTCGCAAAAAAACCCAACATGTTGGATATGTGAATTTTTGCTGTCGTACGAAAATCGCATGTTTTACATACCACACTAACGATACGAAAATCGTTCGATAACACTGGCATTTACGATTTTCGTACGAAATTCGAAACGTCTATGGCCTGCTTTAGTGTCAGATTTTTCTGCCGCAACATCGCAGCCCTGCTATAAGTCGCTAATCACCACCATTACTAGTATAAAAAAATAAAAAATAAACACTAATTCCAGTATATATACACCATAGTTTGTGGACACTATAACTTTACCGCAAGCCAATCAATATATACGCTTATTGGTATTTTTTTTTAACCAATAATATGTAGCAGAATACATGTTGGCCTAAATTTTCATTCTTTTTCTGTTTATAGTGCAAAAAAATAAAAACCCTAGTAGTGATCAAATACTGTTAAAAGCTCTATTTGTGGAGGAAAAAATGATATAAATTTTGTTTATGTACATCGCTGCATGACCGCGCAATTTTCAGTTGAAGTAACGTAGTGCCGTATTGCAAAAATGGCCTGGTCATGAAAGGAGGTAAATCTTCAAGAGGTCAAGTGATTTAAGGTTAACCACTTAGGACTGGAATATTTTACCCCATTCCTGACCAGGCCATATTTTGCTATTCGGCACTGCGTTACTTTAACGGACAATTGTCGTGCGACGCTGTACCTAAATAAAATTGATGTCCTTCCCCCCCCCCCCCCCCACAAATAGAGATTTCTTTTGGTGGTATTTGATCATCTGTGCGATTTCTATTTTTTGCGCTATAAACAAAAAAAGAGCGGCAATTCTGAAAAAAAAAAAAAAATTGCAATAAGCGTATTTTGATTGATTTGCGCAAAAGTTATCTCGTCTACAAACTACGGGAAATATTTATGTCATTTTTATTGTTTTTTTGATTTACTAGTAATGGCGGCGATCTGCGATTTTTAGCGGGACTGCAACATTGTGGCGGACAGATCGGACCCCTGACTGACATTTTTTGACACTTTTGGGGGGACCAGTGACATTACTACAGTAATCGGTGCTATAAATATGCACTGTTACTGTAATAATGACACTGGCAGGGAAGGGGTTAACACTGTGGGTGATCAAGAAGTTAATTGTGAGCCTAGGAGAGTGATTCTAACTGGTGGGGGGGGGGGGGGGGGGGGCTTGTGAAATTCCCATAGAGACCTGTGATCCTATATAGAAGGATCACAGGTGCTCTGTGATCATTCCAGAGAGAAGAATGGTCAACTGTGTTGACAACAGCCGACCGTTCTTCTCTCTCATCGGGGAGCGATCGCGGGTGTCAATCTGAGCCGTCTTCCCCGTGCATCGGAGTCCCTGCAGCCGAGAGGGGGGCAGGAGCGCGCTCGCCCCCTAGCTGCAGGCACGCGACCGACGTAGAGCTACGTCGTTTCTCGCAGAAGGGCCGCACTGCTGCAGTAAAAAGGCAGGGGGTGGGCGGGAGGTCGGGAAGAGGTTAAAGGAAGTTCACCTTTAAAAAAATAAAAAATAAATGCAAGTCTTTTTGCAGGTAAAAAAAAGTGCATTTAATATTTTTTTTTTTTCTAAAGGCCCGTACACACGTAGCGATTGTGGGCCATAAATATTCGGCCGCCGAACGATCGGCCGATTGTCGGCTTGTTGGTATGATGCTTCTGACAACCGACTCCGACTTTTCGGCTGAACAGAATCGGGTGTGCCGGCTATAAAATTTTTGTTGGCCGTCACCAGAACGGCCGATTGTTCGCCAGTCAGTACAGAATTCGGCCGACTAACAGCAGATGAGCAAGACTGGGCATGCTCAGAAAAGAAAAAACACAGGGAAAGTTAATCATCACATGACATCACTTCTGCAGTCGGCTGTTGTTGGCCGACAAAATTCATGTGCAGTCTTTAGCACTTTTCAACCGACAGGACAGCAACGGACAAAAGATGGCCGATCGTTCGGCCGACATTCGGTACGTGTGTACGGGGCTTTAGAGCCACTCGTGATCAGCAGATCGTAGGTTCAATGCTGGGCTCCTGCAGACTGTCAGTGTAGGCTGTCTGCTTAGACAGGCACTGACAGCTAGCATTAATGAACTACCTAGAGCACTCAACCGTGCCCTGGTGTTCCTTTGAGAACTACAAGCTGACAGTTGCAAAGGGTGTTGGTACGGACGGTGCCCCACTATCTTGAAAAAGGAATTAAGTCTAAGGGCTCTTTCACATTAAGTCTAAGGGCTCTTTCACACAGTCCGTCCATCAGACGGACTCCGTTTATCTTAGCGGGGGATTGATCCGCCGATCCCCCACTGAGCAGGAGGATCACAGCTGTTCTCCGCACTGTGTGCTGAGACAGAGCTGTCAGGTCCCCATGCATCTCTATGAGGGAATCGGATGGGAACGTACCATCAGTCCGTTCTCATCCGATCCCATCCGATCCATCCGCTGGATGGATGGAAAATAGGGGTTCCATCCGTCCAGATTTGACGGATCGCATAGGATGTCAGCGGACATGTCAGGGTTTGGGTCTCAGTAACTAAAGTTAAATACCGATTGCTGTCAGTAGCCAACCACTGGGGAGCGAGCCAGGAGGACCCGTCACCTACACCAGGTACACGCTTCCCGACTAGCTGCTGTGTACCTTTCACTATTTCTATTTACCCATAGCAACTGCATTACTCCTCCTGCTTGTCTTGCCGAGTAGACCTTTTGTAGTGGCTTTACTTCATACCGTCATGGAATTCCTGTGAGGCGTCTGGCTTGCAGAAATGCACATGTGCGCAGCATTCTCCCCAAATGGTGACCAGGTGCATTCATATGCACAGGAAAAAGTGAACGGGCGCGTGCACAGTGCATGTTGGTGCCAGACCAACTATTTAACCTCTTCCCAACCACCTGCTGCCTTTTTACTGCGGCAGGGTGGCTCTCCTGCGCGAAACCGACATAGACCTACGTCGGTCGCGCACCTGCAGCTAGGGGTAGAGCGCGCATGCAGCGGGGAAGCCGATGCACGGGTCAGGTGGCTCCAATTGGATCTTGCTTCTGCCTTGTTGCCAGTTCCTGACTCCGGCTTTGTTCCTGACCATGTCTCTGCCTTATGATTCTGTACCTCGCTGGCCGCCTGCTGCTGACCTCCTCTATTTCTTGACCATGCATCTGTTCCCACGTCCTGTTTGAGTGCCTACCTGGCTGTCATTTGTACCAGTTCTGCTCACCACAGTGCATACTTCCTGCCTTAAGTCTGCTGGGAGCTCTGGCAAGCTACTCATCCAAAACCTGCAGCACTTGTGGAGTGCCCCTTTAACCTTGAGCTGGACATTCAAGAGAGGCCAACATCGTCATTTCAGTCTCCGATGAGGTACATGACACCCTAGGTCTTCCATAAGCAAGGAACCATCATGAACCCCTTGAAATGACATCAGACCAGGCTTAGAAGAGTTGATGCAACTTTTACTTGGTGATGCAGTTCAATGTGGACATTTGCAAAAGAACATCCCTAACTATCTATGTTAGGCTGCACAGGCATACCTCAACAAGGTAGTAGTCCATGCTTGCTGTTTTCCAGGAACTGGTATGTAACGGAACCTCAACCCACACTGTACCACACTGAACCCCAACCCACACTGACTTCCGTCAGTATACGGCTTCCTCCCAGTTGTGAACATAGATATCAAATCCTAGCTGCCCCCATACAAAGCTAGCTGACAACTTAGCTTGTACAAGTTAAGGAACCTTCCAGGATAAGAACCGTTTATTCAAACACAGGCACAAAGAGATATACACTGTGGGACAACCCCCCCCCCCCCCCCTTAACAGCCAATCCACATACACATATACATCCCATAATAAGTTGATCTTAAGGCAGACAGAAACATTAGAACAATGGGATGCAGGTACTTAAAAATACCAAACCCCACCCCACCTCACTATCTAGCAAGGGTCTATGAGACACTCCTAGCAATATGAAAAGTGAAACCGCTCATCTTCATATATTTCCTGAGGGACACTGTTCAGAAATATTATTGTCCCAAGTAAAGGGGCCCCTCACTCTTTCAACACAAACCACACATATAGAACCCAGGATAACCAGGGTAATACGAAATGCTGAGTCCAGTGTGGTTGTACAGTGAGTTTGGTTAGTGAAGACCCAACTGGGGTTCTTGGTCACCCTGTGCCCCTAATAGACACAGGGTGACTTAAACATAGAAGGGGCCGGGGAAGCTGGACAAGGAGTTTCCTAACCTCTCTAAAGTAATCAGGGTTCCACGAGCCCCCCAGCCAAAGTGACTCCTGTCACATGGTTGATCTCTGGTCTCCCGGTGCCTTCCGCTGGACTGCAAGGCACAGCAATCTTTCTCTCGTCTCACCAGCACGGCATTTTTTCTTGAGTGGGAGGCCCTCAGAAACCGGCCTTTTTATATCACATGGCAGATAGGCTGGGCCCAAAAAGCCCGGGAACAGCAGTGAACAACATTAAACCCTTCCCAGCCTGGGCCAGCCACTTTCTAATTAACAAATCGTAGGTGTTGCACATATGCTGAAAGTATGGTCAATAATTCCATTGTGCGCAGGGAGTGGGCCGGGTGAAACCAGATGTGTTTTTATTGAAAAGTTTCTGCAATAACATAAAGCATGACCTTCAGTTTAATAGACAGGATAGCAACTGCTATTCTGTTCCCACCAGAAACAAAGGTCTGTCTTTTTGGTTCCCCCTGCTATATTAGCAGTTTCCATTAAAATGTGCTCTCCGTCATTCAGGCTTTTAACTCTATGCTGCCATCTAATTTTGATTTAATAGAAATGCCATGAGTTTTACTTTCTCTATGAACAGAACTATAATCCAGGACTGGAAATGTGATACTTATTCGTTTTTTTTTTTTTTCTTATGGGGTACCTGATTTTGACATCCCTTACATAGGCAATGTGCCTACAGGCTGATTTCTTTATATGGAAGCAGGTTGTCTCTTTTTCTTCCTACCAGCAAACCATCAGGACCCGCTGGTTCACTGTAGCCCTACAATTTGTATTTTTATCCTAAAAATACAGAATAGAGGCATTTGTTGACTGATTTTGTAGTTCTTCAAGGTCTAAAGGTCCAGAATTGCTCCAGTCAGCAATGCATTCATTTAAACAGACCCCCTGGTTAATGACCATAGAAGAGTCTTTGTTTTAACATAAACTCCTTAATCAGTCATTGTGAAGGAAGTAAATCAAATGTCTGAAAGACATCAATAGTTCATAGTCATTCGTTTTAATACTTGAGATTGCATGATGGCTTGAATAACAATAAAATAGATTGAAGCCATCACTGATAGTCCATTGATCGGTCTGTGTCATTCATCTCACCCCCCCTTTCTCCTCCCTTCTCTGTGGAGAGCTTTTTATTTATGACAGGACTGTTTCTGCATCACATATCCATCTATGAAGCATCATTGATTGGAAATGTGCAAATAACATGTAAGGAACGGTTCAATCGCCCTGCCAAGCAATGGCTTCAGCAGCCCAGATAGTGGCAGCCAAATCAAGCGTGTTCCTGGATCTCCTGAAAAAAAAGACCAGTGGTGCTCAACCCCCGTATGGTGGAGTCCTAAGTGTCAGGGCGACATCTTTTTCGGGGAGCAAACTGTCACTTTCCATTTGCTACGAGGCTGAAAAATGTAAATGTTCCTGATTACAAGAGATTGGATGGAGTGTCAGATAAACAGAAGCCATTCCGAAACCTCGGCCCCTGGAATAAAGGTCTTCCATCTGCTCCTGGCCTTTTATTATTTGGTTACTGGTTAGATAAAGAAATTGGATTGTCTTCAGAAACGGAATGTTTTTCGGTGCTATATTGCTTTTCTACAGACACACTGGGACCAATTTACTAAAGGAACGCTGTGGTGTGAATGTTCACTTAGTTCAGTGAATAAGGTGAAACTACGCTCAATTCAACGAAACTGCAAACAAAAATCACTCATTTGCTCCGCACCTAGACCTGTGCACACTGGAAGTTATCAGACCCTCAGTAGAAAGCTGTAGGAGTTTTTCAGCTGTAGCGTTTTTCAGCTGTTTTTAGCTTTTTTTCAGCTGTAGCGTTTTTTTAGCTTTTTTATAACAAAACTATACTTCCACAAAAGCTTATGGGTCAAAAACATTGATAAACACAGAATAACCGCGTTTTTCAGCGTTTTTTTTATTGTTTTTCAGCTTTTATCAGAGTTAGAGCGTTTTTACACCTGAATAATGCCTCTTAAAACCCACTAGTTCTGGGGCTTTTTTACAGCCAGAAAACGCCCCTGCCAAAAATCATATTTACTAAGATGACCGTATTCACTAAGATTATAGTATTCACTGAGAACATAGTATTCACTAAGAGCACAGTATTCCCCAGTGGCGGCTTGTGCTCAAATTTTTTTTTGGGGGGGGGGGGTGCAAACAGAAAAATTTAATAGGCATTGCTTTGCGGCAAAAAACGCTGTAAAAATTGCGTGACTTTGAGGTCACAAAAGTGTGAAAGGGGCCTTCAGTAATTAAGGCATAGCGTGCCCCCTTTCAATGCAGAGTGACCAGCGTGCCCCCTTTCAATGCACAGGGACCTGCGTGCCCCCTTTCAATGCACAGGGACCAGCGTGCCCCCTTTCAATGCACAGGGACCAGCGTGCCCCCTTTCAATGCACAGAGACCAGCGTGCCCCCTTTCAATGCAAAGATGCCAGCGTGCCCCCATTCAATTCAGAGATACCAGCGTGCCCCCATTCAATGCAGAGTTACAAGCATGCCCCCTTTCAATGCAGAGATGCCAGCGTTCCCCACTTCCAATGCAGAGATGCCAGCGTGCCCACTTTAAATGCAGAGATGCCATTGTGCCCCCTTTCAATGCAGAGATGCCAGCGTGCCCCCTTTCAATGCAGGGATGCCACTATGCCCCCTTTCAATGCAGAGATGCCAGCGTGCCCCCTTTCAATGCAGAGATGCCACCGTGCCCCCTTTCAATGCAGAGATGCCAGCGTGCCCACTTTCAATGCAGAGATGCCAACGTGCCCCCTTTCAATGCAGATATGCCATCGTGCCCCCTTTCAATGCAGAGATGCCATTGTGCCCCCTTTCAATGCACAGGGACCAGTGTGCCCCCTTTCAATGCACAGGGACCAGCGTGCCCCCTTTCAATGCACAAGGACCAGCGTGCCCCCTTTCAATGCACAGGGACCTGTGTGCCCCCTTTCAATGCACAGAGACCAGCGTGCTCCCTTTCAATGCAGAGATGCCAGCTTGCCCCCATTCAATGCAGAGATACCAGCATGCCTCCATTCAATGCAGAGATACCAGCATGCCCCCTTCCAATGCAGAGATGCCAGCGTGCCCCCTTTCAATGCAGAGATGCCATTGTGCCCCCTTTCAATGCAGAGATGCTAGCGTGCCCCCTTTCAATGCAGAGATGCCATCGTGCCCCCTTTCAATGCAGAGATGCCAGCGTGCCCCCTTTCAATGCAGAGATGCCATCGTGCCCCCTTTCAATGCAGAGATGCCAGCGTGCCCTCTTTCAATGCAGATATGCCATCGTGCCCCCTTTCAATGCAGAGATGCCAGCGTGCCCCCTTTCAATGCAGAGATGCTATCGTGCCCCCTTTCAATGCAGAGATGCCAGCATGCCCCCTTTCAATGCAGAGTGATCAGCGTGCCAAGCCCCCCCAGACCAGTGCACTTACCTGTAGTGGCGGCTTCTCTTCAGTCCCCCGGCGTCTCCTCGAGTCCTCAGTCCTCCCGCCTCCTCCTTGGCCAATGGCATGGGGTTTGCCTTTCGGACAATCAGGAAGCGCGTATTGGATCTGCTTCCTGATTGGCCAGGAAGAGGATCTGTGTGACAATAGCAAATTTTCATTTGCTATTGTCACACAATGGGTGGGCTCGGGGCGCACTGCTCTGCGCCCCGGGTCCACCCTTTGCTGAAGCCTATTAGAGCCTCTGGCTCTAATCAGGTGACAAAAAAAAGCCCCATTGAACTCCATGCATCCGTCACCCAGCATGTAGATTAGGGGGCCGAACGCATGGATGGGGGGCGGCGCCCCTGTGCCCCCAACGCACCGGCCACCACTGGTATTCCCTAAGATCACAGTATTCACTAAGATCACAGTATTCACTAAGAGCATAGTATTCACTAAGAGCACAGTATTCACTAAGAGCATAGTATTGACTAAGAGCATAGTATTGACTAAGAGCATAGTATTGACTAAGAGCATAGTATCTACTAAGATGATAGTATTCACTAAGATTATAGTATTCACTAAGATCATAGTATTCACTAAGAACACAGTATTCACTAAGATCATAGTATTCACTAAGAACACAGTATTCACTAAGATATGTCAATGATGGAAAGAGGAACGGAAGGAATTCTAGCTGTTGGTTTCCCAGTGCTGGATTCAATAATGAAAGAAAAGCCGGATTGGTTACTGCAAACAATGCCTCTGATCTTTATTATTTCCATCCTCTTATCTGCAACATTTTATTTACCTTACAAATGAGGATATTTATATAATAATATAGTTATATAATTTTCTCATTATAAACAGCAGAAGGAAGGAAAAATTAGATAGATAGATAGATAGATAGATAGATAGATAGATAGATAGATAGATAGATAGATAGATAGATAGATAGATAGATAGATAGATAGATAGATAGATAGATAGATAGATAGATAGATAGATAGATGGATGGATAGATAAATATCTATAGCTACAGTATCTATCTATCTGTCTATCTATTTTTCTTTTTTCTTCTGGTTTCCTTCTTTATATTGTGTAGATGATAGAACTATATTATCTATCTATCTATCTATCTATCTATCTATCTATCTATCTATCTATCTATCTATCTATCTATCTATCTATCTATCTATCTATCTATCTATCTATCTATCTATCTATCTATCTATCTATCTATCTATCTATCTATCTATCTATCTATAGCACTGTCCCCGTAGGACTTGCTGTATGATGACTTGTTGGGCCTCCTCTGATTACCAGCACACAGTCACTTAGGGAACAGTTCACACATCCCTCTTTACTCCCGATGCTCGTCACTCAATAAACAGTCCAGGGGCATTGGTTTTTAGTGTTTATTGTGAAACTTGGATGGGAGAAGTGAATATTTAATAATTCTGAATAATGAATAATTCTCACTTTGCCTCACCAGGTCGCTTGTGGAAGCAGCTACACTGCTTAATCCATTCTGCCACATGTATGGAAAGGGTTAAGTCTCCTTGCTCTTTCCTCTCCAGCAATAGACTTGGTGAATCTATATTATCTTTAGGACACTCACTAGCATCCCCTTTACTGACACCCGTCCACTGACTCTTCTAGCTGTAGGGGTGGCCCCCCTCAGGTCAGACCCCTTGACACAGATCTGTATTCATTGTATACAGAATCAGATCCTCCAGTGTCTCTCCTCTTGGTCAGCTTCACAGGACCTCTGGGTTTAGTTCCTCTCTAACACTCTCTAGGCCCTCAGGTCGACCCCCTGAAGCAGCATGACACCTCTACAGAGGAGGAGGCAGCTGCCTCCTCCCTCTGGCACTCGGTTCTCCAGCCGAAAGACCCCGAAGCACATGTGCTCCTGATATTTATACAGTATCCCAGCATGCACCGAGGCACTTTCCTCTACCAATCACCAGGGCTGTATCAAACACCTGTGCACTCATTCGTCAGGTTTCCTCCCACTGTCCAACATGCCTCCCTATTGGACCAGTGTGAAACACTTCTATAGACACAATGGATTGATTGCTGAGCACAATGAGCAGACCTCACTAACAGATCCTGCTCTCTGGTAGGCAGAGAACAATGTAGATTTACCTGCAGCTCCTCTGGTAAGCATACAGAGCTCAAACTATGCTATCTCACTAGCACCTACCTAGGATGGGGCTATCTATCTATCTATCTATCTATCTATCTATCTATCTATCTATCTATCTATGAAGAGATAGGTTGATAGATAGATCTTTCGAGGGATAGATAGATAGATAGATAGATAGATAGATAGATAGATAGATAGATAGATAGATAGATAGATAGATAGATAGATAGATAGATAGATAGATAGATAGATAGATAGATAGATAGATAGATAGATAGATAGACAGACAGACAGACAGACAGATAGACAGATAGATAGATAGATAGATAGATAGATAGATAGATAGATAGATAGATAGATAGATAGATAGATAGATAGATAGATAGATAGATAGATAGATAGATAGATAGAGATCTATAGCTATATAGAAATAGATAGACAGATAAATACATAATAGATAGTTCTATAGATAGACAGATATGATGAAATGCATTATTCTATGGATGTAGATTGTTGGCAGGGTTCGGTTGCACACAATGGATATCTGTGGACAGTCCCTTATAGTGACATCTCCCGGGATCTATGCTGAGACTTGCAGTGACATCTCCCGGAATCTATGCTGAGACTTGTAGTGCCGCCCCCCCTGGCAGGGTACAATACTGTATATTGGACAGTTGTTCAGTGTAATTTTCGTATCATTTTTTTTATTATTTCTGCCATTTTATAAAACATTTATGAAATCCTCTATAATATAATAATGATGATCAGCGGTTGATGAGAGGAGACAATGAAGGCAGCTCAGATCCTTCCCATAATGTACGGCGGGGATGCTGAAGTTGGGTTTGTTCCCCTTTGCACAGTTGGGGGGGGGGGCCCTCCTTGTATCTTTGCGGACATTTGGGGCCACTAATGAGGGTGTTCAGTAACCTTCTAGCAGACAGGCGCGGCTCGCCGGCCCGGTGACCCCGATGCAGCTGGTTCTCAGCCTATCTCTTTCCAATTGTTCCATCAAGCGCAGGACGGGCGCCTCACACCTGACAAGTGACAAGATGCTGCCTCCCGCTGACTAGATAATCAAAGTCTTGTCAGAGCTGTCAATATCCTGCAGATAGGAGAGGACTAAAAAAGAAGAGAGGAGCCTGCGAACACGGCTGACGCTCACAGAAATACCAGAGATTTCTTCCAGGGCCCCCGTGTAACTCCGTGTCCTTATTAATGAAGACACAACGGCTGCATCTTCCAGGCAGAATCGCAATGTGGGTGTACGGTGATACGCCGACCCCCTGAACCCATCATATAGCGCAGTCAGCCAACAGTACGCCGCAAAACCTGATTGCGCTACATTGGGTCTCATTTATCAGTGTCCTAAATCCAAACTCCAGGCAGATCTAAAAAATATACAAATTAATACAACTCTGCAATCATTAATAAATCATTAAATGTATTTTTAAAATGCAAGCAATGTACTGTAAGTACCTGAATGTGACCTGGTATCAGGTTCTTATAGACTCTGTACAGCAGGGCTGGAGTGTGAGAGGAAGAAGCAGCACAAGGAGCCAATCAGTTTATGTGTTTACACAATGTCTGCTGATAGGAGGAGAGATCAGAGTGAGAAAGGGATGAGCTCACCCCTCTTTAACCACTTCCCAACTACCTGCCGCCTTTTTCCTGCGGCGGAGTGGCCCTCCTGCGCGAACCGACATAGACCTACGTCGGTCACGTGCCTGCAGCTAGGGGGCGAGCGCGCACCGCTGCCGGCGCGCTCCCGCCCCCACTCGGCAGCAGGGACTCCGATGCACGAGGCAGGTGGCTCCGATTGCCGCCTGACACCCGTGATCGATCCCCGCTGAGAGAGAAGAACGGTCGGCTGTTGTAAACACAGCTGACCGTTCTTCTCCCTGGAATGATCACAGAGCGCATGTGATCCTTCTATATAGGAACACAGGTCTCTGAGATCATGACCGTTCTTCTCCCTGGATATGGTCATTTCACAAGCCACGTCCCCCCACAGTTAGAAACACACCCCTAGGTACACATTGATCACCCACACTGTTAACCCCTTCCCTGACAGTGTCATTATTACAGTAACAGTGCATATTTTTAGCACTGATTACTGTAGTAATGTCACTGGTACCCCCAAAAGTGTCAAAAATGTCAGTCAAGGGTCCGATCTGTCCATCGCAATGTCGCAGTCCCGCTAAAAATCGCAGATTGTCACCATTACTAGTAAAAAAAAAAAAACAATAAAAATTACATAAATCTTTCCCGTAGTTAGTAGACGCGATAACTTTTGCGCAAACCAATCAAAATACGCTTATTGCGATTTTTTTTAACTATGTAGCTATTTACTATGTAGCTATTAAAACTATGTAGCAGAAAACAAATTGGCCTAAAATGTTAAACAATTTAGATTTTTACATTTTTTTTTGGGGGGGGGGGGGGGGAATGTTATAAAGCTGAATGTGAAAAATATTGTTTTTTTTTTTTTTTTTCAAAATTGTCGCTCTTTTTTTTTATAGCGCAAAAAATAAAAATCGCACAGGTGATCAAATACCACCAAAAGGAAAAAAAGGATGTAAATTTAGTTTGGGTACAGCATCGCACAACCGCGCAATTGTCCGTTAAAGTAACGCAGAATAGGGCCTGGTCAGGAAGGGGGCAAATCCTTCCGGTCTTAAAGTGGTTAAAGAGTAAAGCTGGATACACACTATACAACTTTTGTTGTTAGATTTCCTTTAGATTTACCTATTTAACTATGACACTACCTGCCTGGAGTTTGCATGTTCTCCCTGTGCCTGCGTGGGTTTCCTCCGGGTACTCCGGTTTCCTCCCATACTCCAAAGACATGCTGGTAGGTTAATTGGATCCTGTATAAAAATTGGCCCTACTATGTATGAATGTGAGTTAGGGACCTTAGATTGTAAGCTCCTTGAGGGCAGGGACTGATGTGAATGTACAATGTATATGTAAAGCGCTGCGTAAATTGACAGCGCTATATAAGTACCTGAAATAAATAAAATAAATAAATAAATGTAGTGCAAGGGCCGGTCTGATTGCATGCAAATTGAAAGTGTTTAGGATTGACCTCATACTATATGGTTTTGGTAAATCTAAAGGAACTTGTATAGTGTGTATCCAGCTTAACTCCACTTTTGTTGAGAAAAAACATTGCGGGTGTCAGGCGGCAATCGGAGCCGCCTGCCCCGTGCATCAGAGTCCCCACTGCCGAGTGGGGACGGGAGCGTGCCGCCGGCGCCGCGTGCTCGTCCCCTAGCTGCAAGCGCGTGACCCTACGTCGATTCGCGCAGGAGGGCCACCCTGCCGGCGGTGGGGGGTCCGGGACCGGTTAATTTATATCCCTGTAATCAGTAAAGGCTGCTGTCTACGTCGGTTCACGCAGGAGGGCCAGCCTGCCGCAGTAAATGTACGGCAGGCGGTCTTCACCACTTTAGGACCGGAGGATTTTCCTGCTTTACGTCCAGGCCACTTTTTGTAACTTGGCACTGCACGACTTTAACTGACAATTGCGCGGTCATGCAACGCCGTACCCAAACCCCTTTTTTATTTTTTGCGATATTATTAAAAAAAGAGCGACAATTTTGAAAAATAACAATATTTTTCTACTTTGAGAGTTAAAAAATATCCAATATATTCAATTTTTGACATATATTTAGGCCAAAATGTATTTAGCTACATGTCTTTGACAAAAAAAATTCTCAATGAGCGTATTTTTAACCGCTTTAAGACCGGAAGATTTTACCCCATTCCTGACCAGGCCATATTTTGCGATTCGGCACTGCATTAATTTAACGGACAATTGTGCGGTCGTGCAACACTGTACCCAAATTATGTCCTTTTTTTCCCCACAAATAGAGCTTTCTTTTGGTGGTATTTGATCACCTGTGCGAATTTTACTTTTTGCGCTATAAACAAAAAAAGAGCGACAATTTTGAAAAAATAACAATATTTTTCAAATTTTTTATATGAAATTCCCCCCAAAAAATGTAAAAATCAAAAATTTTTAACATTTTAGGCCAATTTGTTTTCTGCTACATATGCTTGGTAAAAAAAAATCGCAATAAGCGTATTTTGTTTGGTTTGTGCAAAAGTTATCGCAGCTACTAACTACGGGAAAGATTTGTCATTTTTATTGTTTTTTTTTCCTAGTAATGGCGGCGATCTGCGATTTTTTGCGGGACTGCAACATTGCAGCGGACAGATCGAACCCCTAACTGACATTTTTGACACTTTTGGAGGGACCAGTGACATTACTACAGTAATCAGTGCTATACATATGCACTGTTACTGTAATAATGACACTGGCAGGGAAGGGGGTTAACTTTATTGGTGATCAAGGGGTTAAATGTATGCCTGGTGCTTACTGACATGTGTGGGGGGAGGGGACTGTGTGACACAGACACAAATCGCAGGTTCAGCTATGCTGAATCCTGTAATCTGTCCCTGACAGTCACATAGGAGGTCCTCCCGCTTTGTTTACACAAGTGGGCGGATTTCCTCACTCGATCCCCGACGATTGGGGAAGAGCGGCGGTGATCACTGCCTCTCCTCCCCTGGCCCGACTCCCGCTGTGTCTGAATACAGTGGGAGCGAGCCTCCGGCGGCGCGCGTGCGCCGCCCACAAGGGGAGGAGTCCAGCGACGTAGGTCTACGTCGCTAGACGGAATCGAGCCACTTTGCCGCAGTACGCTCCATGTGAGCGGTCGGCAAGTGGTTAAAGCAGTTAATAAAAGGCGGAACCGGCCATTTAATCCCAATGCTGAGTAAAGCAGGCCATAGACGATTAGAATTTCGTACGAAAATCGTAAATGGCAGTGTTATCGAACGATTTTCGTATCGTTAGTGTGGTATGTAAAACGTTCGATTTTCGTACGACAGCAAAAATTCACATATCCAACATGTTGGGTTTTTTTGCGAAAATCGGCCGAATTTCGTATCATTAGTGGGGGAGTTGTATGATTTCGCCTAACAAAACACAGAACAGTAGGGAGTGTGTCCGGTAGAGATGTGGTTAAAAGGCACAAAAAATAGTGTTTTGTCGTACGATTTTCGGCTCACATTGATGGTACACTCGATGATGTGCACGAGTGCCGCTTTCGTTTATCGAACGATAAATCGTACGTAATTCGAATCGTCTATGGCCTGCCTAAGTGTTGTCATTTAAAGGTAAAGGGGAGTGGTGTTGAGTACTGATCCAGGTAATACGGTTAAACATCTGAACTGCCCTAGTAATGACGTAATAATTGGTTACATCGTATCTACCTTAATCATGCCCAGGAGAAGAACATAAGCCCTTTACAGCCAAGTTGCATCCCCCGTATGCCGATCAAAAGGCTTAATTTTCAGTTTAGACTGGAGCCTGCTTTTAATCACCCAATCGGAACCGCACATGCTGCGTCTATTAATTCCGAAAACGTCTTCTGCCTCCACCAATAAATTCTAATTACTCCATTTTATTATTACCATTCTATTAGATCTGTGGTATTGTAATTACTATTTAAACTAGATGTAACTAATTATAAAGAAAGAAAAAAAAAAAAAAGAAAGCAGAATAGTGCAAGCCCTGTCTGGGGCTGTTTGCTTTTTTACAAGGGCTGTTTGGGCGTGATTTATGCCGCCTCGCTAAGTATCAAACGTATTTCAGTAATCGGGGAAGAGATTACTGTAGATATAATATAGTTAATTGATATAAGCGGTTTCAATTCTCCTTAATATGACAAATCTCTAGCGAGAAATATCCGCGCTTAACGAGCAACATAAAATAGATAGAGGTCATTTTTTAATGTAATTTTAACTTTTGAATTCATCTGCAGTTATACCATTAAACTTTACTTATTTAGCATTAAAAGAGCCGGAGTCATTCCGGGGAGTAACCTGTAAAAAGCCCGGCTCAACGCCCCTTTATAACAAGCTGCCTGCCTGTTCCCAGAGACCTTCATTAATTTCACAGCGAGGACTTCTGCACTACGGAAAGCCATTACTTAAAGAGAGGAAAGATACAGAAAATTAAATAAAGCTTAATTACCTTTTTTTTTATTCTTTCTACAATTCCATTCGGTCTCTTCTCCCAGCCCAACATTGAACAGCACAGCTGTGTTGGTCGGATGTTAGCAGTAGGGCGGCCATTTTGACTCCAACCTCTGATAACATGATAAAGGGAATCTATGGGGGTCAATTTACTGAGCTGCATGAGTTGTATTAAATGGAAAGTGCGTGTATTTTTTAATGAGTGTGTATTTCAAATAATTGTTGCAGTTTTTTTCCTTAAAGTGACATTAAACTCAGCTTTAAAAAAATAAATTTTATTCTAGAATATATTTGTAACTCTAAGCAGTATCTACTATTGCTCTCAGCCTCCGCCAAATCTCCAAACTCTTTTTTTTTTTTGCTGTTGTGATCTGGCTTACTGGTAGAGGGTGGCTTTTCTTATTTGGTTCCACTGCATGTAGGAACATAGTCACCCTGTCTTGGTCCCACTGTATGTAGGAATGTTGCCACCCTGTCTTGGTCCCACTGTATGTAGGAATGTAGCCACCCTGTCTTGGTTCCACTGTATGTAGGAACATAGCCACCCTGTCTTGGTTCCACTGTATGTAGGAATGTAGCCACCCTGTCTTAGTCCCACTGTATGTAGGAATGTAGCCACCCTATCTCGGCCCCACTGTATGTAAGAATGTAGCCATCCTGTCTTGGTTCCACTGTATGTAGGAACGTTGCCACCCTGTCTTGGTTCCACTGTATGTAGGAATGTAGCCACCCTGTCTTGGTTCCACTGTATGTAGGAACATAGCCACCCTGTCTTGGTTCCACTGTATGTAGGAACATAGCCACCCTGTCTTGGTTCCACGGTATGTAGGAATGTAGCCACCCTGTCTTGGACCCACTGTATGTAGGAACGTTGCAACCCTGTCTTGGTTCCACTGTATGTAGGTATGTAGCCACCCTGTCTTGGTTCCACTGTATGTAGGAACGTTGCCACTCTGTCTTGGTTCCACTGTATGTAGGAATGTAGCCACCCTATCTCGGCCCCACTGTATGTAAGAATGTAGCCATCCTGTCTTGGTTCCACTGTATGTAGTAATGTAGCCACCCTGTCTTGGTTCCACTGTATGTAGGAACGTAGCCACCCTGTCTTGGTTCCACTGTATGTAGGAACATAGCCACCCTGTCTTAGTCCCACTGTATGTAGGAATGTAGCCACCCTGTCTTGGTCCCACTGTATGTAGGAATGTAGCCACCCTGTCTTGGTCCCACTGTATGTAGGAACGTTGCCACCCTGTCTTGGTCCCACTGTATGTAGGAATGTAGCCACCCTGTCTTGGTTCCACTGTATGTAGGAACGTTGCCACCCTGTCTTAGTCCCACTGTATGTAGGAATGTAGCCACCCTATCTCGGCCCCACTGTATGTAAGAATGTAGCCATCCTGTCTTGGTTCCACTGTATGTAGGAACGTTGCCACCCTGTCTTGGTTCCACTGTATGTAGGAATGTAGCCACCCTATCTCGGCCCCACTGTATGTAAGAATGTAGCCACCCTGTCTTGGTCCCACTGTATGTAGGAACGTTGCCACCCTGTCTTGGTTCCACTGTATGTAGGAATGTAGCCACCCTGTCTTGGTTCCACTGTATGTAGGAACGTAGCCACCCTGTCTTGGTCCCACATTATGTAGGAATGTAGCCATCCTATCTTGGTCCTACTGTATGTAACAATGCAGTCATCCTGTCTTTATAAAAAGGAAAACACTGTGAGTAAGAAATGAATTGGGGAAAAAATAATTTAGGAAGAGAAAAAAGAATTTATAGAAAGAACCATAATAACGTAATGAAAAAAAAATAATTTATTGAAAGGTAAAATAATAATTTATGGAAAAAAAATTTATGGAAAGGAAAAAAAAAATAATATATGGAAATTATAATTTATCAAAAGGAAAAGATTGCATGTAAGCATTTAATTGGGAAAAAAATAATTTATGGGAAACATTCATTTATAGAATGCAAAACACAGCACGTACGCCTTTAAAATTCTTGATTTTTTTAACCTTAATTTTTAATTTGCCAACAGGGTCTCTTTAAAGTTGGTCACGCTTTACAAGATCTTCCACTCAATTTCTTGCATTGTGATTGTGAGATATTTTCAGTCGTTCTGAAATCTCAATCTCAAGTTATATATCCTGAGGAAGATGAGCTTGTGCCTTGCGGAAATGTAAAAATAAAATCTTCATTGAGCCTCTCAAGAACCGTGAGTGCTGCCCTCTATTTGGATTATAGACAGTATATATATATATACGTGCAGGGCTTTTTTTCCTCAGAAAA
Source organism: Pelophylax lessonae (assembly GCF_965119305.1). NCBI lineage: Eukaryota > Metazoa > Chordata > Amphibia > Anura > Ranidae > Pelophylax > Pelophylax lessonae. The sequence continues at coordinate 223,764,867 of NC_138777.1, forward strand.
TAGGTGCAAGAAACTGAACCACGACCCCCCCCCCCCCAAACAAAAAAACCCCTTCCCCCGACACATACACCTTCCAAACTGCATCAAATAGTGGATATGGTCAAATTTCAATAACAGTGGGAGGGTTTCAAAGTGGCATTAAATACCAGGAGTGCATTATGTACAGAGTGCAGAGTTCAGGGGTGCGCTACACAAAGAGTGCAGAGTTCATGGGTGTGCTACACATAGAGTGCACAGTTCAGGGGTGAGCTACACACAGAGTGCAGAGTTCAGGGGTGCTCTACACATAGAGTGCAGAGTTTAGGGGTGCTCTACACACAGAGTACAGAGTTCAGGGGTGTGCTACACATGGAATGCAGAGTTCAGGGGTGCGCTACACACAGAGTGCAGAGTTTAGGGGTGCTCTACACATAGAGTGCAGAGTTCAGGGGTGCTCTACACATAGAGTGCAGAGTTCAGGGGTGCACTACACACAGAGTGCAGAGTTCAGGGGTGCGCTACACATAGAGTGCAGGGTTCAGGGGTGCGCTACACATAGAGTGCAGAGTTCAGGGGTGTGCTACACATAGAGTGCAGAGTTCAGGGGTGCGCTACACACAGAGTGTAGAGTTCAGGGGTGCGCTACACACAGAGTGCAGAGTTCAGGGGTGCGCTACACATAGAGTGCAGAGTTCAGGGGTGCGCTACACATAGAGTGCAGAGTTTAGGGGTGCGCTACATACAGAGTGCAGAGTTCAGGAGTGCTCTACACATAGAGTGCAGAGTTCAGGAGTGCTCTACACACAGAGTGCAGAGTTCAGGGGTGCGCTACACACAGAGTGCAGAGTTCAGGGGTGCACTACACACAGATTGCAGAGTTCAGGGGTGCGCTACACATAGAGTGCAGAGCTCAGCCTTCTTCCACAGCTGCTTACCTCTGCATCCCCCATCCAGATCTCAATTTCAGCCCCCTTCTTTTCTAGTACCTCTCCGCACACTGTGGGTAGCTCCGCCTCTCTTGCTTGCAGGGAGATCATGCAGTAGGAGTGTCCGCATCCCCTTGTCTTCATCCTGCACTCAGTGGGAGCCACTCAGGAGATCAGATCTGTGGAAGCCATTGCGAGACAAACTTTCACTTGTTAATACAGTAAAAACCTCTGTGTTTACAGGTGATAGTGGTGAGCAGGGAGCAGAGGGCCCGAGTCAGAGGTGGTGGAACTGAGTTTCACCAAGTTCCAGCTGAAAAAAAGCCCTGTATATATATATATATATATATATATATATATATATATATAAAAAAATATATAAATTTTACAGTTTGATCATTTTTATTGTCAACATTGTCATTTGCAGGGCCACACTGAGCCACTCTCTAAGGTAACAGCTCGGTTTTTAGAATATTTTTTAATATTTCACTCCAACATTGACTTTTTGACCATGAGGTCTGCTAAAGGCCGGCTTCCCAAAACAGACCCTTCCACCATTTATCATGTTTGCATTACAAAGCCAATGGCTTTGTGAGAGTGAGCTGTTACTGTCATTAAGTGCAATCTCCTGTTGTAAAGCCGCTCCCAAGTGTCTAGTATTGATCCATAGCCATTTTAATGCATTTTTTTTTTTTAACTGACCAGCATGTCGAGCGATAAAGAATATGACCGAAGTGAGTTATCCGATCGGCTGTTTTGATTAATGGCGGTGACCATGCATCACAAGGTATGACAGTATTATTAGGATATTCCTCAATCTTGTTTTGCAAGAACACTGTAAATAATTACACATTATATATCATAAAATGGTAAAGTAAATGAAGGCATAATATACAATACAAGGTAGGAACATAATAAGAGTTGATTTACTAAGGAATAGAGCATGCTCACTTTGTGAAGTTAAAGTGTCTGTCCAGCCAAAACATTTTTTCCAATAAATATTTAAGGCAAGCTGCAAGAATAGGGTCCTGGGTGTGCAATTTGAATCTTAGATGCGTCCATTTGGTCACGCGTCTTGTTCATGTTACATAGTTAATCTAGTTGAAAAAAGACACAAGTCCATCCAGTTCAACCAACATAGAAAACAAAAACACTCATAAATAGAAAACCTCCACATATACAATCCTATATGTGTTCTTGCGTAAGATTTATTAGCTAATGCTACAATGGAGAAACAAAAAGAAACAATGTTACCGTTTTGTATTGGATAAAGTGTGGAAGGTTTACTGCAATCCTGCTGACAACATTTTACCATACAGAAAGTGAGAAGAACTCTCCAACAACAACAGTAAGTGCCGGTTCACATTAGGTCGCTCCAACTTAGGGGGCGACCTGTGAAGTCGCGTGCAGCGCGACTTCGGCGCGACTTGCACGGACTTCATAAAATGAATGTCAATGCAAGTCGCCTCCAGGTCACCCCGAAGTAGTACAGGACCCTTTTTCTAAGTCGGAGCGACTTGTGTCGCTCCTATTAGAACAGGTCCTGTACTACACAATGACCACGACGGTGCACGACTTGCCAGGCTGACCAAGTCGCCTGACAAGTCGTATTAGTGTGAACCAGCACTTAGTGCCGGTTCACACTTGTGCGGTTTGCGAGATCGCATGTAATTCGGAGCGCACTGCTCCTTCATTACATGCGATCTCATGTGCGGATGCGAGTTCAGCCATACACTTTATATTGCTGAATTCGCAGCGCATCCGCAGCAAACTCGCACATGAGGCTTTTTTTGAGGTGCATCAGAATCGGATCGCACAGTGGTTCGCAGTGTGATTGCAACTGGGGGTGTCGTTAACTTTTAATTGACACCCCCAGCCTATTGCATATGGCAGTGTGAACTGACAGATGTGCGGATGCGATGTGGGAACACGCTGCATATTCGCAGCGTTCCCGCATCGCGCAAGTGTGAACGTCAGTCAGCCATCCACTTTGTATGGCTGAATTTGCAGCGCATCCGCAGCAAACTCGCACATGAGGCTTTTTTTGAGCCGCATCAGAATTGGATCGCACAGTGGTTCACACTCGTGTGATCCGATTCTGTGCAAACTTGCAAATCGCACTGCGATATGCGATCACAACTCGGGATGTCGTTAACTTTTAATTGACACCCCCTGCGTATCGCATATGGCAGTGTGAACTGCCAGATGTGCGGATGTGATGCGGGAACAAGCTGCATATTCGCAGCCTTCCCGCATCGCACAAGTGTGAACCGGCAGTAAGGGTCCTTTCACACGGCCGGTCGGTATGTCCGTTTTTTCATCCCATTTTTTCGCGGATTAAGAAACGGACATAATGTATGTCAATGGGATTGCGGATGTCAGCGGATGACCATCCACTGACATTAGATTTGCGTCCTTTCCGATCAGTTCCGTTTTTTGTAACGGAACAGAACCCTATTTTTCTTCCGTTTAAAAAAAACGGAACGGACGCAAAAACGGATGTCAGCGGTGTCATCCGCTGACATCCGCAATCCCATTGACATACATTATCTCCGTTTATCATCTGCAAACGGATGGGATGATAAACGGACTTACGGACCGGATGACACAAGTGTCACCCGTGTCCGTAAAAAAAAAAAAGTGCCGGAGCGGATCAAAAAACGGTCCGCCCCGTGTGAAAGGACCCTAACTATGCTTTCCTTCGGGAGAGTTGGGAAAGGCTAGAAACATTGTTACCTTTTTATTTCTGTGTTTGTCCCTGTTGCAGATTTTCTTTCACTTCATATCTGGAGAAACATGTCATCAGGACAGGAAGTGAGGGTAAGACTCGATTCACACTAGTGCAACTTGTCAGCCTGACAAGTTGCGCTCCCTCGCGGTCCATTGACTGCTACAGGACCCGTTCTAATAGGAGCGACACAAGTCGCTCTGACTTAGAAAAAGGGTCCTGTACTACTTCGGGGCGACCTCGGAGCGACTTGCATAGACTTCCTTTATGCAAGTCGCTCCGAAGTCGTGGTGCATGGGAATGCATAAGTCGCCCCCGAAGTGGTGCAGAGTCGTGCCGCCCCAGTGTGAACCGACTCAATCTCTTTAATTAAGAAATAAATATCAGTAAAAAACCAGAGTCCTAATCCTTCCCTACCTTATCCAAAACTAGAAAATGCTCTTTTTCAACTTGATATACATATTAACCACTTTAAGACCTAAAGATTTTGCTGCTTAATGACCAGGCCCTATTTTGTGATTCGGCACTGCGTTACTTTAACGGACAATTGCGCGGTCGTGCGACGCTGTACCCAAACAAAATTGACGTCCTTTTTTTCCCCACAAATAGAGCTTTCTTTTGGAGACATTTGATCACCTGTGCGATTTTTTATTTTTTGCACTATAAACAAAAAAAGAGCAACAATTTTGAAAAAAAAAAACAAAAAAAAAACAATATTTTTCACATTCTGCTATATAACATTTCCAATAAAAAAATGAAAAATCAAAATTTTTAACATTTTAGGCCAATTTGTTTTCTGCTACATATTTTTGGTAAAAAAAAAAAATCGTAATAAGCGTATTTTGATTGGTTTGCACAAAAGTTATTGCGTTTACTAACTACAGGAAAGATTTATTTCATTTTTATTTATTTATTTTTTTTTTTTTACTAGTAATGGCGGCAATCTGCGATTTTTTTTTGCGGGACTGCAACATTTCGGCAGACATATCGGACCCCTAACTGACATTTTTGACACTTTTGGGGGTACCAGTGACATTACTACAGTAATCAGTGCTAAAAATATGCACTGTCACTGTAATAATGCCATTGGCAGGGAAGGGATTAATACTATGGGTGATCAAGGGGTTAAATGTAAGCCTAGAGGAGTAATTCTAACTGTGGGGGGGGGGTTGGACTTGTGAGATGACCATAGAGGTATGTGATCCTATATAGCAGGATCGCATGGTCTCTGATCATGTCAGGGGGAAGGACGGACGTCTGTGTTTACATCAGCCATCCGTCCTTCTCTGTCAGTGGGGAGATATCGCCATCGGAGTCTCCTGACACTTCCCTGCTGACGAGCGGGGGCGGGAGCACGCCGCCGGCGGTACGCGCTAGCTCCTTTCCAGACGAGAACCCTACATGGACAGGACTTTGCCTGGGAGAGCCAACTTGCCGCCGTACATCTGCAGTACATCTGCGGCGGCTGGTCAGCAAGTAGTTAAAGCGGAGTTCCACCCAAAAGTGGAACTTCCGCTCATTTCCTTCCTCCCCCCCTCTGGTGCCACATTTGGCACCTATCAGGGGGGAGGGGGGGGAACGTGTACCTATTTTTGACAGGTACCCTTCCCCACTTTCGGGGGACGGCGCCGTGGCGCCGCCCCTCGGAAGCTTGGCCCCCTCCTCCTTCCCCCACCGCCGAGCCAATACGAATGCACAGCGTTCACCGCTTTCAGCCATGCAAATAAAGCTGGCAAAACTAGCTCAGGATGTGGTTGCCCTGAAACAGGAGGCAGCCTCCTCTCAGAAGGACTCATCCCAACTCTATGAGGATGAGAAACCACTGCAATAGGAGCTCGAAGAGGAACGAAAATGCTGGTGGTGCAGCTGTTACAGACACATATCGCAGAACTTTGGCCAGTCTAGATTTAGATAATACAAAAAAAGTGATGCGCCAGTCGAAAATATGCACAATAAGTGATTCACAAACTTATAAATCCGTGTCCATAAACAATGCAATCACCCCAAGTGTCCATACAATAGATCAATCAATAGGTAAATCAACTCCCACGTGTCCAAAAAGATCATCCTGTGTGAACTTAAATATCTACTTCTGTGAGCTGTGCAATCCCACCACCAGGTGAATTGGACTCTCACCTCCACTGAAGACCCAATCACGGGTCAGTGACAGCGTTGATATATACACAGAGATCCTCGGATCACATAGGCTATAAAAAGCCTCTCACCTCCAGAGCGATTACCATATAGATAGGGAACAAATGAAAAAGATCTAATGCTCTCTGTATGATCAAGCAAGCGGCTTTATTCAGACAAAAAGAATCGTACTCACAAGAGTGGCGCTCCACAGCGCATAGCAGTCAGCATGTACAGGAAGAGACGGCATCCAGCACGCAGGCTCCGCCCTTTATACGCGTTACGTCGGCGCCTCACCGTAGGCGTTGACTTCTTCGGTAGGAGTCTGGATTTAGAAACCCCTCCAGGCCATCTTGAAACAACTGAGGCAGAGGGACAAGCCCTGTGACCAAAAGTCCCAGCAAGTCAAATGACTTGGTTGCACTGAGCCCAATGGCAACTGGCAAGAAAAAATGCCTGATAGACACCGGATCAGAGGTCACGGTCATGGGAAACCATCACATTCCTCCAGCATTGCGCCAAGGGGTTAAAGAGTTACTCCACAACACGCTGCAGAGTGGAGTGATCAAGGAAAGCTGCAGTCCGCGGACCGCTCCTGTCATCCTTGTGCTTTGAAAGAAGGATGGTAGTCTACGGTTCAGTGTGGACTACAATAAGCTCAATGCATGCACCCTCCAGAATGCCTATCCACTTCCTCAGGTCGAGAAATCCCTGGTGGCCAGGTGGAGAGAAAATAGAAGACAGCCTGCCATCAGGGGCACCCGAGTCACTATCCACAGCTGAACCTTTGCCAAGTGACTCTGCAGAGAATCAAGAGAGACGGCGCCCTCTGCAGTCTAACCTCAGACAGCACCCTTCAAAATATTTGGATTATGTGGTCTGTAATTATTGATTGTTCTGTCTCCACTGTAGGTGGCCCTCACCTATAGTGACAGCACAGTTGGAGAGTAGTGATAAGCCTGGGTGTGTTCAGATCGAGTCACAAGTGAAAGTATGTGCAGCACCGAAGCATCCAACCAGATAGCTTTCCCAGTGATCCAGGAAACCATAGAGGAACCATGTTCCCCTTGAACTCCTCTCCAATAGCGATGAGCTCGGGCATGTTTGGATCGAGCCTGCCAGGAAGCCATCACTGCACACTGCCAATTATAGGCAGTGAGGTATTTCCCAACCGGCAGCTGCACATACACGCACTGCCTATGATTGGCGGTGTGCAGTGCCGGCTTCCTGGCGGGCTCGATCCAAACACACTCGAGCCAATCGCTATTGGAGAGGAGTTCAAGAGGAACATGGTTCCTCTAAGGCTTTCTGGATCACTGGGAAAGCTATCTGGTTGGATGCTGCGGTGCTGCACATGCTTTCACTTGTGACTACTGCGGACCGTCCACTAAATGTAATTGACTGTGTAATGTGAAGTGCCTACTGAATATATGTCCTTGTATGTCACTGTAATGCCGTTTCCTGAATACCACCAGTAAAGAGCAGCAAAGCTACTTTTTGTGTGGACATTCCTTCCTTGGGGATGAAAGGGTCTATGGCTGGGATTGTCATGTGGAGGCCTGTGGCAAGAGGCAGGGCACAAGATGGCGGAGGGTTTGTCCTCAGCCGGAGGGACATTGTTCTAGCAGGGCTTGAGTGGGAGTAGGGACACCAAAACCAACTAACAATGAAACCTCTCTTACCAGTGTGCTGCTGCTCCTCATTGTCCAATCACTGGTTGGGGCTGGTGACCAAGCTGAATGCCACAGGGGTTCACTATACTGGCTGAACGGAATTAGATGAATTTTGTCAGGTGAGACTGTTCAGGTGTGTTCATTTTACCTGTGTGCCTTTTTCTGGAGTTCATCTCTAATTAACATCCATAGTCCATTATCAAAATGAAATTTGGATATATAGACATCATATCTGAAACCTGGCAATGCTTAGGTTTAAGGGTATTATTTATTGAAGTGACAAATTTTCTTCTTTTTTTTTCCACTACCCAAACTTGTCATGTTACAGGAACAGCTACAGCGACAAGGCTGACTATGTGAACAAATCAATGATTTTTTGGCTCGCGGGGGGAAAGGTAATCAGGATTCAGGATTCTGGCCTTGTCAAGAGGAGAACTTGTCTTACAATAATTGGAGATTGTCCAACAAATCATAGGGAGCCTTATATTATATCCGATGGGGACTTTTAATATCCCAGCTACAAGTTCTATTAACAAAGAGTTAGTTACACAGAGGGAGAGCACATATTTTAGTGGTTTTTACTTCACTGCTGAAGGCTATAGAATATGTTTAAAGCTGAACTCCAGGTAGATATAAAAGATAGAAATGCAGCTCTGTAATCATTATTCAACCCTAAAGGTTTTTATTAACGCAAGAAGAATAAGTATACAGCTTGTTATCAGCCTTTTGCATTCTACTGTACACGTAGCCCTGGCTGGCGGCCCCTATAAAGAGCAGTGTACCCCTGGCTGGCGGCCCCTTTAAGGGGCAACGTTGCACAGCCTGGGCTTTCTGGTATATACCTTGTGTAGCACCCTCTATTGTGCTACTAGAATAGTGTAGGCAAATTTATTTAATTCATGGTAGAGTGAGTCTGATTCTGGGTCAGGGTTTACTACAGGTCAGACGGGATGTCTCACAGATTCAGGTCTCTGGTGCCTCCCCCTGGGTCTAGAGGCTTGGAGAAGCTTCTGGAAATTAGTGGGCGGAGGCCAGGAGGTCCTGATCTGCATACTTGAGGGAATCTGGTCAATACCCAGGAAGAGGGCATGGCAGGGTTGCTGAGTCAGCCCTTAAATATGGGAGAGCAAGGCTAGCAGGAGAGTCAGGTGTAAGATGGAATGCTGAGGAGGCTGTCAGTGGCCTAGGAGGGGTTTCCTAGGTCTAGGGAGGCCTTTGCCTCCAGGCTGGGACTGGGCTGGCTGAGAAATATCCATTCAGCATTACGTTTTGAAAAAGAATTCTTGCCTAAGAGGAGTGGGAGCAAGAAGGACAGAGTGAGTACATCAGCACACCCAATGATTCACAAGGGGAGGGACTGCAAATTGGAGACTTTGATGGGGATTCTGATTTAATTGGGAATTTTATGGGGATCCTGATGTATGATGGTACTCTTATAGGAATCCTGATGTATGGGGGGACTGTGATGGGGATCCTGATGTATGAGGGCACTCTGATGGGATCCTGATGTATGGGGGACTCTGTTGGAGATCCTGTTGTAAGGGAGGACTCCTTTGAGAACCCTAATCCTAATGGGGGACTCTAACAGGGATACTGATGTATGGGGAGACTGTGATGGGGTTCCTGATGTATGGGGGGACTCTGATGGGGATACTGATATATGGGGGGACTTTGATGGGGATCTTGATGTATGGGGGGACTCTGATGGGGATCCTAATTTAATTGAGAATTTGATTGGGATCCTGATGTATGGGGGGACTGTGACGGGGATTCTGATGTATGAGGGGAATCTGATGGAATCCTGATGTATGGGAGGACTCTGATGGGGATCCTGAAGTAAGGGGGGGCTCTTACGAGAACCCTAATGTTAATGAGGGACTCTAATGGGGATACTGATGTACAGTATATCACAAAAGTGGGTACACCCCTCACATTTTTGTAAATATTTTATAATATCTTTTCATGTGACAACACTGAAGAAATGACACTTTGCTACAATGTAAAGTAGTGAGTGTACAGCTTGTATAACAGTGTAAATTTGGTGTCCCCTCAAAATAACTCAACACACAGCCATTAATGTCTAAACCGCTGGCAATAAAAATGAGTACACCCCTAAGTTAAAATGTACAAATCGGCCCAAAGTGTCAATATGTTGTGTGGCCACCATTATTTTCCAGCACAGTCTTAACCCTCTTGGGCATGGAGTTCACCTGAGCTTCACAGGTTGCCACTGGAGTCCTCTTCCACTTCTCCATGATGACATCACAGAGCTGGTGGATGTTAGAGACCTTGCGCTCCTCCACCTTCCATTTGAGGATGCCCCACAGATGCTCAATAGGGTTTAGATCTGGAGACATGCTTGGCCAGACCACCATCTTGTCCTATTTGGACATTGTCACTTAGGGGTGTACTCACCTTTGTTGCCAGCGGTTTAGACATTAATGGCTGTGTGTTGAGTTATATTGAGGGGACAGCAAATTTACACTGTTATACAAGCTGTACACTCACTACTTTACATTGTAGCAAAGTGTCATTTCTTCAGATATAATGAAATATTTACAAAAATGTGAGGGGTGTACTCACTTTTGTGATATACTGTACATCAGTATCCCCATTAGAGTCCCTCATTAACATTAGGGTTCTCGTAAGAGCCCCCCCTTACTTCAGGATCCCCATCAGAGTCCTCCCATACATCAGGATCCCATCAGATTCCCCTCATACATCAGAATGCCCGTCACAGTCCCCCCATACATCAGGATCCCAATCAAATTGACTTTTGTGAGATACTGTATGGGGAACTGCGATGGGGTTCCTGATGTATGGGGGGACTGTGATGGGAATCCTGATATATAAGGGGGGGTAATGATAGGGTCCTTGATGTATGGGGGGGACTGTGATGGGGATCCTGATGTATGAGGGGACTCTGATGGGATCCTGATGTATGGGAGGACTATATTGGGGATCCTGATGTAAGGGAGGACTGTTATGAGAACCTTAATCTTAATGGGGGACTCTAATGGAGATACTGATGTATGGGGAGACTGTGATGGGGTTCCTGATGTATGAAAGGACTTTGATGGGGATCTTGATGTATGGGGGGGACTCTGATGGGATCCTGTTGTATGGGAGGACTACGTTGGGGATTCTGATGTAAGGGAGGACTGTTATGAGAACCCTAATCTTAATCGGGGAATCTAATGGGGATACTGATGTATGGGGGGGGGGGCGGTAATGGGGTTCCTGATGTATGGAAGGACTTTGATTGGGGTCCTGATGTATGAGGGAACTTTGATGGGTTCCTGATGTATGGGAGGACTATGTTGGGGATCCTGATGTAAGAGAGGACTGTTATGAGAACCCTAATCTTAATGGGGGACTCTAATGGGGATACTGATGTATGGGGGGACTGTGATGGGGTTCCTGATGTATGGAAGGACTTTGATGGGGATCCTGATGTATGGGGGGACTCTGATGGGATCCTGTTGTATGGGAGGACTATGTTGGGGATCCTGATGTAAGGGAGGACTGTTATGAGAACCCTAGTCTTAATGGGGGACTCTAATGGGGATACTGATGTATGGGGGGACTGTGATGGGGTTCCTGATGTATAGAAGGACTTTGATGGGAATCCTGATGTATGGGGGGACTCTGATGGGATCCTGTTGTATGGGAGGACTATGTTGGGGATCCTGATGTAAGGGAGGACTGTAATGAGAACCCTAATCTTAATGGGGGACTCTAATGGAGATAGTGATGTATGGGGGGACTGTGATGGGGTTCCTGATGTATGGAAGGACTTTAATGGGAATCCTGATGTATGGGGGGACTCTGATGGGATCCTGCTGTATGGGAGGACTATGTTGGGGATCCTGATGTAAGGGAGGACTGTTACGAGAACCCTTATCTTAATGGGGGACTTTAATGGGGATACTGTTGTATGGGGGGACTGTGATGGGGTTCCTGATGTATTGAAGGACTTTGATGGGGATCCTGATGTATGGGGGGACTCTGATGGGATCCTGTTGTAAGGGAGGACTATGTTGGGGATCCTGATGTAAGGGAGGACTGTTATGAGAACCCTAATCTTAATGGGGGACTCTAATGGGGATACTGATGTATGGGGGGACTGTGATGGGGTTCCTGATGTATGGGAGGACTTTGATGGGGATCCTGATGTAAGAGGGAACTCTGATGGGATCCTGTTGTATGGGAGGACTATGTTGGGGACCCTGATGTAAGGGGGGACTCTTATGAGAACCCTAATCTTAATGGGGGACTTTAATGGGGATACTGATGTATGGGGGGACTGTGATGGGGTTCCTGATGTATGGGAGGACTTTGATGGGGATCCTGATGTAAGAGGGAACTCTGATGGGATCCTGTTGAATGGGAGGACTATGTTGGGGACCCAGATGTAAGGGGGGACTCTTATGAGAACCCTAATCTTAATGGGGGACTTTAATGGGGATACTGATGTATGGGGGGACTGTGATGGGGTTCCTGATGTATGGAAGGACTTTGATGGGAATTCTGATGTATGGGGGGACTCTGATGGGATCCTGTTGTATGGGAGGACTATGTTGGGGATCCTGATGTAAGGGATGACTGTAATGAGAACCCTAATCTTAATAGGGGGACTCTAATGGAGATAGTGATGTATGGGGGGACTGTGATGGGGTTCCTGATGTATGGAAGGACTTTGATGGGAATCCTGATGTATGGGGGGACTCTGATGGGATCCTGCTGTATGGGAGGACTATGTTGGGGATCCTGATGTAAGGGAGGACTGTTACGAGAACCCTAATCTTAATGGGGGACTTTAATGGGGATACTGTTGTATGGGGGGACTGTGATGGGGTTCCGGATGTATGGAAGGACTTTGATGGGGATCCTGATGTATGAGGGGACTATGTTGGGGATCCTGATGTAAGGGAGGACTGTTATGAGAACCCTAATCTTAATGGAGGACACTTATGGGGATCTTGATGTATGGGGGGACTGTGATGGGGTTACTGATGTATGAGTTGACTCTGATGGCATCCTGTTGTATGGGAGGACTATGTTGGGGATCCTGATGTAAGGGAGGACTCTTATGAGAACCCTAATCTTAATGGGGGACTCTAATGGGGATAATGATGTATGGGGGGACAGTGATGGGGTTCCTGATGTATGGGAGGATTTTGATGGGGATCCTGATGTAAGGGAGGATTCCTATGAGAACCCTAATCGTAATGGAGGTCTCTAATGGGGATACTGATGTATGGGGGGACTCTGATGGGATCCTGATGCATGAGAGGACTATGTTGGGGATCCTGATGTAGGGGAGGACTCTTATGAGAACCCTAATCTTAATGGGGGTCTCTAATGGGGATACTGATGTATAGGGGGACTGTGGTAGGGTTCCTGATGTATGGGAGGACTTTGATGGGGATCCTGATGTAAGGGGGGGACTCTTATGAGAACCCTAATCTTAATGGGTGTCTCTAATGGGGATACTGATGTATGGGGGGGACTGTGATGGGGATCCTGATGTAAGGGAGGACTCTTATGAGAACCCTAATCCTAATGGGGTCTCTAATGGGGATACTGATGTATGAGGGGACTGTGATGGGTATCCTGATGTGGGGGGGGGGGACTTTGATGGGGACCCTAATGTAAGGGAAGACTCATTCATTTATAAAACTGATTTTTTTTTTTCAGCCTGTGAATATTTGTAAAATAATTGATGTGGCCCTTGTGTTGAAGGGTTTGGAGACCCCCCCCCCCCCTGCTCTACTGCTTGCTGGAAGGGGACTGGCTTTTCTACTCGCATTGTTGCTTCCTGTATAATTCCATGTAGGGATGTTTAATTTGCAGAGAATTGCCGAGTTTACTGAAGCAGGCAATCTTCATTCATGATCTCTATGTTTCTCCATGCAATCATTCTGGAGAATAAAAATATTAACAACTTTGCTACTTTGCCAATCCGCCTGTTTTTCACTCATCGCTATTCATAAATCAGGCCTGTATTTTTTCTTCTTCTTCTTGCCTGCTTTGAGAATCCACAAATCCACTTTCTCTCCAGAATGATACACTCCGGGTTCATATCACTTATCGTCCATTATCGGTTTATTCCAGAATTGATCATTTTAAATTTACAAAAAATTGCTGACTTTCAGTGCTCTTAACGAATTAAATCAAATTTGTAAACAACGATTTACAGCGGAACATCTTACATTTGTAATTTATGGTGTTTTTTTTTTTTAAATTCCTCACTCAAAGTTTTCTTCGGAGGGAATGATAGATCGCTGGGGACGGATAATATAGCGCTTAAACGTTGGCCTTTTGCCATGGCAAGGTTTCATTTCTGCACAAATTAAAGATTCTTTGCAAATTTCTGCTACTCTCCGTGTACCCTCTCTCCTTATTGAGCCATATGGCTAAATCGAAATGTATTAATCTCGCCCGGTGACAAATTTATGGCCCCTTTCAGTTAGACTTCCATTAGTAAACATATTTGTCCCGGGCTTTCAGTAAGAGCACATGCAAGGAGGCAATCTTTATTGGCTTCATAAAGATTTTTCACACTTTACCAGTAAATAACAAGGATTGTAGTTTACGGCCGCCTTAAAATAAGCATTACCCGTGAAACAAAACTTTCAGGGATCTCAGAGAGCCGAAAGTATTTTGTTTGATTTTTTTTTTTATGTAACTTTTTTGTTTTATTATTCTTCTTTGAATATAAAGTGAAACTTTGCCTTGGAATAGTCATTTGGTTACAAGCACAGGATAATGTGTGTGTGGGGGGGGGGGGAATCAGATGTAGGGGGGGATCTGATGCAGATCCTCATATAAATGGGAGACTCTGATGAAGACCTTGATGTAAATTGGGCACTTTGATGGGACCCTGAGGCAGGCTGGGACTCTGATGAGGACCCTGATGTAGGGACTCTGACGGGAATCTTGATACAAAGGGGGACCCAGATGTAAATTTGGGTTCTAATGGGGATCCTAATGGGGGAATCTGATGAGGGCCCAGATGTATCGCAAATGTGGGATTCTGATGGGGACCCTGATGTAAGTGGGCACTCTGATGGGGACCCAGAAGTAAGGGGGGACTCTGATGAAGATCCTGATGTAAATGAGGGGCTCTGGTGGAAATCCTGATGTAAAGGGGGCTCTGAGAGGGGCCTTGATGGGGATCCTGAGGTAAGGGGCACCTCTGATGAAGATCCTGATGTAATGGGGGCTCTGATAGGGACCTTGATGAGGACCCTGAGGTAAGGGGCGACACTGATGAAGATCCTGATGTAATGGGGGTTCTGATAGGGACCTTGATGGGGACCCTGAGATAAGGGGTGACTCTGATAAAGACCTTGATGTAAATAAAGGAGTCTGATGGAAATCCTGATGTAAAGGGGGCTCTGATAGGGACCTTGATGGGAACCCTGAGGTAAGGGGGGACTCTGATGAAGACCCTGATGTAGGGGGGGGGGATCTGATGCAGATCCTGATATAAATGGGAGACTCTGATGAAGACCTTGATGTAAATTGGGCACTTTGATGGGACCTTGGGGCAAGCTGTGACTCTGATGAGGACCCTGATGTAAGGACTCTGATGGGGATCTTGATGCAAAGGGGGACCCTGATGTGAATTTGGGTTCTAATGGGGATCCTAATGGGGGAATCTGATGAGGACCCAGATGTATGGTAAATGTGGGACTCTGATGGGGACCCTGATGTAAATGGGCACTCTGATGGGGACCCAGAAGTAAGCGGGGACTCTGATGAAGATCCTGATGTAAAAGGGGCTCTGATAGGGACCTTGATGGGGACCCTGAGGTAAGGGGCAACTCTGATGAAGATCCTGATGTAATGGGGGCTCTGATAGGGACCTTGATGAGGACCCTGAGGTAAGGGGCGACACTGATGAAGATCCTGATGTAAAGGTGGCTCTGATAGAGACCTTGATGGGGACTGTGAGGTAAGGGGAGACTCTAAAGAAGACCCTGATGAAAATGAGGGGCTCTGGTGGAAATCCTGATGTAAAGGGGGCTCTGATAGGAACCTTTATGGGGACCCTGAGGTAAGGGGGACTCTGATGAAGTTCCTGATGTAAAAGGGGCTCTGATAGGGACCTTGATGGGGACCCTGAGGTAAGGTGAGACTCTAAAGAAGACCCTGATGTAAATGAGGGGCTCTGATTGAAATCCTGATGTAAAGGGGGCTCAATAGGGACCTCGATGGGGACCCTCAGGTAAGGGGTGACTCTGATGAAGATCCTGGTGTAAAATGGGCTCTGAGAGGGACCTTGATGGGGACCATGAGGTAAGGGGGGACTTTGATAAAGGCCCTGAAGTGAATGAGGGACTCCTGATGTAAAGGAGGCTCTGATAGGGACCTTGATGGGGACCCTGAGGTAAGGAGCAACTCTGATGAAGATCCCGATGTAAAGGGGGCTCTGATAGGGACCTTCATGGGGACCCTGAGGTAAGGGGTGACTCTGATGAAGATCCTGATGTAAAGGTGGCTCTGATAGAGACCTTGATGGGGACTCTGAGGTAAGGGGTGACTCTGATGAAGATCCTGATGTAAAGAGGGTTCTGATAGGGACCTTGATAGGGACCCTGAGGTAAGAGGCAACTCTGATGAAGATATTGATGTAAAGGGGGCTCTGATAGGGACCTTGATGGGGACTCCAAGGTAAAGGGGGACTTTGATAAAGGCCCTGAAGTGAATGAGGGACTCTGGTGGAAATCCTAATGTAAAGGGGGCTCTGGTAGGGACCTTGATGGGGACCCTGGGGTAAGGGACGACTCTGATGAAGATCCTGATGTAAAAGGGGTTCTTATAGGGACCTTGATGGGGACCCTGAGGTAAGGGGTGACTCTGATGAAGATCCTGATGTAAAGAGGGTTCTGATAGGGACCTTGATAGGGACCCTGAGGTAAGAGGCAACTCTGATGAAGATATTGATGTAAAGGGGGCTCTGATAGGGACCTTGATGGGGACCCTGAGGTAAGGGGCAACTCTGATGAAGATCTTGATGTAAAGGGAGCTCTGATAGGGACCTTGATGGGGACTTCCGAGGTAAAGGGGGACTTTGATAAAGGCCCTGAAGTGAATGAGGGACTCTGGTGGAAATCCTAATGTAAAGGGGGCTCTGGTAGGGACCTTGATGGGGACCCTGGGGTAAGGGACGACTCTGATGAAGATCCTGATGTAAAAGGGGTTCTTATAGGGACCTTGATGGGGACCCTGAGGTAAGGGGTGACTCTGATGAAGATCCTGATGTAAATGGGGCTATGATAGAGATCTTGATGGGTACCCTGAGCTATGGGTGAAGATTCTGATGAAGATTCTGATGTAAGGGGGAAATCTAATACAGATCCTGATATAAATGGGAGACTCTGATTAAGACCTTGATGTAAATTGGCACTTTTATGGGAATCCTGATGTAACAGGGACCCTGAGGCAAGCTGGGACTCTGATAATGACCCTGATATAAGGACTCTGATGGGGCCCCAGATGTAAATGAGGGTTCTAATGGGGATCCTAATGTAAGGGGAGAATCTGATGAGGACCCTGATGTATGGTAAATGTGGGAATCTGATAAGGTCCCTGATGTAAATGGGCACTCTGATGGGGACCCAGAAGTAAGGGGAGACCCTAATGAAGACCCTGATTAAAACAAGGGACTCTGATGGAAATCCTGATGTAATGAGGGCTCTGAGAGGGACAGAGATTCTGATGCAGATCCTGTTGTTATTAGGAGACTCTGATGAAGAGCCTGGTGTAAATTAGGAATCCTGAGGTATTAGGGACCCTTAGGTAAGGGAGGACTCATTTAAGGACCCTGATGTAAATGGGGGGGGGGGCTCTGATCGGAAGATATAAAGGAGAATTCTTATGGGGATCTTGATGTTAGGGAGGATTA
This sequence comes from Pelophylax lessonae, assembly GCF_965119305.1. Lineage (NCBI taxonomy): Eukaryota > Metazoa > Chordata > Amphibia > Anura > Ranidae > Pelophylax > Pelophylax lessonae. The sequence goes on from NC_138777.1 coordinate 223,782,222, forward strand.
TGATGGGAATCTTGATGTGGGGGGGGGTGGGGGGGGGGGTTATGATGAAGATCCTGATGTAAGGGAACTCTTTGTTGTGGACAGTGATGTAAATGGGGGGGCTCTGATGGGGATCCTGATGTAAGGGGGGACTCTGATGAGGAACCTGAAGTAAATGGGGGTCTCTGATCGGGATCCTGATGTAAGAGGGAGACAGTGAAAGAGGACTGTAATAATATTAATAATACATTTTATTTAAAGGGGCCTTTCAGAACACCCAGGGTCACCTTACGAAGATAACAACAAAGATAAGCAGAAAAAAAAAAATAGGGACTCTGATGGGGATCCTGATGTAAGGGTAGGCTTTGATTGAGACCCTGATGTAAGGGGGGATTCTGATGAGGACCTGATATAAGGACCCTGGTGTAAGAGAAGACACTGATGGGGATGCAGATCTGTAAGAGAAGGCTCTAAGTAGGACCCTGATGTAAATGAGGGGACCCTGATGGGGATCCTGATATAAGGGTAGGCTCTGATAGAGACCCTGATGTAATGAGGGGGGCTGATGAGGACCTGATATAAGGACTCTGGTGTAAGAGAGGACACTGATGGGGATCCAGACGTAAGAGAAGGCTCTATGTAGGACCTTGGTGTAAATGAGGGACTCTGATGGGGATCCCGATGTAAGGGTAGGCTCTGATAGAGACCCCTATGTAAGGGGGGATTCTGATGAGGACCCTAATGTATATGGGAGTTTCTTATGGGGATCCTGATAAAAAGGGGGGGGGCACTAAAATAGGACCTTAATGTAGGGGGGGGACTCTGATAAGGACCCTAAAGTAAATTAGGGACTCTGATGGGGATCCCGATGTAAGAATAGGCTCTGATAGAGACCCTGATGTAAGGAGGGGTGCTGATGAGGACCTGATATAAGGACCCCGGTGTAAGAGAAGACATTGATGGGGATCCAGATGTAAGAGAAGGCTCTAAGTAGGACCCTGATGTAAATGAGGGGACTGAGGAGAATCCTTATGTTAAGGGGGTACTCTAAATTGGGATCCTGAGTATTTTATTTGATTTTTTTTCTTTAACTTTTTCTTTTGTTTTCTCTCTTTGCACATAAATGAAAACTCCGCCTTGGAATAATCCTTTGGTGACAAGCACAGAATGAACACGCTGCAGCCGGGGCTGATCTGTGTCAGACATTTGTGAACACTTCCAAGAACTGCACAGACACTAAGATTCACATGACTGTGTCATCTCTGAGCTGGCGGAATGAAGCAAAGCAGCACCGCTTTACGCCCTCCATGTATCAGCCTCCGGGTTCAATATCTAGGACTGGGTGTCGGTCTTAAGGGAGACCACATCCTGAAAATGAATTAAAAATGAGTCTGCACTCTGAAAGTATCAACCTTGTAGTTGATTCCATTCCACTGACTTCCACACTATGTCTGCCGACAGTCACCTCCGACGCGTTTCACCCTGATTGGGCTTAATTGTAGAGATCTCTGAGCCAGGATCTCAAGGCAGGAAAAATGATGCCTAAACAAAGATGGTGCAGCCTTTCTGAAGAAGAAAAAACAGACAAAATAAATTATTAGGGGGGAGTATCATAATCTTTGCGATGGGAAATAAACACCTGAACTGTTACGCTGACGCATTTCTTAGCATGCATGCTGTACATCAAGGAGAATTTTTGATGACAGGTCCACTTTAAACCGGTAACGTCAATGGTTTGTCCACCATCTGCCCTCTCACCTGATGTCAGCGGAAGTGCGGCCGCTGGCTGCGTTCTCAGACGTTGACTCACAGGCCTTCACCTTGTAAATTGATGGAACGGCGGAGCAGCCGTGTCCCCTAATTGGCCAGAACAGCTGCAAAAATTAAGGGAACAAATGGAATTTGAAAGAAAATAAAGTGCAGGCGCTGACGTCGGCGGCAGGAAGTGCTAATTGCGAATACCCAGCTAATGCCAGCCAGTCGCAGGAAGGAAGCATTAAGTTATTATTTCTAATAATGTTTACAAGTATATCCAGCCATATCGCGGCAGTGAGAAATGTCAGCCTTGGGAAAAAGTGGCAGATCTACTTTTCAATGGTGAGAGCGCTCATCTTCCTCCTGATAGCAATCATTACTTTCAGATTTTAACCTCCCGCTCAAATGAAGATCGATGAGCGGGACACTCTTAAATGCAAGCTGTTTATGGACAGAAAAATGGCTTCTCCTCTGCAAAGAGAGGGCGGGCCGCCACCGCCACTTCCATCTACTCATAGAAATAGATATGTGAGAGGGTGATAGATAGATAGATAGATAGATAGATAGATAGATAGATAGATAGATAGATAGATAGATAGATAGATAGATAGATAGATAGATAGATAGATAGATAGATAGATAGATAGATAGATAGATAGATAGATAGATAGATAGATAGATAGATAGATAGATAGATAGATAGATAATAGGAGAGAGAGAAGGGATGGATGGATGAATGGACAGATTGATATATTGATATATGAATGGACGGATGGATGGATGGATTAACAGATATCGGGATTGGTTCAATATATAGATGGATGGATGGATGGATGGATAAACAGACTGATGGACAGATAGTTGGATGGATTGATGGACAAATGGATGGACAAACTGACTGGCATTTGATTGGACAGATGTATGTATGGATAGATGGATGTACAGATGAACAGACTGACTGGCATCTGATTGGACAGATGTATGGATGGATGGATAGATGAACAGACTGATTGGCATATGATTGGACAGATGTATGGATGGATGGATGGACAGATGAACAGACTGACTGGCATCTGATTGGACAGATGTATGGATGGATGGATTGATAGACACATGGATGAACAGACCTCTATGGTTGGACATATGGATGAACAGACTGATGGACACATGGTTGGATGGATATATGGTTGGAGAGATAGATGGATAGATGGATGGACAAACTGATGAGCATTTGATTGGACAGATGTATGGATGGATGGATAGATGAAAAGACTGATGGGCATCTGATTGGACAGATGTATGGATGGATGGATGAACAGTGATGGACATTTGATTAAACAGTTGGATGGATGGATGGATGGATGGATTGATAGACACATGGATGGACAGACTGCTATGGTTGGGCGGATGGATGCACAGACTGATGGACACATGGTTGCATGGATATATGGTTGGAGGGATAGATGGATAGATGGATTGACAAACTGATGGGCATTTGATTTGACAGATGGATGGATGGATGTATGGATGGATGGATGGATGGATGGATAGATGAACAGACTGATGGGCATCTGATTGGACAGATGTATGGATGGATGTATGGATGGATAGATGAAAAGACTGATGGGCATCTGATTGGAAAGATGTATGGATGGATAGATTGATGGACACATGGATGGACAGACTGCTATGGTTGGACGGATGGATGGACAGACTGATGAACAGACTGCTATGGTTGGACGGATGGATGGACAGACTGATGGACACATGGTTGGATGGATATATGGTTGGAGAAATAGATGGATAGATGGATGGACAAACTGATGAGCATTTGATTGGACAGATGTATGGATAGATGAAAAGACTGATGGGCATCTGATTGGACAGATGTATGGGTGGATAGATGGATGAACAGACTGATGGACATTTGTTTGAACAGTTGGATGGATGGATGGATGGATGGATGGATGGATTGATTGATAGACACATGGATGGACAGACTGCTATGGTTGGGTGGATGGATGAACAGACTGATGGACACATGGTTGGATGGATATATGGTTGGAGGGATAGATGGATGGACAAACTGATGGGCATTTGATTGGACAGACGTATGGATGTATGGATGGATGGATAGATAGATGAAAAGACTGATGGGCATCTGATTGGACAGATGTATGGATGGATAGATTGATAGACGCATTGATGTACAGACTGCTATGGTTGGACGGATGGATGGACAGACTGATGGACACATGGTTGGATGGATATATGGTTGGAGGGATAGATGGATGGACAAACTAATGGACATCTGATTGGACAGATGTATGCAGGGATAGATTGATAGATGAACAGACTAATGGATATCTGGTTGGATAGATCGTTCAATGGATAAATTGGTAGATGGATGGATGGACAGACTGATGGACATATGGTTGGAGGGATAGATGGATAGATAGATGAAAAGACTGATGGGCATTTGATTGGACAGATGTATGGATGGATAGATGAACAGACTGATGGGCATCTGATTGGACAGATGTATGGATGGATAGATTGATAGACGCATGGATGGACAGACTGCTATGGTTGGACGGATTGATGGACAGACTGATGGACACATGGTTGGATGGATATATGGTTGGAGGGATAGATGGATGGACAAACTGATGGACATTTGATTGGACAGATGCATGAATGGATGGATGCATAGATGAACAGACTAATGGACATCTGGTTGGATAGATCGATCAATGGATGGATTGGTAGATGGATGGACGGGCAGACTGATGTACATATGGTTGGACAGACGGATGGATAGATAGTTTTCCAGATAACCAGCAGCAGATAATGTCTCTGGTCCCCCCTTATTGCAGTAAATGATGTCAGGCCCCCCCGGGTGCAATGAGATGAGCACACTCATACACAGGTAGGTGACGGTGACCCGATCTCCTCCCGGCCTTCCTGTGCCGATGACCTCTCATCTGTAATCATGTGAAGAGATGACCCGTCTCCATATTCCTCCCCGACAGGAGAAGGGCTCTCACCGGCTCTACATGTATCCTCAGCTGTTAACAAGACTGAAGGCGTTTTCTGTTCATTTCCCAGTGACTCTCTAACCCTTCCAGATACAATTACTGTTAATTGCCTTTAATAAACATTTTACCATTTTTTTCTCATTAGTAATCTTTATTTTTCTTCTATCGCTGGGTATCAAAATGCCTGTTAGGTGTCAAATCTCAGGCTGCGCGCTCAGTCCCACCATTATATATTTTTTTTCTTTTCCTTTTAATGTGTTTTGAGATGTATTTTAACTTCGACACCAATTAGCGTGATTTAATTTCAGTCGCTGGAAGTCATTTTTTTTTTTTTTCTTTTTTATACATCGCAACTTTACCTTGTCTCTGAGAGATAAAGGGTGCCCCCCTAGCGATCGCATTCCCCAGCAAGTCACAATTTTACTCCTAATTACTGGCAATTATATGAAAATAAAGAAAAAAAAAGAAAAAAAAACATAAGGTATACCATCTCTCAATAAATATCGGCTGCGCGGTGAAAATTGGAACAAAAGACGAATGTTCTTTTTATGTACAACAGAAAAGGATACATCGGCGTGACGGACTTCATATCATATATCGTTTGGGTCCTTGTTCTTCCATTGTGTAAGCAAGAAACCTTTACAAAGGTCACTACAACAAACAACACAGATCTTCTCCCGCACACATTTATACTTTTTTAATATTGGAACGGATACCATTGGCTCGGATTTATTTCAAGATATTAAAAAATAATAAAAATGTAATTTTTTTATTATTTTATATATTTTTTTAAATATTTTTTTAACATAATTTTTTCTATTATTATTTAATATTTATGCTATAAGTTGAGTATAATTCGTATGTGTTAGCTGCCTTGACTTTATATATACAGTATCTCACAAAAGTGAGTACACCCCTCACATTTTTGTAAATATTTTATTCATATATATATATATCTATATATATATATATCTATATCTATATGTATATATTCATATATCTTTTCATGTGACAACACTGAAGAAATGACACTTTGCTACAATGTAAAGTAGTGAGTGTACAGCTTGTATAACAGTGTACATCTGCTGTCCCCTCAAAATAACTCAACACACAACCATTAATGTCTAAACCGCTGGCAACAAAAGTGAGTACACCCCTAAGTGGAAATGTCCAAATTGGGCCCAAAGTGTCAATATTTTGTGTGCCCACCACTATTTTCCAGCACTGTCTTAACCCTCCTGGGCATGGAGTTCACCAGAGCTTCACAGGTTGCCACTGGAGTCCTCTTCCACACCTCCATGATGACATCACGGAGCTGGTGGATGTTAGAGACCTTGCGCTCCTCCACCTTCCATTTGAGGATGCCCCACAGATGCTCAATAGGGTTTAGGTCTGGAGACATGCTTGGCCAGACTATCACCTTTACCCTCAGCTTCTTTAGCCATTAATGTCTAAACCGCTGGCAACAAAAGTGAGTACACCCCTAAGTTAAAATATCCAAATCGGGCCCAAAGTGTCAATATTTTGTGTGGCCTCCATTATTTTCCAGCACTGCCTTAACCCTCTTGGGCATGGAGTTCACCAGAGCTTCCCAGGTTGCCACTGGAGTCCTCTTCCACTCCTCCATGACGACATCAGGGAGGTGGTGGATGTTAGAGACCTTGCGCTCCTCCACCTTCCGTTTGAGAATTCCCCACAGATATTCAATAGGGTTTAGGTCTATAGACATGCTTGGCCAGTCCATCACCTTTACCCTCAGCTTCTTTAACTATTAATGTCTAAACCGCTGGCAACAAAAGTGAGTACACCCCTAAGTTAATATGTCCAAATTGGGGGGCCAATTAGCCATTTTCCCTCCCCGGTGTCATGTGACCCATTAGTGTTACAAGGTCTCAGGTGTGAATGGGGAGCAGGTGTGTTAAATTTCGTGTTATCGCTCTCACTCTCTCATACTGGTCACTGGAAGTTCAACATGGCACCTCATGGCAAAGAACTTTCTGAGGATCTGAAACAAAAGAATTGTTGCTCTACATAAAGATGGCCTAGGCTATAAGAAGATTGCCAAGAAACTGAGCTGCAGCACGGTGGCCAAGACCATACAGTGGTTTAACAGGACAGTTTCCACTCAGAACAGGCCTCACCATGGTCGACCAAAGAAGTTGAAAGGTGTTCTATCAGATTGAGGTCAGGACTCTGTGCAGGCCAATCAAGTTCTTCCACCCCAAACTCGCTCATCCATGTCTTTATGGACCTTGCTTGAGCCGCTGGAATGCTTTCCGAAGCGATGGGAGCGGACGTCCCTCCTCTTGCTCCACCTGCCGGTGTTTCTCAGGCTTTCCTTTTCGGCCGGATCGATCGAGAAATGATCTGACTGTGCAGCCGGCTGCTCCCATAGGCGATAAAAGAGTAAATTCTCTTTGATCGACTCTACAGTGTTTGAGGACCGGAGCTTTTTTTTTTTTTTTTTTTTATCTTTTGCTTTTAAAGGTAAATAAAAAATCTTTTTGACCCCAGATTGCTCCATAAAGAGGACCTGTCATCCATATTTCTATTACAAGGGATGTTTACACATAAAAAGAAAAATAAATAAGAAAAAAAAAAGAATTAAAGTGCCTCCATCCCAACGTGCTCACGCGCAGAAGCAAATACATACGTCACGCATGCATATGTAAACGGTGTTCGCACCACACATGTGAGATATCACCGTAAATGTTATAGCAATAGCAATAATTCTAGTGCTAGACCTCCTCTGTAACTCTAAACCGGTAACCTGTAAAGGTGTTTAAAGCGTCGGGTATGGGGATTTTTAACCGGTTCCCGACCAGCTGCCGCCTTTTTACTGCGGCAATGTGGCTCTGCTGCGCGAATCGACGTAGGTCTACGTCGGTCGCAAGCAGGCAGCTAGGGGGTGAGCATGCGCCGCCGGCGGCACGCTCCCTCCCCCACTCGACAGCAGGGAAGCCGATGCACAGGTCAGGCAGCTCTGATTGCTGCCTGATACCCGCGATCGTTCCCTGCTGAGAGAGAAGAACGGTCAGCTGATGTAAACACAGCCGACCGTTCTTCTCCCTGGAATGATCACAGAGCCCATGTGATCCTTCTATATAGGATCACAGGTCTCTATGATCATTACAGAAGCCACGCCCCCCCCACAGTTAGAAACACTCCCCTAGGCTCACATTTAACCCCTTGATTACCCACAATGTTAACCCCTTCCCTGCCAGTGTCATTATTACAGTAACATTGCATATTATTTAGCACTGATTACTGTAGTAATGCCACTGGTCCCCCCAAAAGTGTCAAAAATGTCAGTTAGGGGTCCGATCTGTCCGCCGCAATGTCGCAGTTCCACTAAAAATCGCAGATCACCGCCATTACTAGTAAAAAAAAAAAAAGAAAAACAATAAAAATGACATAAATCTTTCCTATAGTTAGTAGACACGATAACGTTTGCGCAAACCAATCAAAATACGCTTATTGCGATTTTGTTTTACCAAAAATATGTAACAGGAAAACAAATTGGCCTAAAATGTTAAAAAAATTTGATTTTTAATTTTTTTTTCTTTTTTTGAGAATGTCATATAGCAGAATGTGAAAAATATTGTTTTTTTTTCAGAATTGTTTATAGCACAAAAAATAAAAATCGCACAGGTGATCAAATACCACCAAAAGAAAGCTCTATTTGTGGGAAAAAAAGGAACCTCAATTTTATTTAAGCACAGCGCCGCACGACCGCGCAATTGTCCGTTAAAATAACGCAGTGCCGAATCGCAAAATATGGCCTGGTCATTAATGGAGAAAATCTTCCGGTCCAGAAGTGATTAATTACCGTTGTTTGTTATTATTCCACAAGCGTGCGCAATTTTAAAGCGTGACATGTTAGGTATCTATTTAATTGCCGTAAGATCCTCTTTCACATTTTTACATAAAAATTGGGGTATAAATTGTGTTTTGTTTTTTCATTAAAGTTTATTTTTTTCTAAAATATTGCATTTGAAAAAACGATGTGCAAATACCGCTGTGACATAAAAAATTGCAACCATCGCCATTTTATTCCCTAGGGTCTTTGCTAAAAATAATGTATAATGTTTGGAGGTTTTGAAGTAATTCTAGCAAAAAAACTAATGATTTAACCAGTTGCCTCCTGGCCAATAGCAGATTGACGGCTGGGTGGAGGCTTTGTTATCCTGACTGGACATCATATGACATCCTGTCAGGAGGCGCCAATCATGGGGCCGTGCAGCGACGCGATCTGTGACTGGCCGTGTCCAATGACTGATCAGAGTACTGGCTCATTGCCGGTTCCATGTGACCACCGTGACCAATCACAGAAGGTCACATGGCAGTTGTACACAATGGATGCCTTCCTTTCATGCAAACCTTTGTGTGCAATTGTGTTGCTACCTGTGATTGGCCAATTTGATTACATGTTACAGACAGGGCCAATCACAGCCCATCTGTACCATGTGATTAGCTTTGACCAATCACAGCTAATCACAACATAGATTCAGTTTCATTCAGTAAAATGCTTGCTTTTAGCAATGTAATGCACTGCTATAAGCAAACAAAATGTGTAAAAAAAAAAATCCTGATCACTTCACCAAAGTAGTACAATATTACTGTGGTACCATTATATTTCTCTGGTCACAGCGTGTTAAAAAAATCGTAAAAAAAAAAAAAAAATGTTTAAAAACAAAATAATAATAAAAAACAAAAATTTTAAATATAAATTTCATATATATATATATATATATATATATATATATATATATATATATATATATATTTTTTTTTTTTTGTACTCTCACCAGTCAGTGTCCCTGATCACCACCACACCAGTTATATGATAATGCTGTGTTGCACTGGTGACAGTATTTTTTTTTTTTTTAATTTCTTCATTTCCCAAACAATTATGACAAAAAAAATACAACTTCAAAAAAACCCACCATTTCTCATACTAAATACCTTGGACTGTCTACCTTCCAAAAAGGGGTTGTTTGGAGGGTGTTTCTACTGTCCTGGCATTTTAGGGCCTCAAAAAATGACATAGGCGTCAGTACATCAGGATTGAATAATTTTCAGATATGGACCATCATTTGTGGACTCTATAACTTTCCTACAGACTAAATAATATTCACCGATTTAGGCTATTTTCACCAAAGAAATGCAGTGAAATAAATTTTTTGGCTAAATTTATGAAGAACAATTATTTATTTGCAAAATTTTTTTGCCAGAAACAAAGAAAAAAAAATGCATTTTTTGAAAATTTTTGTATTTTTTAAATTATTTTGCAAATAATAAAAAAAACACAGTGGTGATTAAATACCACTAAAATAAAGCTCTATTTATGTGAACAAAATGATAAAAATGTAGTTTGGGTACAGCGTTGCATGATCGTGCCACAGTCATTTAAAAGACAGCGTTAAAACCTGAAAAATTGGCCTGGGCCTGTGCGTTTAAAGGCAGGCGTCCCAATACTTTTGGTAATATGGTGTGTACATAGATTAAGAAGCTACTGCTATTTATTTTCTTTGCTTCTTCAGCCAGTCCGTGTTGTAAGTGTGCCCCCCTGCTGTGCCAACATATTCCAAGCAGGTCGTTTTTTTTCTCAGGGTCACAGTAGCTCCTCCCCTTGATGCCTCTGTACTTTGCTTGATGAGCACTTACTGCCCATAATAACAGCTCAAAATATTTTATTTTATTATTTTTTTTTTTTTTTTTACATTTGTGGCACGAATTATTCTAGCAAATGTATTTATTTTTAGGACAAAGCAAAGCTTGTGAAACGTGATTTTTTTTTTTTTTTTTTATAAGCGCATTTAGTTCTCATTTAACCACTTAAGCCCCGGAGGATTTTCCTGCTCAAAGACCAGGGCCTATTTTGCAATTCGGACCTGCGTGAATTTAACGGACGATTGCGCGGTTGTGCGACGCTGTTCCCAAATGAAATTGACGTCCTTTTTTTCCCACAAACAGAGCTTTCTTTTGCTGGTATTTGATCACCTGTGCGGTTTTTAATTTTTGCGCTATAAACAAAAAAAGAGCGTCAATTTTGAAAAAAGAACAATATTTTTCACATTTTTTTTATTTAAAATTCCCCAAAAAAAATGTAAAAATCAAAATATTTTAACATTTTAGGCCAACTTGTTTTCTGCTACAAATTTTTGGTAAAAAAAAAAAAAATCGCAATAAGCGTATTTTGATTGGTTTGCGCAAAAGTTATTACGTTTACTAACTAAGGGAAAAATTTATGTCATCTTTATTGTTTTTTTTTTAACTAGTAATGGCGGCGATCTGCGATTTTTTTTGCGGGACTGCGACATTGTGGCGGACAGATCGGACCTTTGACTGACATTTTTGACACTTTTGGTGGTACCAGTGACATTAAAACAGTAATCAGTGCTATACATATGCACTGTTACTGTAAAAATGACACTGGCAGGGAAGGGGTTAACCTTATTAGTGATCAAGGGGTTAAGTGTGTCCCTAGGGGCATGATTCTAACTGTAAAGGGGCGTGGCTTTTGATGTAAGCACAGAGACATACGATCCTACATAGCAGGATCGTATGATCGCTGCAGTTACACCAGGGAGAATGACAGGCGGCTTTGTTTACATCAGCCGTCTGCCTTTCTCCCTGTCCAGCGGGAGATCGCAAGTGACCGTCGGACACTCACGCGGGGATGCCGTGAACGAGCGGGGGCGGGAGCGCGCCTCCGGCGGCGCGCGCTCGCCCCCTGCAGCTTCCTGGGCGAGCGACGTAGTACTACGTCGCTTTGCCCAGGAGGGGCTGACTGCCGCAGTGGGGGGTCGGCAAGTGGTTAAAGGAGATTCAATGAAAATGGGAATTTGGTTCAACTGATTCGGAGTGATATGGGCTTTGTGCAGCAGGTACTCTCAGATGGATGTGGGGGTGCGGGGTAGTCTTGTCCATATCAGTGGGTGCAACTGAAGAGCCACTCCGTGTTTTGGAAGGGAAGAAACGGTGCAAGATTTCAGGGATGGGAAATGGTCTGAAATTGTATGCTGATTTTCAATAAATAATGCGGGGGGGGGGGGGGAGTGGACTTGTTTCTGAATTTAAATCAGATTTTAGAGGTAATTTTTGATTATCAACATAAAGGGCAACTCTAGACAAGCGTCTAGACATGGACAATACACTGATGGGGCAGCTGTGTCTCCTGCTAAATTTTGGAAAAGGTGGAAGAGATTTCAGGGAAGGTAAATGGTTATTAAAATTTCCGCTAATTATTGCAGGGGGGGCGTGGACTTGTTTCAAAATGGCTATTTACATATCTCTATTTTGTAAATAGTTTATGATTATCAAAATAAAGGGTAACTTTAGACAAACATCTAGACATGGACAAAACACCGATGGGGCAATTGTGTCTCCTGCCAAAATATTTGCTATATAATGATGTCCCAGGAATGAGGAAACAGTGAAATTGCCTGTTTTGGGGATCCATTCACACAAATGTACAGTATCTCACAAATATATATATATACACAGTATCTCACAAAAGTGAGTACACCCCTCACATTTTGGTAAATATTTGATTCTATCTTTTCATGTGACAACACTGAAGAAATGACACTTTGCTACAATGTAAAGTAGTGAGTGTACAGCTTGTATAAGAGCCCATTCACACCAGCGCGACTTGTCAGGCGACTTGTCAGCCTGACAAGTCGCGCTTCCTCGTGGTCCATTGACTGCTACAGGACCCGTTCTAATAGGAGCGACACAAGTCGCTCCGACTTAGAAAAAGGGTCCTGTACTACTTTGGGGTGACCTCGGAGCGACTTGCATAGACTTCCATTATGTGAAGTCCTTGCAAGTCGCTCCGAAGTCGTGGTGCATGGGAATGCACAAGTCGCCCCCGAAGTAGTACAGAGTCGTGCTGTCCCAGTGTGAACCGACTCTAACAGTGTAAATTTGTTGTCCCCCTCAAAATAAATCAACACACAGCCATTAATGTCTAAACCGCTGGCAACAAAAGTGAGTACACCCCTAAGTGAAAATGTCCAAATTGGGCCCAGTTAGCCATTATCCCTCCCCGGTGTCATGTTATTTGTTAGTGTTACAAGGTCTCAGGTGTAAATGGGGAACAGGTGTGTTAAATTTGGTGTTATCGATCTCACTCTCTCATACTGGTCACTGGAAGTTCAACATGGCACCTCATGGCAAAGAACTCTCTGAGGATCTGAAAAAAAGAATTGTTGCTATACATAAAGATGGCCTAGGCTATAAGAAGATTGCACAAGACCCTGAAACTGAGCTGCAGCACGGTGGCCAGGACCATACAGCGGTTTAACAGGACAGGTTCCACTCAGAACAGGCCTCGCCATGGTCAACCAAAGAAGTTGAGTGCACGTTCTCAGCGTCATATCCAGAAGTTGTCTTTGGGAAATAGACATATGAGTGCTGCCAGCATTGCTGCAGAGGTTGAAGGGGTGGGGGGGTCAGCCTGTAAGTGCTCAGACCATATGGCACACACTGCATCAAACTGGTCTGCATGGAAGGAGGCCTCTTCTAAAGATGATGCACAAGAAAGCCCACAAACAGTTTGCTGAAGACAAGACAGACTAAGGACATGGATTACTGGAACCATGTCCTGTGGTCTGATGAGACCAAGATAAAGTTATTTGGTTCAGATGGTGTCAAGCGTGTGTGGCGGCAACCAGGTGAGGAGTACAAAGACAAGTGTGTCTTGCCTACAGTCAAGCATGGTGGTGGGAGTGTCATGGTCTGGGGCTGCATGAGTGCTGAGAGCTACAGTTCATTGAGGGAACCATGAATGCCAACATGTACTGTGACATACTGAAGCAGAGCATAATCCCCTCCCTTTATGCTGAATAATCTCATTCCTACCTGAGCTTTGCATTATCCCATTCCTGAAGGGTGACAGCACACAAGATGAAGAAGCCCATTATTCTCAATGGACCCGTTTACACCTGAGCATTGTGTTGTGCGATTCTCGAAGTGCATAAACGCTCAAGAGGAGGGATCCAATTATTCTCAATAGACCCACTCACACTTGAGTGTTGGATTATTCTCAATAGATCAGTTCACACCTAAGCATTGTGTCTCGCTATGAAGATGAAGAATCTCATTATTCCTAATAGGCTAGTTCACACCTGAGTGTTGTATTGCTTGATTCTCGAAGGCGACAATGTATAAGATGAAGAATATCATTATATTCAATGGGACGTCTACACCTGAGCATTGTGTTGCTTGTTGCCTTACATATGAAGCTAGAAAAAGTACATGAGTTCATTTGGAGCAGAATCGCGTGTTTCTGGTGCCAAAGACTTTATTGGTAGTATCTGAAAATAATGTCTTTATGAATGTATTTCAGGTATTTCAATTTACAAGTCAATTGGGGCCAAAAATGTGCCATTCTGCTCCTCTACTGCACATTGAGCCTAAAAACTCCTCTAAATTGCCTGGCTATGCTCACGCTAAATGTGGATAAGTTACCATTAGAAGAAAATCCCTTGCAGACACTTTCTTGTTCCTTTGAACAGCTAATGATACTCGTTCACTTTACATTGTGCATTGATTGTATGTGAAAAACAGACCACAAAAGGGAAATGGCTGCAAGATCCTGGATAGCCTGAAAAAGGAGCACGGCTGCCGTTCCATTCGCAGCAGGCACGCTCTGAAACCGGTCGCATATTGGTGACGTCACAATCCTGCGCCTGCAGCGTCCCAAGCCTCGTTCTGGTCAGATTTCCACCACCGTGACAGCCGGCTTCCCATGGAGACCACTAGAAGCTAAAGACGCCCTAGACACCGATCTGCAGGACTAAGGACTCTCTGGGATTTGGCTCCTCACCACTGCCTTAGATGTGCTTGTCCACCCTTACCTTGATGTAAGTTCCTATTGTCGTTTTATTTTATTAAATTGGATACCTGAACTTAGAGGTGCCTCTCTCTCCTTCAATTTTTACTACAGCTCCAGATACCTGGTTTCAGTCTTTCCACTGGATGGCAGCCCTAAGAACATGGACGTCCTAGCCAATACCCAGTGTATTGGATTTTAACCCCCCCCCCTCTTTTCCAAGGTACCCCCTGTCCCCCAAACCCCCCCCCCCCGTACTGCCGGCTTCAGCGCCTATGTCCTTGTTATAAGCTCCTGGAGAGCACCAGTGTTGGACCGGTGTAGAGTCTTCTGAAAAAAGCCCCACAGATAGGGTGAGTATTGGTGCAAGAGCTGATGTTGTTTATTTTATCAAAAGCAGGAATATTAATTTTTTTTTCAACTTTTTTTTGGGGGGGGAAGCTGGCTTTGGCCTTCTATTTTTTGTAGGTTCATGTTACATTAATGGTGACAAGCCAGGTGAGAGAGAGAGAGAAAGAGAGAGAGATAGAGGAAATGAAAACATGAACCAAGGCATTATTGATGACCGCTTTTTAGCACTCGAAGGAGGGGACACCCCCTAGACCTCAAAAGCAACCTGCTGTGCAGTGTCATGACAAGCATCCCCTGTAGCCTGGGCTTCGTCATTAGGATGTAATGAGCCATGCAGTGATATATACCTTCCCCAGCCACTTGATGAAGGTGCACTGACACACCGGGGCCCCACAGTAGACAGGACATATTTCTTCCCCTCTTCTACTCCTCTACATTCGTCCTTATTTTGTCCATCAATCACATCATTAGTCAAGGCAGACACAGCTGTCAGACAGACCCAGATGCCAACTGGCAGGCGATCGGAGGACAGGTGTGAACGCGCTACCAAAACAACGGGTGAAAATGAGAAATAGAAAAAAAAAAGAGGAGACTTTGTTTCAAGGGCTGGAATGTCAGATATACGTCAAAAAAAAAAAAAAAGAGAACGAGTCAAGGGCTCGCGTAATTGCACCTATGTGTAGTTTTTGAAGACTTGGCCAAATTTGATCTTTTTTTTTCAGATCCGGCTTTGAAATATTTAAAAAGGTTGATTTACTAAAGGAGTAGACACTGTTTACCTAGAAAAAAAGAGAATAAGGCCAGATTGCGTTTGCCTAAATCATCCATTGTTTCCCCTTGCAATGTTGACATCTGCTTCACCTTATCCACTCTTATTCAGAACAAAGGAAAATGTTTTTTAGTAAAAGTCCCTATCAGAGCCCCCCTTATATCAGGGTTCCCATCAGAGCCCCCCTTATATCAGGGTTCCCAACAGAGCCCCCCCCCCCTTTTTTTTTTTTTTTTAAAGCCTGTGGTGTGTGAAACACACTCAAAAGACTTACACCCGGTGCATAAAAAAGTGCACACACGCAAAACGTGAGACACACAAAAAGTGCACAAGGCGTACACATAGCCCTCCTCCGAAGAGAAAGGGCCCTGAACCTGATCCCCCAGGGCGCGAAGCTCCTGACGGGTACTGAGGTACTCACTATGGCCCGCCCAGCCGAAGCCAGGCAGACCCCGTTCTCCAGGGGGACTGCCGAAACAGCCCACCCCAAGAACACACAACAAAGAAAACAGAGTGGGGAAAAGGGAAGTGGAGAAGTGCAGGGTAGTGCCAAAGTGCAAGACCTTGACAGCCCCCCGGCCAGGAATAAAAAATTCCTCTGGTGCTGGCCAAAAGGCCCGTCCCAAGAGGCAGGTGCGGAAAAAGTGTGATGGTGCAGTGACCAAGGTGCCAAAAGACTCAGGTGAGCTGCCCCTCACCAGTGAGAATTGAGGCACCCCTGGGCTGCCAACCCAGGGGCACATACACCATGGGCTTTTTCAGTCTCGGCCCCCGGCCAGACCCAGTGTAGCCCTTACCTACCAGGAGGCTTGGAACGTAGACAGCGCCCCCCTTACATCAGGGATCCCACCTGAGTCCACCCTGATGTATTCATCTGGCTAAATTGCCTGCGGTGACAGGGGACGCTTTGCAGAATCTGCCATAGGGAGACTGTTTCCCCTAGTGATCAGCACAGACTTTGTTTGCCACATCCTGAAATGCAGAGCAAGTGACTACTTGCGAAAGAAGAGTAAAGGATCTTGGGTCATGTAGCCTGGAAAGCCAAGTTTACATTGAAGTTGGACTGTTGTGGACTGCAGGTTTCAGCTGGCTGGAGGGAGAGGACGGAATGCTGGGAGAGGGCATAAATAGCCTGAGGAAGGGAAGAGTCGGTCTCTTGGGAACATGGGCTTCATCTGGGAGCAGTGACCTGGACAGTTGGGAAGAGCGAGCCAGCGCTGCGCCTTGGCAGCAAGGGAAAGCCTCAGGTGGCCGAGTGTGAATGCATTTGTCGCCGACAGTATCTGGCCAGCCTGGTGACAATTGGAAGGTCATCGTTATCACCTGCATTACAGATCCAGCTGAGCTGCGGCACCGAGGAGAGCGCGGCCAAGCACTGTACCGTGAGCACGAGATGCTCTGCAGGAATCTGCTCTGTTGCAGGATCTTCACATCGTCCCACATGCAGACACCTTTACTTTGCCCTTCTCATTAAAGCCCTATAAGAAGAAATCTGCAACAACAATTGCACTGCCTGGATGTCATAATGGATAAAAGTTACATTGGGACACTTCACTTGAGTTAGCCAAAGATACAATACACCTGAAACCCCCCACAGAGAGAGGAGCCGTGTGCATTTGACTAGCCCCTAGGCCCCCCATACCAAAGAACTCTTTCTTAGAGACCAGGTCATATACTTTGTGCCCAACTTATCAAACAGTGTTGAGGGTTTGTGTTTAACGGATTGTGATGGTAGGATGCAAAAAGGGAATAGTCTGACATAAAAAGGTCATAGTCCTTCCTTTTCTGTCCTGAAGCCATACTGTAGGCCTTGATCAGGTTACTGCTTCCTTATACATTTGTGTCAAGAGTTTAATTATAGCCTCATACTTGCTTAACTGCTTAACGACCGCCCACCCCAGTTATACTGCGGCAGGCAGCCGCTCCTGCGCAAACCGCCTTAGGTATACGTCGGTCGCGCGCCTGCAGCTAGGGGAAGAGCGTGCGCCGCCACCGGCGCACTCCCACCCCCACTTGTCAGCGGGGATCCCGATGCACGGGGCAGGCGGCTCCGATTGCTCCCCGCTGAGAGAGAAGAACGGTCAGTTGTTGTAAATACAGCTGACCGTTCTTCTCCCTGGAATGATCACAGAGCACCTGTGATCCTTCTATATAGAATCACAGGTCTCTATGGTCATTTCAGAAGCCACGCCCCCCACAGTTAGAATCACTCCCCTAGGCTCACATTTAACCCCTTGATCACCCATAATGTTAACCCCTTCCCTGCCAGGGTTATTATTACAGTAACAGTGCATATTTTTAGCAATCATTCGTTTAGTAATGTCACTGGTCCCCCCCAAAAAAGTGTCAGAAATGTTAGTGGTCCAATCTGTCTGCCGGAACGTCGCAGTCCCGCAAAAAATCGCAGATCGCCACCATTACTAGTAAAAAAAAAAAAAAAAAAAAAAATAAAAATGACATAAATCTTTCGCCTAGTTTGAAGATGCGATAACTTTTGTGCAAACCAATCAAAATGCGCTTATTGTGTTTTTTTTTTTTTTTTACCAAAAATATGTAGCAGAAAACAAATTGGGCAATGTTAAAAAAATTTAGATTTTTAATTTTTATTTTTTTTTGAATGTTTTATATAGCAGAATGTGAAAAATATTGTTTGTTTTCACAGTTGTTGCTCTTTTTTTGTATATAGCGCAAAAAATAAAAATCGCACAGGTGATCAAATACCACCAAAAGAAAGCTCTATTTGTGGGAAAAAAAGGACATTGATTTTATTTAGGTACAGCGTTGCACGACCGCGCAATTGTCCGTTAAAATAACGCAGTGCCGAATCGCAAAATATGGCCTGGTCATTAAGGGGGCAAATCCTTCCGGTCCAGAAGTGGTTAAACCACTTTCTGTTGATACTGTTGACCATCAAACCTTAAAACGGTGTTCCAGCCTCACCCTCCAAAAATTAAAAGTCAGCAGCTACACACACTGTACACATACTGTAGCTGCTGACCTTTAATATTAGGACGCTTACCTGTCCTGGAGTCCAGCGATGTCGGCACCGCAGCCGATGTTTCCATCAACTTTCAGGTGCTGCCGCCGCCATTGCCAATAAGGGAACCCAGCAATGAAGCCTTGCAGCTTAATGGGCGGGTCCCTACTGCGTATGCGCGAAGCACGCCACGCTTTCGGAGTGGCTCGGCGGCGGGGGAAGGTGGAGGGGGCCAAACTTCAGAGGGACAGCGCCCCGGCACTGTGGTCCAGAAGTGGGGAAGGGTACCTGTCAAAAACAGGTACCCATTCCCCCCTCCCCCCTGAAAGGTGCCAAATGTGGCACCAGAGGGGGCGGAGGAAGCAAATGAGTGGAAGTTCCACTTTTAGGTGGAACTCCACTTTAAGTAAAAACTCATCTGCTTTACTGTGTCCTACTTTGATTTCTGTGCATTATATTTACTATTGCAGAAATGTCTGAACCCAGGGTGTCAGAGGTGTCAGGTCTACAAGGTCAGGGCAACCATTGGGGTACAGTATCTTTAAACGGCCCTAACAGGGGAAGAGCTACACTTACATCAACGTCCCCATTAGAGTTCCACTTTACATCAGGTCCCTATCAGTATCCCCTCTTACATCAGTATCCCCCCTACATCAGGGACCCCATCAGAGTCTCCACTTACATCAGGGTCCCCATTAGAATCCCCATTACACCAGAGTCCCCAACAGAGGCCCCTTAGATCAAGGAGTCCCCCTTACATCAGAGTCATTATCAGATTCCCCCATACATCAGCGTCCCCGTCATAGTCCCCTTTACCAATGTAAGGCAGGCCATACATGGTGCAAACTTCTTTCCTGCAACCTGTGAAATTTGCACAATTCCACCATCAACACACACACTGCAGAGAGGGGAATCCCTTATACTTCTGAGTTTCCCCTTACATCAGGATTCCCATTAGAGGCTCCCTATTCATCATCATAATATTAGCGTTCTCCTTAGATTTGAATCCCTATCAGAATCTCTCTTACATCAGAGACCCCATCAGCACCCCCCCCTTACATCAGGGTCGTCATCAGAGTCCCCCTTTTATTAATGTCCCCATCATAGTCCCCTTTACCAATGTAAGGCAGGCCATACATGGTGCACATTTCTTTCCTGCAACCCTTGAAATTTGCGTAATTCCCCCATCAACACACACACTGCAGACAGGGGAATCCCTTCTGTCCAGCCATTGTCTGCTCCCGGTGTGGAGTAGGGAAGCCATCCTCGCCGCCAGAAGACAGTGATTATTGCTAGTGGCTATAGCAAGCGAATTGGGCAGGCTGGTTGTACCCAGGTTCATTGATCTATCTACTTGGTACATTCAACCTGCCCATTAACGGTTCAAATCTTGGTTGGTTCCTGCTGAACCGGCTGAGATTCAAACCGTGTATGCTCAGCCTAAGGCTTATAGTCCCCCCTTACTTCTGAGTCTCCCATTACATCAGGATTCCCATTAGAGGCTCCCTATTCATCATCATAATATTAGTGTCCTCAATGTCCCCATCATAGTCCCCTTTACCACTCTAAGGGCTCTTTCACACGGGCGTTCAGTTTTTTTGCCCGATCAGTTCCTTTTTTTTTTAAACGGACACGGATGACACTTGTGTCATCCGGTCCGTATGTCCGTTTTTCATCCCATCCGTTTGCGGATGAAAAACGGACATAATGTATCTCTATGTAAATACGGATGTCAGCGGATGACACCACTGACATCCGTTTTTGCGTCCGTTCCGTTTTTTGAACGGAAGAAAAAATAGGGTTCTCTTCCGTTCAAAAAAACTGAACTGAACTGAACTGACGAAAAACGGATGTCAGCGGATGGTCATCCACTGACATCCGTATTTACATAGAGATACATTATGTCCGTTTTTCATCCACAAACGGATGTGATGAAAAACGGACATACGGAACGCCCGTGTGAAAGAGCCCTAAGGCTTACAGCATGGCTGTGGCAGGGTGGAAGCTCAGAGACAGAGCAGGTCTGAACAGAAGGAGTTATCCTCCTGTGAATGTTGTGGCAAGCACATCATTGGATGTTATGACGCCAGCAGTCTTAGCAACCAAAAGGACCTATAGGTCCAGAAACTCCAGAATGTAGGGGGGGAGGGGCTGCGGGGACCTGTCTAGCAGTGTAAAGGGTGATCAGGTGATTCAAGTCTTTTTCTGGTAACCCTTGCAGTGTTGGAGCAGCCCCACTCCAAGGGAGGCATTTTTATTTTCCCTGGAGTTCAGCTTTAAGGCACCGGAAAGTGCACTTAGGGCAGTGTTTCTCAACCTTTTTTCCCTTTGAAATTATTGAAAATCTCAAGGCAACCTCCAAAATTATGGACAGTCTTGAGGCGCCCCATTCCAAAATGTAAAAACTATTCTGAAAGTTTTACATAATGGAACAACTGACATCCCACTTTATCAACTGATGATGTCCTTGAACCTTAGGAGGTTGGCAGCTAGAAGGTTGTGGCTTTGTGTAACTAAAAGGCAGGTTTCATCCACCCACTGGCTTGCATTTATTTTGGGGAAACCTCAAGGCACCCCTGAAGAAACCTCGAAGCACCCCAGGGTTCCTGGGCACCCTGGTTCAAAAAAGGCTGACTTAGGGCATACCAAAGGGTCCTCCCAGTCATGACTAGGGTAGTTCAGATCCCACCTTTTTAACCATATTACTTGGATCAGTACCCAACACGACCCCCTTTACCTTTAACCACTTTACCACCGGAGGATTTTGCTGTCTTACGTCCAGGCCACTTTTTGCGATTCGGCGCTGTGCGACTTTAACTGACAATTGCGCGGTCGTGCGACGCCGTACCCAAACAAAATTTACGTCCTTTTTTTCCCACAAACAGAGCTTTCTTTTGGTGGTATTTGATCATAACAATATTTTTAACATTTTTTTTATATGAAATTCCTCCCAAAAAATATGTAAAAATCTAATTTTTTTAAAATTTTTGGCCAATTTGTTTTCTGCTACATATGTTAGGTAAAAAAAAATCACAATAAGCGTATTTTGATTGGTTTGAGCAAAAGTTATTGCGTTTACTAACTAAGGGAAAAATTTCTGTCATTTTTGGTGTTTTTTTTTTTAACGAGTAATGGCGGCGATCTGCGATTTTTTTTTGCGGGACTGCGACATTGCGGCGGACAGATCGGACCCTTGACTGACATTTTTGACACTTTTGGGGTTACCAGTGACATTACTACAGTAATCAGTGCTATATATATGCACTGTTACTGTAAAAATGACACTGGCAGGGAAGGGGTTAATTTTATTGGAGAGGGAGGGGTTAATGTATGCCTGGTGCTTACTGACGTGTGTGGGGGAGGTGACTGAGTGAGTCAGGGACAGATCACATGTTCAGCTATGCTGAACACTCCGATCTGTCACTCCCTGTCACTTAGGAGATCCGCCCGCTCTGTTTACACAGGCGGGCGGATCTTCAAACTAGATTCCCCGACGATCGGGGAAGAGCGGCGGCGATCGCCACCGCTCCTCCCCTGGCCCGACTCCCGCTGTAAATGAAAACAGCGGGAGCGCGCCCAACAGGGGGAGAAGTCCAGCGACGTAGGTCTACGTCGCTGGACGATAACGAGCCACTGTGCCGCAGTAGAGGCACAGTGGCTGGAGCTAAAGTGGTTAAATGACAACATTAACTCGACATTGGGATTAAATGGCCGGTTCGGCCTTTTTTTAAACAAAACCATAAATAACATAAAACATATAACAGTCAAACCAATCCAGATCAAAGAATGGTTGCAGAACCTTGACGATACCATCTCCCACAACTTTGGAGTCTGTGATACCATTAAGTTAGGTTCTGTCCCCAGCCGCCAAAATACCGCCTTGAGGACTATCCTAACAGACCCCTTATACTACCAGGTAGGTCTAGACTGAACCAGACCAACCATAGGACTCCATACCTGAGATGGGTCCCACCATTTTATCGTTCGACACCATGTTTTGGACCCTCGTCAAGGACCCCAACCGCCAACGTCCAACCTTCTTAGCAGAACAACAGAAAACTGCATCACCAGGGTGGGCGGGAGGGACGTTTCTCCTATGATCTCCAGCCTGCAAATGAAGCCACTTCACTCCTCCTTCTGCTCCTCCCTATGACCTTGTCTCCTCTGCCAATAAGGTAAGAGTCCTGACCTCTCATATCCCAACAACTATTTAACCCCCTACTGCCTCAGTTCCTTCCACCCTGTCATGTATGCCCTATGCTTATCATTTCCTTCAAACTCCGGGCATGTCTATATTATCAAATGCAATTTTATCTTGCCGTAAACAGTATTGACCATGCCTTAAGTGCCATTGCTCATTAAATCAAACCATAGTCTTACTTACCCCCCCACCCCGATCCAGACATCTTACAATCCTTCAGAGCTTCCCTAAGCCTGTAAGTGTCAAGCAAGGGTCTTCTTTAAATATTTTCATAGATCGTCCTAGCTGATATCCGGGACTACAGTGTTCATTAATCTCATCGGTCAATACATGACACCTCTGTGCCAGGCATTGAACACAGGTAAAATAGCATTATCTGAAAACATAAATATTGATTCATGCAGAAGCAATTTGTAATAGTGCATGTCAGGCAGCTCAATATGTCTCTAACCCCTTGTTTTATTTCAGTAAGTACATGACAGTTACTGCTAGGGTGATCCTGCACAGCTGCATTCTGGGAAAAGGGGCAGGCGTCATGGCTCCCAGAGTCGCCTTTTGTTTGGGTTGGTGAAATACGGCGTGTTTGGACGGAGGGAGAGGATTTCTCAGAAATACTTGTATAAGTGTCCTAACTGTAAATGGATCATTGTGGCTGGGAAGAACCACCTCGGCATTGTGTCTCTGTCATTCACAATCTTCGGCAAGAGATGAAGAAACTTAAAACTGATTGTGTCGGTGCTCTTAAAATGCATTTATTATTCTTTCAGTTACAAGCAAAAAATAAAAAATAGACATACTTTATTTGGCTAAAAGTTTTTGGTCACCTGACCATCACACCAATATCAGCTTGTTGAATATCTTATTTCTGTAGCACTACACCCGTAGGAGCTGCTGGCATTTTCCCGGTGCACACAAAAAAATCATGGCGCTATGAGCTGAATGGTCAGAAAACCCAAACACCTGTGAGGTCAAGCTGAATGGGATGGACATCCATATGAGGGACAAAAAGCCAACTAGTCCATGTCAGGGCATTTTTCCCGGTCTTCCCTTGGTTTAGCCCCGCAACCAGGCACACAGTATTTCCCACAGCCAGGTGCACAACTTTCACTCGCTACTCCAATGACATGATTGATATAGGGTCTGTACCATTTCAGTCATGCAGATGACACCAAGCTATGCCATAGAATAACGTTTTTACAGGGTGTCTCCAAATTAGAAGCCAACCTCAATGCACTGTTTCATTGGGCAACTATGTGGCAAATGAGGTTTAATGTTGATAAATGTAAAGTTATGCACTTGGGGGGTAAGAATGTGGATGCATCATACATACCAGGGGGAGTACAACTGGGGGAATCAATGGTGGACAAGGATCTGGGTGTTCTGGTAGACCATAAGCTTAATAATAGCATGCAATGCCAAGCTGCGGTTTCTAAAGCAAGCAAAGTTCTTTCTTGTATGAGGGGAGGTATGGACTCCAGAGAGAGTGATATCATTTTGCCCCTGTACAAATCATTAGTAAGATCTCATCTGGAATATGCAGTTCAGTTTTGGGCTCCAGTTTTCAAAAAGGATATCGAGGAACTGAAGAAAGTGCAGAGAAGGGCAACCAAACTGATAAGAGGCATGGAGGAGCTCAGCTATGAGAAAAGATTAGAGGAACTGAATTTATTCTCTCTTGAGAAGAGGAGATTAAGGGGGAATATGATCAACATGTATAAATACATAAGGGGTCCATATAGTGAACTTGGTGTTGAGTTGTTCACTTTAGGGTCATCACAGAGGACAAGGGGGCACTCTTTACGTCTAGGGCAAAACAGATTTTGTCTTCAAATAGTTTTCTTCACCATTAGAGCTGTGAAAATGTTAAATAGACTCCCTCCAGAGGTGGTTCTGGCCAGCTCAATAGATTGCTTTAAAAATGGCCTGGATTCTTTCATTGGTGTACATAATATAAGTGGGTACTAATATTTATAGGTAAAGTTGATCTTTACTGTTTTTTGGGGGGTTTTTTGGCTGAGCCAGATGGACTTGTGTCTTTTTTCAACCTGACTATGTAACTAGATGACTATATGACCTGGCTCACAATCAGATTTACAATTCATTCTAAAGGTGCTCAATAGGGTTTGGGGGAATTTGTGTTCATTCAGCTAGAAGAACATTTGTTTTAATCATTTTTTTTTTTTGTTCCATAGTTTTTATTACAAATTTAAAGCATCATACAGAAGTTCATACTTA
Organism: Pelophylax lessonae; assembly: GCF_965119305.1. Taxonomy (NCBI): domain Eukaryota; kingdom Metazoa; phylum Chordata; class Amphibia; order Anura; family Ranidae; genus Pelophylax; species Pelophylax lessonae. The sequence continues at coordinate 223,807,368 of NC_138777.1, forward strand.
AACAATTGTCAAAAAGTTATCAGAACAAGGATGCATTTTTAATACAGTCAGAGACCCTGACCAGTTAAACATAAATAGACTATATGAAAAAGTTGTAAGCCCAACAATCCGACTCTACTCATTGGTATGACTCATTGGTATGTCTAAGGCTATGAGCCCATATATCTCAGCACCTAGGCACCAAGAAACATCAATAGGCAATACAGTAATAAGTATCAAGTAACAGTACACTAAATTGGTGATCATCACCCATAGTTCCAGAATATGGAGATATAAAAGGAAGTCAACTAGGACTGATCCCGATACCTCAAATCATGTGGTCTCGATTTAAAAGAAATTGAACAGTTGGGGAGAATTTACAGTCCCCAAGTAACATCCTACCAAAAATTATTATAATGGTATAACAGAACCAAAAACAGGAAAAGTGAAAAAGAAAGAGAGAAGTATCAGAATGGAGTAGCGTAGAGTAGGTCCCATTAGCATCGGCCTCCCCTCACAAAATGGCTCAGTGTTCAGGGAGTCTGAAGATAAGCAAGCCAGGGATTCCACACTTTTTCAAACCTAGCTTGCTTATCTCTTCGAATACTGGTCAGTTTTTCATTATTCATAATCCAGGATATTTTATGTTTCACCAACGTAACATTGATCACGGGTCATTTCCATGCACAGGCTATGGTTTTTTTAGCTGCTAAAAGAATGAAACATATAAGAGTTCGTAGATGCCTGGGGATCTCCTCCGGCAGGTTCGTAAACAGCACAGTTTTGGCACCTCTTGGTACATTCTGCCCTGTCACCGAGTAGATAAGTTTGAACATCCTGATCTAGAAGAGTCGGACCATCGGACAGGACCACCAGACATGATACATATCACCTTTCCTGTCCGCATCCCTGAAAGCACAGGGGTGAGGTACCAGGATCCAATTTCGCCAGCCTTGTCGGGATAAGGTACCAGCGCGATAGCACTTTGTAATTTGCCTCCATCAAGGAAGTGTTAAGTATGCCCTTGTCCACCATGGTCAACAATTTTGTCCACACCTCCTCCTCAACTGTCTCCCCTAGGTCTGATTCCCATGCCGTTTGGTAGGAAGCTTTGTTACCCTGATTGTTGAACAGGGCATATAACTCTGTAATCCCTCCCCATGGTTCGGGCCCATGTATGCACCTGTTCTCGAATAGGGTCCTAGTAGTTATGTCAACTTGATCCATTGTTAGGGTTTTTATCAAGTGGATAATTTGGCATAGACGATAAGTCTCCGCAGGGGGCATTTGTAATGTTTCCCTAAACTTGTTAAGTTGTCTTATCCCCACACTATAAAGTGTGCTATTCTGTAAAGACCCTTGTTGACCCACCATGGGAATTGATTAATCTGTTGGCCTGGGGTGAAATGAGGATTATTGAAGAGGGGTCCACCGGCGTGTAGGGAGATTTAAAAGGGTACAATTTACATGCTGTGTCCCACAAACGTAAGGAGTGGCATAAGGAAGGGCTCAACACCGCCTGAAGCTTCATCTTAGGGAGCCACATTAGGAGATCCAGGGGAATGGCCAGGCTAGCCTGTGCCTCCAAGTGGACCCAATCATGCCTGTATTTTTTATCAAAAATTTGGTATACCTGGACCAATTGTGCCGCCCTATTGTATCGCAAGAAATGGGGAACTCCCAGCATGCCTTTCCATTTGGACCTACACAAAGTAGAACGGACCACCCGGCAGCCACCCTTGTTCCAGATAAATGTATAGATCCTAGACTGTAAGTGCGGGAAGAAAACGGGTGGAACTGAAATCGGAAAGTGACCGAAAATAGTATAGTACCAGAAGAACATTTGTGAGGTCAGGGACTAATGTTAGATGATTACAGTAGATGAGAAGACCTGGTCCAAAGCCAGCATTCCAAAGGTGCTCAGTAGGGTTGAGGTCAGAGTTTTCTGCAGGACACTTGAGTTCCTCTACACCACAACCTTAGGTGCCAGGTCACATTGGTGCAATGCGGGAACCCTATGAATCCACTGCGGGTTCCCGCATCGCACCCGACTCGCAGACAGTTCACACTGCCTAATGCAAACTGCTGGGAGTGTCAATACAAAGTTAACAACACCCCCAGATTAGTTTGCATATCGAAGTGCGAACTGTCAGTTTTTGACAGGAATCGGATCGCATAGGTGTGAACACCCATGCGATCCGATTCTGGTGTGGATCAAAAAAAGGGTCCTTTGCGACTTTGGTCGGAATGCGATGCAAATTCGCATCGCACAGACATCACATGTGATTTGCACAGCAGTGCGGTGCGAATCACCTGCGATGTCTGACATTGTATATGTGTGACCTGTCACTAAAACCATGTCTTTATGGAGTAGGCTTCACAGTCATGCTACAACAGTAAAGGGCCTGCCAAAAACTGTTTCCTCAAGGTTGGAAGTACATAATTGTCTGAAATGTCTTTGTTTGCTGTGGCATTCAAGTAGTCCAGCGTCCAGCCCAGAAGAGTTACCGGGCAAGCAGCCCCTGGAACTCACAGATCCATTCCCACGCAGGGAAAAAAGCCCCCCTCCTCTGGACTGTAGCCTATTTACTAGGAGCCCATCCACCATCTGAGCACACCTCCCCAGGGATTGGATAGGCTCTACTAAATAGGTTGGGTATATGAATCCTCCTGCCCTAATCTCCAGAAGCTTCTCCTAGAGTCAGTGGGAGGTAATCAAACTCCCAGCGTGTGGAGCCTTGAGCAACCTAAACTAAACAGTTCTGGCTCCAGTGGCTACAGCAGAAGCCCCATACTAAATTTACCTCTCAGCCTCTGTAGGAGGGCGCTATTATTAATATTATGCAGAATTTATATAGCGCCAACAGGTTATGCAGCACTTTACAATATAAAAGGGAGACAGTGCAGTTACAATAAAATACAAGAGGGTTAAAATAGCCCTGCTCGTAAGAGCATACAACCTAATAGAGTGGGGCAAGTGGTACAAAAGGTTGTAATTGGGGGGGATGAGCTAATAGAAGGGATAAAAGATCAGTTGGAGGTATGATAGGCTTCCCTGAAGAGACGAGTTTTCAGGGATCACTAAAGGCAGCCAGAGTGGGAGATAGTTGGACAGATTGAGATAGAGAGTTCCAGAGGATGGGAGAGGCTCTGGAAAAGTCCTGGAGATAAGTGTGGGACGAAAAGACAAGGGAGATTGAGAGCAGAAGGTCTTGAGAGGAGCAGAGAGAGCGGTTTGGGTGACTGTTGAAGACAAGATTGGTGATGTAGCTTGGGGCAGAGTTGTGAATGGCTTTGTATGTTGTTGTTAGTATTTTGAGTTTAATTTTCTGGGTGATTGGAAGCCAGTGTAGGGATTGGCAGAGTCTTGCAGCAGCATTCATGATAGACTGAAGATGGGATAGCCTATGGAGAGGTGAGCCTATGGTAACGGAGTTGCAATAGTCAAGGCGAGGATGGGAGAGGCTCTGGAGAAGTCCTGGAGATAAACATGGGAGGAGGAGACAAAGGAGATTGAGAGCAGAAGGTCTTGAGAGGAGCAGAGAGAGCGGTTTGGGTGATATTTGAAGATGAGATTGGTGATGTAGCTCGGGGCAGAGTTGTGAATGGCTTTGTATGTTGTTGTTAGTATTTTGAGTTTAATTTTCTGGGCGATTGGAAGCCGGTGTAGGGATTGGCAGAGTCTGGCAGCAGCATTCATGATAGACTAAAGATGGGATAGCCTATAGAGAGGTGGGCCTATGGGAAGGGAGTTGCAATAGTCAAGGCGAGAGATAATAAGGGAGTGAATGAGTAGCTTGGTGGTTTCATTAGTTAAAAAGGGGCGAATTTTAGAGAGGTTACGGAGGTGAAGTCTACAAGCTTTTTACAGTTGGATTTGGGTCTGAAAGGACAGGTCAGAGTCTAGGATTACACCTAGTACCCTGGCATTAGGAGAGGGATTGATGGTTGCATTATTGACCTTGATGGAAAAGTCATGGAGGGGGGGCTACATCAGCATCTGTACTTATTTGCTTAGATTGTAAGCTCTAACGAGCAGGGTCCTCTGATTCCTACTGTATTAAAGTGTATTGTATTTGTACTGTCTACCCTCAAGTTGTAAAGCACCGCATACACTGCCGGCGCTATATAAATCCTATATAATAATAATTTTCATAGTTGAGGAGAAAATCCCTTCGAATGAAGGGTTTTCTGCATGGAGGACCTTTTCACATCACACTTCAAGCCCACCTGTAAAAAAAAAAGTTATGGTCAACCATCTTATTCACAAAATGTTGGAATGATATTGAAAAATAACATGATGATACAAGTGTCCCATATTAACATATTGGTATTAATTTTTGACACAAATCAACTAATGCCTATCCTATCAAAAGCTTGAATTTTTTTTTTTTTTTCATTTTTATTCCCCCCTGCTACTTAACTGAACACGACATCTCTATAAATTCTTGTTATGACAAATGTAAGAGATAATCATTTAAATTGCATTTAATTTACAGTAGAGTAATAGCAGAAACCACTTTTGTGGTTCCTAAGAGTACAAAGTAATGAATACAGAATTATTTAAAGTAGAGAAGGAGATAGATTGAAATTAGAGTGACTCTTGCCCAAAGCGCCATCATTTCATTTTTTATTTTTTTTTTGTTCTTAACATGTGAGGTGAAAGAGGATTAAAGATGATGAAACTATAATTTAGGATGTTTTTGGAAGGAAGATAACTCCTGGCTGCATTTTAAGTAAATTTGGCGCTTTGAAAGGGTTTTAACGCGGATGTCAAGAGTGCCCTTGCAATGAGATGACTTGAGCAGGACACGGCACATCAAGGTGTCAGGTTGAGTAAGGTCGGCCTTCTCTTATCTTCTTTAATTAGTTTTAACAGCCTTCACCTGTAGCTGCCTTGTATTGCTTGGTTCTTCCGAAAAAAGTCAAATTCAGGTGCTTACATTACTTACATTGAAAAAATGCAAACAGTTCAAAGAGAAACTCCGCTCTCTCATTCAACATTAAATATTTGTAACCCCTATGCTGCTAGCAGTGGTGGAACTACCAGGATCGCAAAGGTCGCACTTGTGACCAAGCCCTGGCATTCTGCCAATGTGGGGGTGCCCAAGACAGCAGGAAGGGGGGCCACTACAGAACATGTGAAAGGGCCCTAGGATCAATGGGAAGGGTCCCTGGACCCGAGGAAAGGACCCAAGGACCAATGGAAAGGGGGGGGGGGCTCTTCCTGGTTTCTTGCATCGGGGCCCTGAAGGTTCTAGTTACGCCTCTGGCTGCTAGCATTAGTAAATAGATAGGAATTTTTATTATTATATTTACTTGTTTAGCCAAGCAAGACACTGTGTTGCTCCAGGACAAAAAAGCCACGGTTCAAAGTTCAGCCTCAGAGAGGAAATTCAGGTGCACGCCCTGGTTGCATCAGAAGCATATGGAAGAAATGGACTGGATGGCAGCACTCCAAAAAATTAGTCATTTATTAAAGAAAACAAAAATGCAGAATTAAATGAAAGATGATCATACCACAGCGGAGATGATGACACTGTCAGATAACGCGTTTCGCACCCAAGCTGGTGCTTAGTCGTAGCTATGATAGCTTCATGTATTTCTGCATTTTTGTTTTCTTCAAAAAAGGACTAATTTTTTAGGAGTGCTGCCATCCAGTCCATTTCTTCCATAAACTTGTTTAACCACTTGACCTTGAAGATGAACCTTGAAGATTTACCCGACTTCATGACCAGGCTATTTTTTGCGATACGGCACTGTGCTACTTTAACTGAAAATTGCGCAGTCATGCGCCGCTGTACCTAAGTAAAATTGATTCATTTTTTTAATCTCACAAATAGAGCTTATTTTTGGTGGTATTTGATCACCTCTGGGTTATTTATGTTTTGCGCTATAAAAAAAAAAAAAACAACAATTTTGAAAAAAAAAAAAAACAAAACAATATTTTGTACATTCTGCTATAAAACACATCCAATAAAAAAAAAATAAAAAAAAATCGAATTTCTTCATTAATTTAGGCCAATATGTATTCTGCTACATAATCCCAAAAATGATAGCGTCTACAAACTATGGGATCTTTTTATTTATTTATTTATTTTTTTACTTTAAATGGCGGCGATCAGTGACAGTGACATTGTGATGGACATTCAGACAGTAACTGACACAAGGGGGAAAGAATTCTGTCATTTTTATTTAATTACTTTTTTTACTAGTAATGGCGGCGATCTGCGTTTTTTAGCGGGACTGATAAATTGCAGCCGACAGATCGGACCCCTAACTGACATTTTTGACACTTTTTGGGGATCAGTGACACTAATACAGTGATCAGTGCAAAAAATATGCACTGTCACTGTACTAATGACACTGGCTGGGAAGGGGTTAACATCAGGGGTGATCAACAGGTTTAAATGCCTAACCAGTGTTTCAGTGTAGTGTGGGAGATGCTTTTACTAGAGGAAAGCATAGATCCTTGTCCCTGCTTAGCAGAGACACAGGATACATGTCTTCCCTATGGAAATAACTGGATTTTTGTCTTACCGTAAAATCCTTTTCTCTGATTTTCATTGAAGGACACAGCTTCATATCTTCATTGACCGTTGGGTTATGCTGCTCTTCCTAGGAGTAGGACACTAGGTGGAAAAGGGTTAAGAAAAGGTAACAAGACTTTGACCACGCCCATAGGCAGTCCCAGGGGGTATACTCCCACTTCCTCCTCCAGGACTCTGCCTAGTAGGAGCAGGGACCTTGCTCCCTGCCGGGATCTCTGGTCCTGGCATTTTTTCTCAATTTTAACCGGTTGCCGACCGCCGCACGACTATATACTGCGGCGGTCAGCCCCGGCCAGGCAGAGTGACGTAGGGGTACGTCACTCGCCTGTCACTGACTTGCGAGTCAATTGCGGGCGGGCGCGCGCCCGCCGAGGCGCGCGCCCGCCCCGGCTCATTCACTGACAAGTCAGTGCGTTTGACCATATTGCTCCGGTGAAGGGAGAAAGGCGGACGGCTTATGTAAACAAGCCGTCTGTCATTCTTCCCTGTGTAAAAATGAAGATCAGACGGTTCTACTAAGTAGGAACGTTGATCTTTGTTTTTACACCAATAGCCATGTCCCTCTACAGTTAGAATAACTTTTGCGCAAACCAATCAAAATACGCCTTTTGCGATTTTTTTTACCAAACATATGTAGCATAAAACAAATTGGTTGAAAATGTTAAAAAATTTTGATTTTTAAATTTTTTTGGGGGGGAATTTCATATAAAAAAATGTGAAAAATATTGTTATTTTTGCAAAATTGACGCTCTTTTTTTGTTTATAGCGCATGATCAAAAAATCGCACAGGTGATCAAATACCACCAAAAGAAAGCTCTGCTTGTGGGAAAAAAAGGACGTCAAATTCGTTTAGGTACAGCGTCGCACGACCGCGCAATTGTCCGTTAAAGTCATGCAGTAAAAAATCGCAAAAAAAACCCTGGTCTTTTAGCAGCCAAATCCTCCGGGGCTTAAGTGGTTAAACAACATTTTTGATTTTTTTGATTTTTTCCCTTCTACAATCAAGCTGTTCTTGTGAGAACTGCAATCAACTGCCGTACTGGGTGACGCACTGGATATTCTGGATCCTTACGGTCCCCCCAGTCTGGCCAGTGAGTGCGTGCAGACTAGGGATTGACCGATTATCAGAAAGGCTGATATATCGAGGGCCCATATGCACTTTAAGCAAACAAAAATAAAATTCCCAGTTCAATTTGCTAACCAGTTTGCTTACCAACCGAATTAACCTGTCTAACAGTTTGCGTCAAAACAGGGGTTTAGTTAGCACACATTTGCAAATGCATGTGTAAGCTGCAGGGCCACTCCACGGCTCCCTGTGTTACCTGCAGTCCTAACTCTAATGAATTTATAAGAGTCTTCACAGTGGAAACACATGCAAGCTAATGAATAGATAGGGGACAGGTGAGCCTGGAGGTGGCCCATCCTTCCTGAAAGGTAATTGGGGGCATAATGGAAGCCCAGCTGATGGTATTACAGCAAAGGCATCCAGTGTGTCCACTCACCAGTACACATTAACTACAAAGAAAATGGCCTCTGCCCCCACCTATAACTGGCCTTTATAGCAAATTGAACTGGGAATTTTATTTTTGTTTGTTTCATGTGAGTTGCCCTTCCATGTGTTCTTTGCTATGAAGGCCAGTTATAGGTGGGGGCAGAGGCCATTTTCTTTGCCCCATATGCACTTTCCCTCATATATTATTATCGGCCCCGGACGTTACCAATATTGCAGATATTTTCGTGATATAATTCTGCCTCCCTCACCTTGGACAGCCTCGTCTGGATTGGGGACTAGTCTCAATGGAGTGTATCACAGCCATACACCCGCCCACAGCAACCTGGTGCCAGCCAGCCACCCACATCCACAGGCCCTGTACCAGCCAGCCAGCCACAGGCACTGTACCAGCAAACCAGCCTGCCAGCCAGCCACCCACAGGCTCTGTACCAGCCAGCCACCCACATCCTCTATGCCAGCCAGCCACCCACCACAGGGTGCCAGCCAGCCAGCCACCCACCACAGGGTGCCAGACAGCCAGCCACCAACCACAGGGTGCCAGCCAGCCACCCACTCACCACAGGGTGCCAGACAGACAGCCAGCCACCCACCCACCACAGGGTGCCAGCCAGCCACTCACCACAGGATGCCAACCAGCCAGCCACCACAGGGTGCCAGACAGCTAGACATTAAGCATTAAACAAAAATTAACATGTTCAGTAGCAGATTTGTGTCAAAAATTGCCTTCATTTTTCAAAACTTTAAATGTACAAAATATCGTCCGATACCGATACGTTGTGACCAAAATATCGGTATCAGCAACGAAAAACCGATATCGGTCGATCCCTAGTGCAGACTGTAGCTCCGCTCTCAGTCGGCCGTGACATAGCCCCATTGGACGGGGGCTGGGTGGCGAGTGGAACACTCCGCAAGGATGCACACAAACGGGTTGCGGCCTGAGTCGCAGCATACCCCTGGCCCACAGCTCCCCCCATACCAGGATGGGGAGGTGTTCTGCCTGGAGTGCTGCCCGCACTGTCTCCAAAGGTGTGGTGAGTAACTTGTTTCCCCTTTTTTTCTCATCTGGGAAACTTTGGGTGGAAGAGGGCCCATTTTGAGGTGGTCGGTCCCTCCTGTGACCTTCCGACCTCTCAGGTACCCCATTTCAAAAAAGAGCCTCTGTGCTAATTCCCCCCCCCCCCTCCCAACCTGAGGCAGTGCTGGTGGTGAGGAATGTGTATGGGGAGCTGTGACTGGTAAGGGGTGGGAGCGCAGTGTGGTGGTTCCCACAACATATAAGTGGCTGGTATTCTGAGATGGGCAGAACAACATGTAATAAGGTAATAAATATCTTTTTTTTTTTTTTTTTAATATTCGGTCTTTTTTTCATTTTAATAATCAAAAATAAAATCCCACTGGTGATCAAATATCACCAAAAGAAAGCTCTATTTGTGTAAAAATAAATGCCATATATACTCGAGTATAAGCCAACCCGAATATAAGTCGAGACACCAACTTTTACCACAAAAATCTGGGAAAACATATTGACTCCAGTATAAGCATGGGTGGGAAATACAGAAGCTACTGGACCCAACTGGACCACCATGAGACCCAAAACAGGGGCTGTGGGCATGGTGCAGGGGCTGCAAACATGGTACAGGAGATGTTACAGGCATGGTACAGGAGATGTTACAGGCATGGTACGGGAGATGGTACAGGCATGGTACAGGAGATGTTACAGGCATGGTACGGGAGATGGTACAGGCATGGTACAGGAGATGGTAAAGGCATGGTACAGGAGATGGTACAGGAGATGGTACAGGCATGGTACAGGAGATGTTACAGGCATGGTACAGGAGATGTTACAGGCATGGTACAGGAGATGTTACAGGCATGGTACAGGAGATGGTACAGGAGATATTACAGGCATGATACAGGAGATGGTACAGGAGATGGTACAGGCATGGTACAGGAGATGGTACAGGAGATGTTACTGGCATGGTACAGGAGATGTTACAGGCATGGTACAGGAGATGGTACAGGAATGGTACAGGCATGGTACAGGAGATGGTACAGGAGATGGTAAAGGCATGGTACAGGAGATGGTACAGGCATGGTACAGGAGATGTTACAGGCATGGTACAGGAGATGTTACAGGCATGGTACAGGAGATGGTACAGGAGATATTACAGGCATGAAACAGGAGATGGTACAGGAGATGGTACAGGCATGGTACAGGAGATGGTACAGGAGATGTTACTGGCATGGTACAGGAGATGTTACAGGCATGGTACAGGAGATGGTACAGGAATGGTACAGGCATGGTACAGGAGATGGTACAGGCATGGTACAGGAGATGGTACAGGCATGATACAGGAGATGTTACAGGCACGGTACAGGAGATGTTACAGGCATGATACAGGAGATGGTACAGGAGATGTTACTGGCATGGTACAGGAGATGTTACTGGCATGGTACAGGAGATGTTACTGGCATGGTACAGGAGATGTTACAGGCATGATACAGGAGATGGTAAAGGAGATGTTACAGGTATGGTACAGGAGATGGTACAGGCATGGTACAGGAGATGGTACAGGAGATGCAGGGCTGTGGGCATGGTACAACAGATACAATGCTGCGGACATGGTACAGGAGAATCTCCTGAGGAGATGCAGGGGTTGCAGAGGAGTCTCACTTACCTTTTGGTACGTGCCTTACAGTTAAAAATGGTGCCACCCGGCGCCAACACGACACTGCCCATGCGGCGTTTGCCAGAAATAGCTGAACGTGTACTGGCTTTCCCGTAGAAAAAGAAAAAGAAATTTGATTTTTTTTTTTGGTAAGTTTTACAACAGAAGGTAAATATAGTTTTTTTTTTTTCTTATTTACTGTCTTTTTTAAATTTTTATAATAAAAATAAAAACCCAATATCACCAAAAGAAAGCATGGCCGCACAATTGCCAGTTAAAAAAAAATGCCCTGCTCATGAAGAGGGTCAAATTTCCTAGAGGTTAAGTGGTTATATACTGGCAACAATAGAAATTAGGACAGATAAAGAGGGACACACACACAGCAATAAACACCTAACAGGGACTCTAACCCTTCCTTATTCTATCCAAAACTACAAGATTTGGTTTTAGATACCCTTTAGGAAGCCAAGTACCACTCTCCTTGTTATATAGGTTGGCGGATATGTACAGTATATAAGCCCCTGCATAAAAACCACAACATTAAAGAAATGCCATATTTTTTTTAAACGGCGGCAACAAAATATAAAATACGACCCGTCCCCGGCATATGTTTAATAGTTTCTGAATTTAAGAAAGCAAAATATCATTTCAGCCAGGCGAGTATAATACTTTTTGGGAATAAATCACGCAGCATTTTCATGGCAGACATATAATTTTATGATTTTTATGACTATCATACAGATCCCTCTCATGTTTTATGGGTTCACTTACTTTTATAGGATTTTATAGAATCATTTGCCTGAAAAAAAAAAAGAAAAAAGGGACTCTGGAACATTACGGATCATTGTACCCTCTCCTGAGACTAAATAAAGTGCCGTGTAGAGTGGGTGGCACAGCGGAGCCCGTCTTAAATTTTATTTTAAATTTTATTTTAACAAATGTTATACAAGGGCGTGCGATGGGGGCTGGGAAGGTTTCCTTTGCTCATTCGATTGTTTCTAAAGGTTTGATAAGGGATGCTCGGTGCAACGGGCACTGGTGTGGAAACAATACTTAAAGCGGCATTATACTTTAAAGGAAACATTTATATTTATTTATTTTATTTTTTTTCCATAATCATTTTTATTTATTAATAATAAATAAATAATAATAAAAAAAAAATAATAAATAAAATAAATAAATAATATAAATTAATAATAAATAAAAAATGTTTCCTTTTGAGTATAATGCCGCTAAATTATTACATTGCAATTTGCCAATTCTTAGATGCTACGGCTGCAATAATTTCCCTTTTTTTAGGCTTCCTCTCCTATATTTTCATCTAGCGATCCAGCCAATAAGTCTGTTGTTTTCAACAGAACAAGCTCTCTAGAAGAATGTATTGGTTTACAAGGATGAGACAAACCAATTAAAGCAGTATTAACCACTTAAGCCCTGGAAGATTTTACCCCCTTCCTGACCAGGGGGTATTTTGCGATTCGGCACTGCGTGACTTTAACGGACAATTGTGCGGTCGTGCGACGCTGTACCTAAACGAAATTGACGTCCTTTTTTTTCCCACAAACAGAGCTTTCTTTTGGTGGTATTTGATCACCTGTGCGATTTTTTGATCATGCGCTATAAACAAAAAAATGCGTCAATTTTGCAAAAATAACAATATTTTTCAAATTTTTTTATATGAAATTCCCCCCCAAAAAAATGTAAAAATCTAAATTTTTTTAACATTTTCGGCCAATTTGTTTTCTGCTACATATGTTTGGTAAAAAAAACCGCAAAAAGCGCATTTTGATTGGTTTGCGCAAAAGTTATCGCGTTTACTAACAAAGGGAAAGATTTTTGTCATTTTTGTTGTTTTTTTTTAACACGTAATGGCGGTGATCTGCGATTTTTTTTTTGCGGGACTGCGACATTGGGGCGGACAGATTGGACCCTTGACTGACATTTTTGACACTTTTGGGGGTACCAGTGACATTTCTACAGTAATCAGTGCTATATATATGCACTGTTACTGTAAAATGACACTGGTAGTGAAGGGGTTAACTTTTTTTGAGAGGGAGGGGCTGTGTGTGTCCCTAGGGGCGTGATTCTAACTGTGATTGGCTGTGGCTTGAGGTGTAGGAACAATGATCAACGGTCCTACATAGTAGAACCGTATGATCACTATTCCTACACAGGGGAGAATGACAGGAGGCTTGTTTACATCAGCCGCCTGCCTTTCTCCCTCTGTCACGGATGATCGTGAGTGAGCGGCGGACATCGGGTCCGCCACTCACACGCGCGGGGGGGTCCTTGACCGCGCGGGAGCGCGTCTCCGGCGGCACTCGCTCGCTCCCCAGAACCTCACAGGCTAGTGACGTACCCATACGTCACTTTGCCTGTGAGGGGCTGACTGCCGACGTATATGTACTTGCGGCGGTCGGCAATTGGTTAACCACTTCTGGACCGGAAGATTTTCCCCCTAAATGACCAGGCCCTATTTTGCGATTCGGCACTGCGCTACTTTAACGGACAATTGCACGGTCGTGCGACACTGTACCGAAATAAAATAGATGTCCTTTTTTCCCAACAAATAGAGCTTTCTTTTTGGTGGTATTTGATCACCTCTGCGATTTACATTTTTTGGCAATAAACAAGAAAAGAGCGACAATTCTGAAAAAAGAAAAAAAAAAAATAGAAACGATATTTTTTACATTCTGCTATATAACATTTCCAAAAAAAATAAAAATTAAAAATCTAATTTTTTTCATCCTTTTAGGCCAATTTGTATTCTGCTACATATTTTTGGTAAAACAAAATCCCATTAAGTGTATATTGATTGGTTTTCGCAAAAGTTATTGTGTCTACAAACTAAGGGAAAGATTTATGTCATTTTTATTTATTTATTTATTTATATTAATTATGGCACGGTCTGCAATTTTTAGCGGGACTGCGACATTGCAGCAGACAGATCGGACCCCTAACTGACATTTTTTACACTTTTGGGGGGACCAGTGACATTACTACAGTAATCAGTGCTAGAAATATGCAGTGTTAGTGTAATAATGACACTGACAGGGATGGGGTTAAGCCAGGGGCGATCAAAGGGTTAAGTGTGAGCCTAGGGGGTGTTTTCTATCTGTTGGGGGGGGGGGGCTTGTGAAATCAATACAGAGACCCGTGATCCTATATAGGAGGAACACAGGAGCTCTGCATTGATTCCAGAGAGAACAAGGGACTGCTGTGTTTACAACAGCAGACCGCTGTTCTCTTTCCACGGGGAGCGATCGTGGGTGTCCGGCAGCAATCACAGCCACCGGCCCTGTGGATTGGCTTCCCTGCTGGTGAGTGGGCGTGTGTGTGCTCCAGAGGACCACTGTACAGGTACACCGTACCAGCTGGTCAGCAGGTTGTTAAAGCAACATTTTGACCATACAGAAACCCTTGAAATAATTTTAAGGTTTTCGGAGAACCGCTGCTATAAGTGAATTTATCTACAGCTCATTCTACGGTACGGTACGGATCTATGGTACATTAGCCACACCACCTCGGGGGAACTCATGTCATAACACACTGGTGGTCAGTGTAGTTCTCCCATACTTTGGTGGTCAGTGTAGTTCTCCCATACTTTGGTGGTCAGTGTAGTCCTCCCATACTTTGGTGGTCAGTGTAGTCCTCCCATACTTTGGTGGTCAGTGTAGTTCTCCAATACTTTGGTGGTCGGTGTAGTCCTCCCATACTTTGGTGGTCAGTGTAGTCCTCCCATACTTTGGTGGTCAGTGTAGTTCTCCAATACTTTGGTGGTCAGTGTAGTTCTCCCATACTTTGGTGGTCAGTGTAGTTCTCCCATACTTTGGTGGTCAGTGTAGTTCTCCCATACTTTGGTGGTCAGTGTAGTTCTCCCATACTTTGGTGGTCAGTGTAGTTCTCCCATACCTTGGTGGTCAGTGTAGTTCTCCCATACTTTGGTGGTCAGTGTATTTCTCCAATACTTTGGTGGTCAGTGTAGTTCTCCCATACTTTGGTGGTCAGTGTAGTTCTCCCATACTTTGGTGGTCAGTGTAGTTCTCCCATACTTTGGTGGTCAGTGTAGTCCTCCCATACTTTGGTGGTGAGTGTAGTTCTCCAATACTTTGGTGGTCAGTGTAGTTCTCCCATACTTTGGTGGTCAGTGTAGTCCTCCAATACTTTGGTGGTCAGTGTAGTTCTCCCATACTTTGGTGGTCAGTGTAGTTCTCCCATACTTTGGTGGTCAGTGTAGTTCTCCCATACTTTGGTGGTCAGTGTAGTTCTCCCATACTTTGGTGGTCAGTGTAGTTCTCCCATACTTTGGTGGTCAGTGTAGTTCTCCCATACGTTGGTGGTCAGTGTAGTTCTCCCATACTTTGGTGGTCAGTGTAGTTCTCCCATACTTTGGTGGTCAGTGTAGTTCTCCCATACTTTGGTGGTCAGTGTAGTCCTCCCATACTTTGGTGGTCAGTGTAGTTCTCCAATACTTTGGTGGTCGGTGTAGTCCTCCCATACTTTGGTGGTCAGTGTAGTCCTCCCATACTTTGGTGGTCAGTGTAGTTCTCCAATACTTTGGTGGTCAGTGTAGTTCTCCCATACTTTGGTGGTCAGTGTAGTTCTCCCATACTTCGGTGGTCAGTGTAGTTCTCCCATACTTTGGTGGTCAGTGTAGTTCTCCCATACTTTGGTGGTCAGCGTAGTTCTCCCATACTTTGGTGGTCAGCGTAGTTCTCCCATACTTTGGTGGTCAGCGTAGTTCTCCCATACTTTGGTGGTCAGTGTAGTTCTCCCATACTTTGGTGGTCAGCGTAGTTCTCCCATACTTTGGTGGTCAGTGTAGTTCTCCCATACTTTGGTGGTCAGTGTAGTTCTCCCATACTTTGGTGGTCAGTGTAGTCCTCCCATACTTTGGTGGTCAGTGTAGTTCTCCCATACTTTGGTGGTCAGTGTAGTTCTCCCATACTTTGGTGGTCAGTGTAGTTCTCCCATACTTTGGTGGTCAGTGTAGTTCTCCCATACTTTGGTGGTCAGTGTAGTTCTCCCATACTTTGGTGGTCAGTGTTGTTCTCCCATACTTTGGTGGTCAGTGTAGTTCTCCCATACTTTGGTGGTCAGTGTAGTTCTCCCATACTTTGGTGGTCAGTGTAGTTCTCCCATACTTTGGTGGTCAGTGTAGTTCTCCAATACTTTGGTGGTCAGTGTAGTTCTCCCATACTTTGGTGGTCAGTGTAGTTCTCCCATACTTTGGTGGTCAGTGTAGTTCTCCAATACTTTGGTGGTCAGTGTAGTTCTCTCATACTTTGGTGGTCAGTGTAGTTCTCCAATACTTTGGTGGTCAGTGTAGTTCTCCCATACTTTGGTGGTCAGTGTAGTCCTCTCATACTTTGGTGGTCAGTGTAGTTCTCCCATACTTTGGTGGTCAGTGTAGTTCTCCCATACTTTGGTGGTCAGTGTAGTTCTCCCATACTTTGGTAGTCAGTGTAGTCCTCCCATACTTTGGTGGTCAGTGTTGTTCTCCAATACTTTGGTGGTCAGTGTAGTTCTCCCATGCTTTGGTGGTCAGTGTAGTTCTCCCATACTTTGGTGGTCAGTGTAGTCCTCCCATACTTTGGTAGTCAGTGTAGTTCTCCCATACTTTGGTGGTCAGTGTAGTTCTCCCATGCTTTGGTGGTCAGTGTAGTTCTCCCATACTTTGGTGGTCAGTGTAGTTCTCCCATACTTTGGTGGTCAGTGTAGTTCTCCCATACTTTGGTGGTCAGTGTAGTCCTCCCATACTTTGGTGGTCAGTGGGAAGAATGCTTCTGCATTGGTGGTCAGTGGGAAGAATGCTTCTACATTGGTGGTCAATAGGAGGAATGCCGTTGAAGGGTACGAACATGATCACTGGAGACAGTGCTTACCTTTTGGCTGAGAAGAGCGGCAGTGCTTGTGCCCCTAGAATGGCAGCCTGGGGGGGGGGGGGGGGGGGAAGAAAAATTCACAGTGGGGTAAATCCCTTTATTTTTAGTAGGGCTTCTTGGTCACATCACCTATTGCATGCTTTTTTCCACTCCTGCCCCTGGGCCATATAACCGGGACCAGAGGAATCTTTATACTGGCCAGAAGGCCAGCCATTGTATAGCACTTTGGCACCTAAACCATTTATCCTTTACCCCCATTTTTTGTGTGTATGTTTTTTTAACTTTTGCACAGCACATTGGCACTTTACGCACTCCAGATTAGTGGGTTGTAGGTTCTCGGGCTTTCCTTGAAAGTCTTGGGGGAAGGACACGTGGCCTTATTGTCAGGTTCCCCCCCTCCTATGGGGTCTCCCTATAGAGGAGCCTTAGTTAGTACTAGTGTGGACTTTGCTAAAGCAGGTCCCCTGAAGAATGGGTTCTGTCTGGTTGCGGTCGGGGGGACCATGAGTACTGCAGTCAGGAGTCTTGTGCCCAGGGGGGAGGGGCTAGGGTCCTATCTCTTTGTAGGAGGACCAAGTGTACATCCTGCGCACATTTTTGTGCACACTGAACTGTGGAGTTAGAAAAAAAAATAATAAGTGGTTATCTTTTGTTTAAAGAGGTTGTAAACTTTTTTTTCTTTTTCACTCTGAAAAAGAAACACATAATGAACTAGTATGCATCGCATACTAGCTCATTATGCAATACTTACCATAGAACGAGCCCCCGCCGTGCCGCCCGCTTACCTCTATGACGGGCGACATGTTCAGTCGCCCGTCTTCCGGGATCGCGGCACCCGGCCATCTGATTGGCCGGAGCCACGGTGACGTCACTCCCGCGCACACGTGCGGAAGCCGACGGTCACGACACTGGGCTCTGAAGGAACGGCACCAGCGGCCGTTCCTTCAGAGCGCATGCACCAGTGACGTCACTGGCTGCATGTAAGGTAAATATCTCCTAAACGGTACATGTTTAGGAGATATTTACAGTACCTATAGGTAAGCCTTATCATAGGCTTACCTATAGGTACAACTTGCAGAGGAGGGTTTACTTCCTCTTTAATATTAGGCGTAATCTCTGTTATTATCAGTTTTTGGGGAAGAAAGCCTTCATTCCCTTGGCCTGATGAAATTGGCTTGTCCTGAGGAGGTTTATTTTCCTCCTGGGTTAATTCTGGCCTGGTGCACCAGTCTTGTCCCTAGAAGTAGGCAGGTTCTCCCTAAATGTCTATGACATTCTGGTAGGCATGGGGCTGTTCTTGTCTACAAGGGGCTGGAAGACACATGTTGTCCCCAGTGATGTGTCCCCTGGCAGGTGGCGTCCCAAGGGTGCCAGAAAACCACTATGGATTTAGGATCCCATTGAGTTTCAAAGGAACTAGGTCACATAGCTACTACTTTTCTTGTACCATGCTTCTTGGGCAGGCCTTTTGCCCAGCCAGAAGCAATGTTTATACTGGTCAAAAGGCCTGCCACCTCACTTGGCACTTTTTTTTTTCACAAGTTATGCATGAGCACTTGCATTGTATGTGTGCGTGTGCGTGTGTGTGTTTTTTTTTTTTTAACGCTACAGAAATGGGGGGTGCTGGTTTATCAGGGCCTGTTCTGTTGGGGGGAGAACCTGTGGTCTTCATGGGTCTTTTTCTTTTTCCCAGCCTGGAAAATTGGCTCTACCTTGCCTCTAAGGTTTGGAGTCAGCTTGGTTTTGGCCAAGTGGAGTATACTACCTTACCCCTGTCAGGAGCAGGGTGGGTGGGCCGGATATTAGCCACTTGCCGACCGCCCAAGTACATATACTGCGGCGGTCAGCCCCGTGCAGGTAAAGTGACGTATGGGTACGTCACTCGCCTGCGAGCCAATAGGGGGCGAGCGCTCGTTCACTGTTATCCCCGTGCGTGTGACCAGTGGATCCCGATGTTCGCCGGTCACTCGCGATCGTCCGTTACAGAGGGAGAAAGGCAGGCGGCTAATGTAAACACAGCCGCCTGTCATTCTTCCCTGTGTAAGTGCAGAGATCATACAGTCCTGCTACCGGTATGTAGGATCGTATCTCTCTGTAGTTACACAACAAGCCACATCCCTTCACAGTTAGAATCACGCCCTAAGGGACACACTTAACCCCTCCCTCTCCAATAAAGTTAACCCCTTCCCTGCCAGTGTAATTTTTACAGTAACAGTGCATATGTATAGCACTGATTACTGTAGTAATGTCACTGGTACCCCCAAAAGTGTAAAAAATGTCAGTCAAGGGTCCGATCTGTCCACCGCAATGTCGCAGTACCGCAAAAAAATCGCAGATCGCCGCCATTACTAGTTAAAAAAAAAAAAACAATAAAAATGACAAAAATCTTTCCCTTAGTTAGTAAACGCAATAACTTTTGCGCAAACTAATCAAAATACGCTTATTGCGATTTTTTTTCACCAAACATATGTAGCAGAAAACTAATTGGCCTAAAATGTTAAAAAATTTTGATTTTACATTTTTTTGGGGGGGAATTTCTTATAAAAAATTTGAAAAATATTGTTATTTTTGCAAAATTGTCGCTCTTTTTTTTGTTTATAGCGCATGATCAAAAAATCGCACAGGTGATCAAATACCACCAAAAGAAAGCTCTGTTTGTGGGAAAAAAAGGACATCAAATTCGTTTAGGTACAGCGTCGCACGACTGCGCAATTGTCCGTTAAAGTCACACAGTGCCGAATCGCAAAATAGGGCCTGGTCAGGAAGGGGGTAAAATCTTCCGGATTTTTGCCACCTACCAAGACCTTTGCCTGGGCCTGACTACTCCCTTGTTTGCTGCCTGCCAAGACCTTTGCCTGAACCTGCCTACCTTCTTGCTTGCTACATGTCAAGACCCTTGCCTGTAGTGGATTACTCTCTAGCTTGCTGCCTTCCTTGACCCCTGCCTAGACCTGACTACTCCTCTGTTTGCCGCCTGCCAAGACCCCTGCCTGGACCTGACTACTCCAGTGTTTGTTGTCTACCAAGACCTTTGCCTGGACCTGACTACTCCCTTCTTTGCAGCCTGCCAAGACCTTTTCCTGAACCTCGCTACTCTCTTGCTTGCTACATGTCAAGACCCTTACCTGGACCTGACTACTCTCTAGTTTGCAGCCTGCCTTGACCCCTGCTTGGACCTGACTATTCAACTGCCTGCCACATACAGTCTTCACACTATAGCCATCCTGCTTCTGCTGTCGCCTTAGTGGGATGATCCTGAGGGCTGTTACCTGGTGACAATTTGCATTAAACCAGGATCCCTAGAGTCTCTGACCTCCATCCGCAGGAGCTCCCTTAGATACCATGCTTGTTTGGGCCCATGTCAACTGTCAGGGGGCACCATAACACCCTCCAACTGTCAGCAATCCTCGCAACAAAGGCTGAATATTCTATAGGCCCTATACATTGGGGGTTATTGGGCGAGGTGCCTTTTTAGACTGGGGGTCAGGTAAAATACAGTTAAGGATTTGCTTTTTGCACTTCAGGCTTAATGAAATGGTTCTTCCCTCGAGTACAGCTTTAACACAAGTGTAAAAGAACCTAATTTCATAATAACTTATTGCCCTTGTGGCAGTCGTCAGAATGTGAGAAGTAAAAAATGATAATTTTCTTTTGTGAGGTCTATGTGTTATTTTACCTGTGGCAAAACTCTAGAATTGCTCACAAGTGCTAAATTAATCCGGCCCTTTTTTTTTCCACATATTGCACACTCAGCTCGAATATCCGCGTTTTATCTACCTCGATAGCCGGAATTGAAAATTTAAATACTGTTCATTTTATGGAAAATACTGGCACTCCTCGAACAGAATGAATTACCACTCGAAGCTGTCATCGCCACATTTACAATTAAATTCTCTCACCTAGCTTGCTAAAAAAAAAAATAGACATGTCTTAATTGTATTTTCTGCATGCATATAATTGAAGAGGACCTGCAGTCAGCACAGCGGCTAAGCCATTAGCAGGTTGCAGCACTAGGGTCATGGCTTTAGTTCCCACCATATATACGATCTGCGTAGAGACTGCATGTTCTTAATGCTTTGTATCCAGCTTTCTTCTATGATCCAAAATACAATCAATTGCCACTTTATTAGGTAAACCTTGCTAGTACTGGGTTGGACCCCCTTTTGACTTCAGAACTGCCTTAATTCTTCATAGCATAGATTCAACAAGGTTTTGGAAACATTTTGGTCCATATTGATATGGTAACATCACGCAGTTGCTGCACATCCATGATACCAATCTCCCGTTAAACCACATCCCAAAGGTGCTCTATTGGATTGAGATCTGGTGCCATTGGAGGACAGTGACCTCATTGTCATGTTAAAGAAACCAATGGTGAGATGATTTTAGCATTGTGACATGGTGCATTATCCTGCTGGAAGGAGCCATCAGAAGATGGGGACACTGTAGTCATAAAGGGATGGACGTGGTCAGCAACAATACTCAGGTGGGCCGTGGTGTTAAACGATGCTCAATTGGTACTAAGGGACCCAAAACTGTGGCCCGGGGCCAGACATGGCCCTTAGCTTGCTTTTTTCTGGCCCTTGGGGCACTATATATGGACGTGGTCAGCATCAGCAACAATACTCAGGTAGGCCGTGGTGTTAAACAATGCTCAATTGGTACTAAGAAACCCAGAACTGTGGCCCGGGACCAGACATGGCCCTTTGCTTTCTTTTTTCTGGCCCTTGGGGCACTATATATGGACGTGGTCAGCATCAGCAACAATACTCAGGTAGGCCGTGGTGTTAAACAATGCTCAATTGGTACTAAGGGACCCAAAACTGTGGCCCGGGACCAGACATGGCCCTTTGCTTGCTTTTTTCTGGCCCTTGGGGCACTATTTTATTCACTGACACCAATGAATGGCACAATTCTTCCCAATGACACCAATGATGGGGCACAATTCCCGCCAATGACATCAACAATGATAAACTCCTGGTGGCCACAGTCCTGCCCCCCTAAAGTCTGAAGAACAGTACACTGGCCCTTTGTTTAGAAAGTTTGAAGACCCCTCCTCAAGTGCTTAGTTTCTCAACCAGGGTTCCATGGAACTCCAGGGCTCCTCCAGAGGTTGCTAGGGGTTCCTTGAGCAATGTACAACTTCTGCATCTCAGATATGTTCTCACTGACACCAATGACCTTTTTAGCCCTCTGCAAGGGGGTATTTCTTCCCAATGACCACTGATATAAAGAGCATTCTTCCCACTGACCATACCACTAATGTATCATAAGTTGTTGAGATAGTAATTTTTAGCAGGGGTTCACTGAGACCAGAAAGTTGTTTCAAGGGTTCCTCTGTTTTAAAAAGATTGAGAAAGGCTGCTATAGTGGGACAAAGCTGCTGAACCATGAGGCTTACTTCAAATTCTTTCCCATGACTGCTTGTTGCTACACAGAACCGGAGTGGCTGTACGATGGACCTTTATGAACTCCACCATAAGACAAGAATATCCAGGTAAACGTGGGTGGCCTTGTGAGATTATGATCGCCAAGTTCCAACAAACTTTTGCCCTAGGGTAATAATGTTGCATCTTGAATCTCTTACAATGATATAATTCATTGATCAACCTAATTTCCCCCTCCTAACAGAACAATTGGTTGACTTATGGCTGCACCACCTCCAAATATGCTCAGACACAAGTCAAACCTGAAAGCGGAGAGACAGCTTCACCGTGCCCTCCACATCATTTATTTGTATTGATTTTCTTCTCCTTTTTTTTCTTCCAGTTCCCAAAGTTCCAAAAACATTTAAGCCCGTCTCTCTAAAGGTCAATGATTTCCATGAAACATGACCTAGTTAGTGCTCAGTTCAGAGGGAGGTGGATGGTGGCTTCTACCAATAAAGAATTATTGCTGATTGCCAAGTGACAGCAACCTATTAGATATCTGAATTTTTATTTTGTTAGACTTTTTTTTTTTTCATTATTCAGAGAATGTGTCTCCTCCGGCTTTATTCCAACCTCTTGTCTTAGTTTATGTCATCCCCATGACAGAAATGAGTGTCGCACCAGGAGGTTACATAGCGAAGTATTCATCGTCAAAGGACAGCACACACTGGAACAAGGACTCCTCTCTTGACCTGCCCTGACCCTCAAAGGTCAGTGCATATAGTGGCAGGACCCCAGGCAAGGTTATTTCGAGGTAAACATGACCCCTTGGATTAGCGTGAAGTGTGTGTGGGTCTTGAGGTAACAAGGAACCTTGGAATGACCAGAAATGGACAAATTGAAGAAGAATTTCTAAACGGTCTTAACAGATACAATTTCAGGACAGGCTTTTGGCTTTTTCTATCAATCTTTATCTTATCTAATGCAGCTACAATCACAAAGTGGTCCTAAAAAAGTATATCTGGACAATTTTTTATTTGTTTTTTATTTACCTATATTTTGTTAACCACTTTTGGCTGCTCAAAGACCAGGCCCTATTTTGCGATTCGGCACTGCGTGACTTTAATGGGCAATTGCGCGGTCGTGCGACGCTGTACCCAAACGAAATTAACGTCCTTTTTTTCCCACAAACAAAGATTTCTTTTGGTGGTATTTGATCACCTGTGTGATTTTTTTTTTTTTTTTTTTGCGCTATAAACAAAAAAAGAGTGACAATTTCAAATAAATAACAATATTTTTCACATTTTTTTATATGAAATTCTCAAAAAAAAAATGTAAAAATCATAATTTGCTAACATTTTAGGCCAATTTGTTTTCTGCTACATATTTTTGGTAAAAAAAATTGCAATAAGCATATTTTGATTGGTTTGCGCAAAAGTTATTGTGTTTACTAACTACGGGATACATTTATGTCATTTTTATTGTTTTTTGTTTTAACTAGTAATGGCGGCGATCTGCGATTTTTTTTGCGGGCCTGCGACATTGCGGTGGACAGATCGGACCCCTGACTGACATTTTCTGACACTTTTGGATGTACCAGTGACATTACTACAGTAATAAGTGCTATAAATATGCACTGTTACTGTAAAAATTACACTGGCAGGGAAGGGGTTAACATTACTGGTGATCAGTGGGTTAAATGTGTCCCTAGGAGTGTGATTCTCACTGTCAGGGGGCGTGGCTTGTGAAGTAATCACAGAGACATGCGATCCTATACAGCCGGATCACATAGCCTCTGTGAATACTTCAGTGAGAATGACAGACGGCTGTGTTTACATCAGCCGTCTGTCTTTCTCCCTCTGCTGCGGGAGATCGTGAGTTGCTGGCGGCCATCGGAGCCTCTGGTCACACGCGCTTGCTCCCCAGGTAATGAGCGGGGGTGGGAGCGCACTCGCCCCCTAGAGTCTTCTGAGCGAGCGAGCCCAGGAGCGGTTGCCTGCCGCAGTAAAACTGCGGCGGGCGGTCGTTATGTGGTTAATAAAAAATACTACAAGTATAGAAAAATACCTACTTTGCCCCATCAGACAGCTTCAAGTTGCATTATCTTTGTAAATGGAAAGCAGATCTTGTCAGGACTTTTACACCTGACAAAAGTTGGAACATTATTCATTTGGCATTGAAATCCTCGATTTGCACATGCGTCCAGAAAGGCAACTTTAAGCTTTTGACAAGATGGTACCTTACCTTCGGTTCTTCTAAGTTATTTTCCTGAGGCCTCTAATCGCTGTTGGAGGACGCTGCTCCACATTTTCTGGTCTTGCCCGAAATTGGAACACTATTAGAAAGTGTGTAGACTTACACAAAAGTTTACGGACTATGCGGTGCTTGAAGATACCGCTTTTTTTCTCCTTCATCTTTTGGAGATCCCAGTTAGGACCTATAAGAAATATGTCTTGCGTCATTAACTTGATGCCGCCAAAGCCTGCATCGCTCCGATGGCTAATGGATAGTTCCCAATTGCTGCTTGTGATCGGGAGCTTTCCGATCATGTGACCGCCGTGACAGCCAATTACGGTGGTCACATGATCATAAACCCCGCCCTGCCTCCTTGGCATCTGAAACCCTTTTAAAGGTCTGTGAGGTGCTGGCGCCAAGGGGTTAATGTTGTCACCATCTGAATGGTGGGGGGCTCTCTATGCTGCTGAATGCTGAACTTGAAGTGGTCCGAATTTCTCGACATGGACTTCCTCGCTAGTCCCCGGTCTCTGTGTTTAGTAGTCTTTTCATGTATACCTCAATGTTGCTATTTTGTATATGATGCCCATGGGGCTCTCTGTACTTTGCAAACTATGTTTGTAGTTCCCGTTTGTTGGATGCTTCTTTATTTATTAAAGAATTAAATACCTAAAAATAAAATACCTCTTGATCTACCAGAATTCCAGTGGGCTCCCAAATTTCTGTTGGAGCTCACGACTCATCCTGTGCTGCATTAGAATTCTAAGCAGTGTCCTCAGCAGGGGAGGACTGGGCCAGGGGGCAGGGGGGCAATTGCCCCCTGGGCTGCTTTGATGCTCTGTAACAAGGCAGCACTGCTTCTGCCACAGGCATGCCTAAAGGATTCCTGGTGAAGAGAAGTAAAAGGTCCCTGCCACTGACCTACTGAGTGTGGGTTGAAGACAAGGACAGAGCGCAGCCTCTCCCCCCAGCATGGATGGTGTAAACTGTGTCTGAGCAGAGGCCGGTTCCATTCCCTACTGGAGACTCTTCTCCCCCGGCAAGCCCTGACTGACCTGTCCCAGCTCCACCCAAACACTCCCTGCTGGCCAGGTCAGGAGCAGGGCTTCATCTTGGAATAGGCGTCAGAAGGAGGAGGGGAAGAGGGAGGGCGGGAGGGGGGCCGAGTCGTTGCACCATTGGCCTCTGGTTTGTACTTGACCCCTGGGCTGAAAGTTGTCAGTCTGCCCCTGGTCCTCAGCCCTTTCTGGGTTCGTCTCTTGTAGACTACAGAACACCTCTGCCTTTTCTGATCTATTTAACATAAGAGGGAGATGTTCTGCAAGTAAAAACTTTCTGCTACAGGGCAGTCATTCTTTACAGAATCACTTAAGTGTACATGATTCTGCACTTCCAGGTGTGTAGGGTGGGGTGGGGTGTGGGGGGGGGGATGTGCGTACACGCCGCTGGCTCGCCACTTCTGCTAAAGTAGGGAATAAAATCTATCACATCCCTAAAGAAATTCCTTAGTGAATGGCCTAAATTTATGAAGAAATTAGATTTCTAATTTTTTTAATAAAATGTATTTATTTTGATTTTTTTTATTGGATATGTTTTATAGCAGAAAGTAAAAAAATATTGTTATTTTTTCAAAATTGACGGTCTTTTTTGTTCATAGCGCACAGAATAAAAACCGCAGTGGTGATCAAACACCACCAAAAGACACCACCACCAATTCTCCTTTATATTTACCAAAACCATATAATATAAGGACAAAGCTAATAAGATAGAGCACCACATCTAATAGAAGAAGAGAGCTTGGTTTAGAGTGGTAATAAAACCAAAAATGCAATATATTGCACCTTACCAGTCATTAGTTGTGGTGGCTGCATTTGTTTTCTTTTTTAAGCTTTTTTCCCCTCTGTTTTCACCTGGAGATCTGTATTAGAGCGCCCCCACTCTGGATAAAGGAGCACAGGGGGCACCTTTGAACAGCAGCATTGTCCGTTTATGGAGAGGGGAGTGTTAGATGTACTATCAGATTTAAATACACTAGAAAATTGAAGCCAAACAACAGACCACACTTCAAATTCAGTTACAGCTGTTTTTTTCTGTTTGCGATAAAGGTTAGAATCGGTAATGGCGAACCTTGGCACCCCAGATGTTTTGGAACTACATTTCCAATGATGCTAATGCGCTCTGCAGTGTAGTTGAGCATCATGGGAAATGTAGTTCCAAAACATCTGGGGTGCCATGGTTTGCCATCTCTGGATGCTGGATGCCCTCCAGCCAGGAAATGAGGTGGGCTCTATCTGATTTGCTGCCGCTTCTAAGGCACATTATAAGAAGCTCACAGTGTGCAGTGAAATCAGAGTAAGCCATTTCAATGCAGGAGAGGAGCCGAGACAACTGTGCAAGACTGAAATGAGGGATGTTGTCACCAACCACCTGAAAGTTGATGTCTCACTTACAGTGGGAGTGTCTCCTAAAAAGACACAGGGGGTTTTAGAAGAGGGCTCGCAGGAGAGAGAAGTCATGGTGGGTGCCACCAGTGTGGTGATGTCATTGCTTAAAAAAATCCCAGTCCCATTTTCATGCATCCCAAGCACCTCGCAGCACGTACGAAGACCTGGTTAAACAATTCCATAACAAAGACTAACTACGGCGCGCGCAACAGCCACCGCCGCAATATATTACGGCATCTAATTCCACTTTGTAATTCCGATCGAGGCAACGCAGGGTGACGGATATGTCAAATGAATACATCACAATATATGGAAGCGCACTTAGGATTTGACTGAGGCACTTCCAGCCACAGAGAAGGGGCAATTCGTCAATGCAAACTTAATAACATCTATCTGAATCTAAGTAAAAATCAATATTTCATTACCAAATTGTTAGTAAAAATGAAGAAAAATGGTGGAAGTCAGGCGGTTGGGTGGACAGGAGGCACCAGGAGTTCAGTGTGCGGATGGTATGATTCATGAGGGCACAAGCCAATAGAAGGAGGACGATAGTGGAAACTCACAAGACCACCTCGGAGATGACCTTGGGAGAGCAGGGTGAGAGAAAGAACGCTTCTGTAGCAGGATTGAAGTCAGTTAAAGGGTCCTTCATGGACCTATTTTCATCGTCTTTATCGTATTCCTCTACATTGTGCTTAGAGGTGACGTTTTCATAAAAAAAACATGGACCCACTTTCTCAGCTGTAATTTTTTCCACTTAAACTGTGATTGTAGAAGATCATTTCATGGGGACTGGAAAGGTGAAGGCACCATCTGAGAGTGTAGGAGGAGTGAGACTTCTTTGCTTAATACTGTAATAGATCAATGTAATTTAAAGGGCCATCCAAGTACCTACCTTCCCAACTACCATTGTATCCACTTAAACTGTGATTGAAGAAGGTCATTTCATGGGTATTAGAAAGGTGGAGGCACCATCTGAGAGTGTAGGAGGAGTGAGACTTCTTTGCTTAATACTGTAATAGATTGATGTCTTTTAACGGGGCATCCAAGTACCTACCTTCACAACTGTCATTGCATCAACTTAAACTGTTTTGGAGAACCTGAAAGGGGAAGGCACTGCCTGGGAGTGTAAAGAAGTGAGACTTCCTTGCTTATTACTGTTAAAGATAGGTGTAATTTAAAAGGTCATCTACGTACCCACCTTGAGAACTGTTATTGTATTCACTTGATGTGATTGCAGAAGGTCGTTCCATGAATTCCTAGTGTCAGGAACCCAAGTCCGGACCTGTGATCTCTGCTGTGTATGGTAATTTCTCTTCTTGCTGAGCTACCTGGGATGATGGACAGCTCCCTGGACAATCCCTCAGATTTTTTTTTCCATGTGCCTTGTTTCTCATGAACCTTGAACTCTGCTCCTCCCGTGAACTTTCTACTTAAGCCCTGCCTTTGCACTTCCTGTTTACCAGATTATTGTGTTCTCTCCAGCCAATATCTCACTCATGTCACTCCTGTTGCCGTTAGTATCCTCGATTCCACTTGTTACGGACCCTTGGCTTGTTCCTCGACTATGCTTCTGCTTGATCCCAACTTGCAACCACTTGTTTGTTGACTATGCTTTTGCTTGATCCCTACCTGCGATATCTGCTACTAGACACTGGCTTGGTGGAGCAACCTTGAAGACCGTGACCTAGTACTAACACGCAGCAAAATCCATTTTCACCATCAGGAGATCTGGTGAATACTGGATTGTACTTAGACCTTGCACCTTTGAGCCCGCGTCATCCGCCAGGGTAACCTGCTTGTATCCTGCTGATCAGTGGGAGTCTCTTTACTGCTATAGATACTGGTCTCCAAGCCTGACCCCTGACTTGGACACCTGAAAGGCAACGAAAGTTCTGAGAATGTAAGATTTCCTTGCTTAGCACTGTAATAAATTGATGTAATTTAAAAGTTCACCCATAGACCCACCTTCACAACTGTGATTGTATCCACTTGAGGTAGTGAATTGATGGTGCCCAGACTTTAGGTAGATATTCCTTGGTACATGAGATTAGTTTTATCAAAACTTTACTGATAATATCCTAATGGGGCATTTGGATGATATGTTGGCTGCTTCTGTGCACCAAGGAACTCCAATGGATTCTTCAGGATGTAAGTGTAATAACTGGATAAGAAGAAAGGAGCAACCGCAACCAAATGTTTAAATTCAAAATGAGGTTTCATTTCAAAAGCGTAATGAACCAACTGCTGAACGATACCAAGCTACTTTTGATATTCAGATTTTATTACAGTCCTCAGCTGTTTTTTTTAAAACCCGGATGTATGCCCCCTGAAACATGTTGGCTCTTATGTTCATTATGTATTTGGAATAAAACCTCATATTGGACTCCAACATTTTGGTATGACTCACCAAATTTTCTGATCCACTTGTATCCACTTAAACTGAGATTGTAGAAAATTGTTTCATGAGTACCTGAAAGATGACACATGATGAGAGTGTAGGAGAAGTGAGACTTCCTTGCATAGCACTAAGACAATCATGTTATTTAAAGCGGAGTTCCAGTCCCCATAATCAGATTTTTTAATAAAAGCTCCCTCTGATTGTTATAACTTCTACATGACTAGGGTACAATAGATGTTTTTTTCCCAGACTGCCTGACCACCACTCCACTGACCACTATACTAGATTAATCAGACATGACACCAGACACTGGAGTTTTAATGGCCATAGCAGCCTTTTATTAAACAAATATAAATAACATATTAAACATATTAACATAT
Source organism: Pelophylax lessonae (assembly GCF_965119305.1). Taxonomy (NCBI): domain Eukaryota; kingdom Metazoa; phylum Chordata; class Amphibia; order Anura; family Ranidae; genus Pelophylax; species Pelophylax lessonae. Next base: position 223,836,794 of record NC_138777.1, read on the forward strand.
GAACATAGATACAGTATTCCAGGGGCCCCAAGGTCCTTGTGGACATGCACTTCAAGTACCTGCGTAAACCACTATTTTAGGCCTCCAGCGGCAGAAACACCTGCTCAGAGACAAACCAGTATCACAGGTACCACCAGCCAGAATAATCGGAGCCGTACCCAAGACGTGTCTCTACAAATTTACCTTTTTGCCCCTAATCATGACACATCCAAGGATCTCGTGGCTTGCCAAGCCGCTATGACAAAACTACCTAGACCCCATAACCGGAAAATAACAAAGCAGACCAAAGAATTATTAAAAAAACTATAACTCTAAGGGAGGGAGGGTGGGAAGTTGTCTCGTCAAGGCTCTCTGCCGACTGACTCCTCCCAACTCCTTCCTACGTTCCCAACTCCTGAAGCCCCACCTGCTACATCCTTTCTACCAATCTGGTGAGTATCCCCTCTCTTAATTACATTTTGATCTTCCAAAACTTTCACAACTCCTCCTATGTCCAAACCCCTTTTAACCCATTCATGCTGGCCCTGCGTCTAGGCTTATTTTTTCTACTCCGGCCTATCTTTAATATTTGGAGACTATTAGGACTGTCTTCATGCTTGTTACTTTTAAATCAATAATATTTTATCTCATCTCGGAAGCAGGCAGGGGCCATCGAGGATGTGGGCACCTGAAGCCTGCTAGTGTGTATTTCCGGGATTAGATGCAACTGGCTACTCAGCATGCACCTCCCGATCTTGCGCCTGCGCAGTAATGACACTGTGCCGCACAGTTTGTTCACTACGGGTTGCCATAGCAAACTATGGCAGTGATGGCCAAAGTTCCCACCCCATTGTTATGTCAACCTGTCAATCAAAGGACAACCTGGAGGGCAAGTGCAGTCAGATTAGGCTTCCCGAAGACTCCTGAGATAGATGACGCCAATATCCCAGGAGTCAATGGGAATTGCCCAATGACCTCATTGTCTAGGCAGCCGGGACAGGAAGTGCTGCCCAGATATATAAAAAAAAAGGTATTTAGAAACACCAAAAACAAAATCAATTTAGGAATGTACACTGAGGGGGCATTGAGAACATAGGAACTTGCAAAAAAGTGTGGACCTCCGCTTTAAAGGGTCCTCTATGTACCCACCTTCACAACTGTTATTGTATCCACTTAAAATGTGATAGTAGACTGTTTTATGAAAGGTGAAGACACTGTCCAAGAAGTGAGACTATGTCAGGGATCCATTGCTATACACAGGCGCACTGGTGCCGCAAACCGGCGAACGCCTATACGCATGTGTGTACGAAGAGGCGCCTTGAATAGCTAGAGGCTACCTTAGTATAGCTAGAGGCTACCAAATTTTCCACTTTAAACACAGCTGTCACTACAGGAAGTTGCTGTGTTATCTTCAGCTCTTCCTTGTGATCCTGTGTTCCTGTGTACCTGTTGTTCCTGATTATTTGACCCGGCTTCCTCTTGACCTTGCTACTTGCTGCCCGCCCTGACCTTTGGCTCGTCTGACTACTCTCTTGGTTAACCCTTGTCTGCTTTTCTGCTTCTGGACCAGAACCTGCGCTCTGCCTGGCTGGGTGATCCTGGGGACCGCGACCTGGTGCTAGCTTGCAGCGAAGTCCATCCCCACCATTAGGGGCTCTGGTGAAAACCAGCTAACACTTAGACTCCGCACGTCAGGTGAACCTGTGTCCTTATCAGAGTACTTACCTTGGTGTCCATCCGGCATCCAGCTCTGCTACCACGGCCTTCTCATCAGGTGAGAGTTCTCTCTATTAGTTAGGCTCCACCTGCCATCCTGACAGACTACTTTGCTTTGCTTTGTAAAGGTTGGGGCCATTAAGGAAATTCAAGCTATGAGTGAAGTCTGATGGCTCCCTGTTGACTTCTTCTCTTCCTAAAAGGTTTTAAGAAGTATTATCTCCTTGTCCTGCCCCTTAAAGTTTATGATTGTTATTTAATGGAAACCTAACAGGGAGGTTTAGGAGAGCAAAAGCTATTGCCGGGAAAGCCCCTCAGAATTTGAAGGAATTGTTGGGTGGTTGAGTGTTCTAGCATCTTCCAAAAAAAAGGACTCAACTATTATTTCTGGGTGGACTGCCAGCCGCTCTATGCCTAATAATCCATCAAAGCTGGCAGCATTGCTAATAATAACCAAGCTTTTCTGCTGCTGAGCTGAGGCCAGGCGAATCCTTCATTGATACCTCAGTAAATCACCTCATCCACCAATCTAATGTAGAAATTTTTGGTTCTAAATGCAGAGGAAATATAGATGTAAGGAAGGACACTAGTATGTCTATTACTGGGGTATTGATCTAAGCTGAAGACTTACAGCTAGAATCTCACATGCTGTAGGGCTCCTGAAGTCTTCAGCTTTGTTTCTGCATGCTCATCTCATAGAGTCTGAGGTCTGAATTATTTTATCATTTTAGGCCAAATCTGCTGCTTGCTTTCTAACAGTAGCAAAAAAGCCCCTTTGTATTGCACACATTAGGAAGATAAAGCTGTAATGTAAAGCATTGCATGAGTTATGTACCTGTGCTTGTTTGTTGTTGTTGTAGTCTGCAGCCTAACCATCATGACTACCTGGAAAAACCTAAAAACGTCTGCTCCAGCCAAATTTGGGGGGCAGCTATTATTCAGGTAAAGACTAGACACCCTGAATAATTATGTGTCTATACCCACTCCCCATTCCCACTGCATTGGTATACCTTTAAAGGAGAAATCAATAATAAACACTAAAAATGACATGGCTCCCTCTAGGTCATGGGTGTTCAACCTGTGGTCCTCCAGCTGTTGCGGAACTACAAGTCCCATGAGGCATTGCAAGGCTGACAGTTGCAAGCATGACTCCCAAAGGCAGAGGCATGATGGGATTTGTAGTCCTGCAACAGCTGAAGGGCCACAGGTTGGACACCCATGCTCTAGGTAATTCACTCGATATCTGACAATTGATCGCATATCCAGCAAGGTAGGAGAGAAACTTTAAACAGGTATAACAGCCATAAGAGATTTCACCAGCTCATTGGCACTCCATAACAATGGGTAAATGGGGAAAATATGGAAAATACCATAGCATGATACCGTAATGGGAAATGTATTGAAATAAAAGAATCTTCATACATAAAACTCACATTTCCTAGAGGAAAAAACGGGCAGAATGATTCCACAAATGCTGCTAACAGCTCATTGTAGCAGTGGATACCAATGAGACAATCTCCGTGTCTCTGCTCGTCGGCTCCAAACTCCGTAACGTCACTTCCGGTTTGGACGTCACTCAACAAATCTAGTTGCCATGCCCCGACGTGTTTCGTCATCACGACTTCGTTTTGGGACATTGCTGCATGGCAACTAGATTTGTTGAGTGACGTCCAAACCGGAAGTGACGTTACGGAGTTTGGAGCCGACGAGCAGAGACACGGAGATTGTCTCATTGGTATCCACCGCTACCATGAGCTGTTAGCGGCATTTGTGGATTCATTCTGCCTGTTTTTTCCTCTAGGAAATGTGACTTTTATGTATGAAGATTCTTTTATTTCAATACATTTTCCATTACGGTACCACGCTATGGTATTTTTCATCTCTTCCCCCATTTACCCATTGTTATGGAGTGCCAATGAGCTGTTCAAATCTCTTATGGATATTATACCTGTTTATAGTTTCTCTCCTACCTTGCTGGATATGCGATCAATTGTCAGTTATCCGGCGAGTGAATTACCTAGAGCAGGGGTCTTCAAACTATGGCCCTCCAGTTGTTCAGGAACTGCAATTCCCATCATGCCTAGTCATGTCTGTGAATGTCAGAGTTTTCCAATGCCTCTTGGGATGTGTAGTTCCGCAACAGCTGGAGAGCCGTTATTTGACGATCCCTGACCTAGAGGGAGCTGTTTTAGCAGTTGTTATTATTCATACATTTTTGATTGTTTTATATGATATTATTTAGCGCAGCACTAAGGTTTGTTTTATTAAGTACCAAAGTTTGTCGCCATTCCATGAGCGTGCGCAATTTTAATAAAAAATAAATAAAAATACTTGTGTATTCGTGATGCCACGTTTTTGTGTGTCCACGGCTGGTGGAAAAGTGTCAACTTTCTGTGGGTCCTCTGTGGGTGGAATTAAACCCCTCTCTGAGGGTAGTGTTGCACCCCTTTCAGTGGGTCTTCTGTGGGTTGAATTAGGCTCTCGGTGGGTGAAATGCCCCTTTCTGAAGGTTTGAATGGACCCCTCTTTCTGGTACCGCAATGAATACCCCCACCAAAAGGGTGGTGTTAAATATCACACCTTTTTTTAGCTCCTGAATTGTTTGTGAATTGGGCACTTCCAGATCGCCCACCGTGTATTTACGTCACTATTTTGACGTTAAATACCGGCGTTATGGCAGCAGATAGCTGCCATAACCCCCGGTATTTTCTTACACGGTGGGCGGTCCGCTTTATCATAAAAGTGGCAGATTCCCTACGGGATTACTTTTATGGGTGGCAGGAGAAGTGCCCACCCCCCTCCTGCGGCTTCCCGGCCGTTTTCCCGGCTTACCGGAGCCGCCTTTAGCGTGGAAAACAATCCGATCTGCTCTTCTGATGGGCAAGATGGCGCCCACTCGACTCTATGCCCTTGGAAGACCAGAGCGAGGTCAAACGTCACTTCTGCCCAACCGCCTTACAGGGCCAAATTGTTTTTTTGAATAACAAAAATTACATTTTTTTTTTTATTGCTTTTAAGTGTAAATGTGAGATGTGAGGTATTTTTGACCCCAGATCTCACATAAAGAGTACCTGTCTTGCTTATTTCTATTACAAGGGATGTTTACATTCCTTGTAATAGGAATAAAAGTGTTTAAAACCTTTTTTTTTTTAAAAAGGGACAGTGTAAAAATAAAAAATAAAACGTAATAATGTTTGGGGGGTTCTAAGTCATTTTCTAGCAAAAAAATATTGATTTTAAAGGGTAACTTCACTTTCGGGGGGGCAAGGGGGGGGGGGGAGAATCAGCAAATAAAGAAAAAACAATACAGCGTATACAATTGCGACACAAATCATATTGTAATTGAATGTTATTTAAAAATTCCTTTCCTTTTCAATCTGCAGCTGTTGTAATTTTCTGAAAATACAATATGGCCGCCTGGAGCTGTTCTGTACACAGAATGTATACTGACCACACCCCCAGAAACATAATTTCCTGCTTGTGTGATTGGCTCACCAATTTTCCCAGAAGTCTGCACTAAGATACAAGTCAGATTTCTGGCATCCTCTGCAACAAAAATGTCATTTTTGGTGAGATCCTCCCAATAGGAACACGTCTAAAGGGATGCAGGTCCAGCAGATTTCCTCATTAGAGCCCTGCAGCTGCCACAGCTGATAGATAATTATGAAACCACTCCCATTAGACCCACTCAGCACAGAGGAACAAACAATGATTTCTTCAGAATAACAAAAGGTAGGAATCTGCAACAATGTTTGTTAAAATCCTTGCAATGTACAGAGATCACCCAGAGGAGAATGTTTTTTTCTCAACAAAAGTGGAGTTACGCTTTAACTAGTAAACAACATGTGTCAGAAATGGTCCTTAAGTGGTTAACAGATTATCGCTAGATTTTTTGCGATAGTTACCGACAATTATTTTTTTTTCGTTGTTTACCGCAAAATTTTATTTATTTATTTATTTTTTAACCACTTCTGACTGGAAGATTTGCCCCCTTAATGACCAGGTCATATTTTGCCATTCGGCACTGCATTACTTTAACGGACAATTGCGCAGTCGTGCAACGCTGTACCTAAATAAAATTGATGTCCGTTTTTCCCCATAAATAGAGCTTTCTTTTGGTGGTATTTGATCACCTGTGCAATTTTTATTTTTTACGCTATAAACAAACAAATATCATCAATTCGAAAAAAGAAAAAAAAAAACAATATTTTTCACTTTCTGCTATATAACATTCCCCCAAAAAAAAAATTTTAATCAAAATGTTTTAACATTTTAGGCCAATTTGTTTTCTGCTACAAATTTTTAGTAAAACAAATCACAATAAGCGTATTTTGATTGGTTTGGCCAAAAGTTATTGCATCTACTATCTACGGGAAACATTTATGTCATTTCTATTGTTTTTTTTTTTTACTAGTAATGGCGGCGATCTGTGATTTTTAGCGGGACTGCGACATTGCGGCGGACAAATCTGACCCCTGACTGACATTTCTGACACTTTTGGGGGGACCAGAGACATTACTACATTAATCAGTGCTAAAAATATGCACTGTTACTGTAATAATGACACTGGCAGGGAAGGGATTAACATTGTGGGTGATCAAGGGGTTAAATGTGTACCTAGGGGCGTGTTTTCTAACTGTGGGGGGCGTGGCTTGTGAAATGATCATAGAGACCTGTGTTCCTATATAGAAGGATCACTGGAGCTCTATGATCATTCCAGGGAGAAGAACGGTCAGCTGTGTTTACAACAACTGCCCGTTCTTCTTTCTCAGCGGGGAGCGATCGCGGGTGTCAGGCGGCTAAATGAGTCACCTGCCCCGTGCATCGGCTTCCCCACTGATGAGCGGAGGCGGGAGCAGGCCGCCGGCTGTGCACGCTCACCCCCTAGCTGCCTGCGCGCGACCGACGTATACCTACGGCGGTTTGCGCAGTATAACTGCGGCGAGCGGTCGTAAAGTGGTTAAGCAAATTAGACGTTTTTTTCCGCATGCGATCATTTATGCAAATGAGTAACATGATACCCTTACCGCATGCAATAATTTATGCAAATGAGTAACATGATACCCTTACCGCATGCGATAATTTATGCAAATGAGTAACATGATACCCTTAACGCATGCGATAATTTATGCAAACGAGTAACATGATACCCTTACCGCATGCAATAATTTATGCAAATGAGTAACATGATACCCTTACCGCATGCAATAATTTATGCAAATGAGTAATATGATACCCTTACCGCATGCGATAATTTATGCAAATGAGTAACATGATACCCTTAACGCATGCAATAATTTATGCAAATGAGTAACATGATACCCTTAACGCATGCGATAATTTATGCAAATGAGTAACATGATACCCTTACCGCATGCAATAATTTATGCAAATGAGTAACATGATACCCTTAACGCATGCAATAATTTATGCAAATGAGTAATATGATACCCTTACCGCATGCAATAATTTATCCAAATGAGTAACATGATACCCTTACCGCATGCGATAATTTATCCAAATGAGTAATATGATACCCTTACCGCATGCAATAATTTATCCAAATGAGTAACATGATACCCTTACCGCATGCGATAATTTATGCAAATGAGTAACATGATACCCTTACCGCATTTGCGATAATTTATGCAAATGAGTAACATGATACCCTTACCGCATGCAATAATTTATGCAAATGAGTTACATGATACCCTTACCGCATTCGATAATTTAGGCAAATGAGTAACATGATACCCTTACCGCATGCAATCATTTATGCAAATGAGTAACATGATACCCTTACCGCATGCGGTAAAGCTTAATGAATTGACCCCACCATCCCTTGGCTTTGCATGGGTAAGGTGACCGTGTCTCTTTTAACAGCATTTCCTCTTCAAAGCAGCAGAACAAGATAAACTTTACACAAGAACATTGACAAGGCGCGTGACAAAAAACGGAAAAGCTTCACAGCCCCATCTAAGATTCAAACGACGCACCCAGGACACTTTTCTTGCAACTTGCCATAATTATTTGCAAATGACTTTCCTGTCTTTATTGGAAACAAGTTGAACTTTATCGCTTATTTGACTGAAATATCTCCGCACAACTCCCAATCTCTTTTACAAGTCGGCGTTTGATGGAATCTAAAATGTGACACCTGGGTCTTTAATAATTCACTGCTTGTTAACATTAAACAACTGTTAACATGCTCAAATAATTAGTTATGCTTGCTTGACATGTTTGCATGTTTAATAATTGATGCATTTATCTTAATTACTGATGGGGAGGCTGGAGCAATGTGCATATTTTTTGTATCTTAACATTCTAACAAAGCTGATTCCGTGCCAGTGATTGTTAGGCTCAGAGTTTTCATTATTTCATATAATTAATTCACAAGAGGTAGTGTATTATTGAGAACGCACACACGCAGAAAAAAAAAGCGACTTTGCAAAATGCATTCATGGAGGTAGTTTACATTTTAAAGGAGATGGCATAATTTTTTTTTTTGTAGGGTTTGTAAATCTTCCTTTGGAAATTGAGTTGGCTTTAATCTTCAGAAGGCTGCTGTGGTTCAGAGAGAAGTTTATGAATTTATAAAAAGCCATTTAACATGTTGAGTGCAGCGGCGATGACTGGGGATGAGCCAAATCCAGAGCTTTTCATACGCTTGAAATTTCTGCGAAAATTGGGAAATTTTTGGTGACATTTCACCATTTCAGGAAAAATTAACCACTTGCCGACCCGCTCACAGTAGATATAATGCAAGTGGGCAGCACAGCAAGGCACCGCAATGTGCCCATACGTCACCTTGAAAGCCAAATTGAGAGCTTTCATGCGCCTGAAATTTTCACGAAAATTGGGAAATTTTTGGTGACATTTCACCATTTCTGGGAAACTGACCATTTGCCACTCGCTCACAGTAGATATATTGCAAGCGAGCGAGCGTCACAGCAAGCCACTGCAACGTACCCGTATTTCAGCCAAATTTAGAGCTTTCATGCGCCTGAAATTTCCACAAAAATTGGGCAATTTTTGGTGACATTCAACCATTTTGGAGAAAGGAATCACTTGCCAACCCTCTCACAGTACATATACTACAAGCGGGCAGCACAGCAAGGCACCACAATGTACCCGTACATCACTTTGAAAGCCAAATTGAGAGCTTTCATGCGCTTGAAATTTCTGCGAAAATTGGGAAATTTTTGGTGACATTTCACCATTTCTGGAAAACTAACCATTTGCCGACTCGCTCACAATAGATATATTGCGAGCGGGCGGCACAGCAAGGCACTGCGATGTACCCGTATGTCATTATGAAAGGTAAATTTAGAGCCTTCATGCGCCTGACATTTCCACGAAAATTGGGCAATTTTTGGTGACATTTAACCATTTTGGAGAAAGGAATCACCTGCCAACCCACTCACAGTACATATACTACAAGCGGGCAGCACAGCAAGGCACCACAATATACCCGTACATCACTTTGAAAGCCAAATTGAGAGCTTTCATGCGCCTGAAATTTCTGCGAAAAATTTGGAAATTTTTGGTGACATTTCACCATTTCTGGAAAATGAACCATTTGCCGACTCGCTCACAGTAGATATATTGGGAGCGGGAGGCACAGCAAGGCACTGCGACGTACCCGTATTTCAGCCAAATTTAGAGTTTTAATGCGCCTGAAATTTCCACGAAAATTGGGCAATTTTTGGTGACATTTAACCATTTTGGAGAAAGGAATCACCTGCCAACCCACTCACAGTACATATACTACAAGCGGGCAGCACAGCAAGGCACCGCAATGTGCCCATACGTCACCTTGAAAGGCAAATTGAGAGCTTTCATGCGCCTGAAATTTCCACAAAAATTGGGAAATTTTTGGTGACATTTCACCATTTCTGGGAAACTGACCATTTGCCGACTCGCTCAAAGTAGATATATTGCAAGCGAGCGAGCGTCACAGCAAGCCACTGCAACGTACCCGTATTTCAGCCAAATTAAGAGCTTTCATGCGCCTGAAATTTTCACGAAAGTTGGGCATTTTTTGTTGACATTTAACCATTTTGGAGAAAGAAATCACTTGCCAACCCACTCACAGTAGATCTACTACAAGTGGGCAGCACAGCAAGGCACCACAATGTGCCTGTACATCACTTTAAAAGATAAATTGAGAGCTTTCATGCGCCTGAAATTTCCAGCGAAAATTGGGAAATACTTGGTGACATTTCACCATTTCTGGGAAACTAACCATTTGCCGACTCGCTCAGGGAATATATATTGCGAGCGGATGTCACAGCAAGGCACCGCGACGTACCCGTATGTCATTATGAAATTTAGAGCCTTCATGCGCCTGAAATTTCCACGAAAATTGGGCAATTTTTGGTGACATTTAACCATTTTTGAGAAAGGAATCACTTGCCAACCCATTCACAGTACATATACTACAAGCGGGCAGCCCCACAAGGCACCACAATGTACCCGTACATCACTTTGAAAGCCAAATTGAGAGCTTTCATGCGCCTGAAATTTCTGCGAAAAATTTGGAAATTTTTGGTGACATTTCACCATTTCTGGAAAATGAACCATTTGCCGACTCGCTCACAGTAGATATATTGGGAGTGGGAGGCACAGCAAGGCACTGCGACGTACCCGTATTTCAGCCAAATTTAGAGTTTTAATGCGCCTGAAATTTCCACGAAAATTGGGCAATTTTTGGTGACATTTAACCATTTTGGAGAAAGGAATCACCTGCCAACCCACTCACAGTACATATACTACAAGCGGGCAGCACAGCAAGGCACCGCAATGTGCCCATACGTCACCTTGAAAGGCAAATTGAGAGCTTTCATGCGCCTGAAATTTCCACGAAAATTGGGAAATTTTTGGTGACATTTCACCATTTCTGGGAAACTGACCATTTGCCGACTCGCTCAAAGTAGATATATTGCAAGCGAGCCAGCGTCACAGCAAGCCACTGAAACGTACCCGTATTTCAGCCAAATTTAGAGCTTTCATGCGCCTGAAATTTTCACGAAAGTTGGGCATTTTTTGTTGACATTTAACCATTTTGGAGAAAGGAATCACTTGCCAACCCACTCACAGTAGATCTACTACAAGTGGGCAGCACAGCAAGGCACCACAATGTGCCTGTACATCACTTTAAAAGATAAATTGAGAGCTTTCATGCGCCTGAAATTTCCAGCGAAAATTGGGAAATATTTGGTGACATTTCACCATTTCTGGGAAACTAACCATTTGCCGACTCGCTCAGAGAATATATATTGCGAGCGGGTGTCACAGCAAGGCACCGCGACGTACCCGTATGTCATTATGAAAGCCAAATTTAGAGCCTTCATGCGCCTGAAATTTCCACGAAAATTGGGAAATTTTTGGTGACATTTAACCATTTTTGAGAAAGGAATCACTTGCCAACCCATTCACAGTACATATACTACAAGCGGGCAGCACAGCAAGGCATCACAATGTACCCGTACATCACTTTGAAAGCCAAATTGAGAGCTTTCATGCGCCTGAAATTTCCCGCGAAATTTGGGAAATATTTGGTGACATTTCACCATTTCTGGGAAACTAACCATTTGCCGACTTGCTCACAGTAGTTATATTGCAAGCGGGCGGCACTGCAAGGCACTGCGATGTACCTGTACATCATTATGAAAGCCAAATTTAGAGCTTTTATGTGCCTGAATTTACCGCACAAATTGGGAAATTTTTGGTGACATTTCACAATTTTGGAAAAAGGAATCACTTGCCGACCCGCTCACAGTACATATACTACAAGTGGGCAGCACAGCAAGGTACCACAATGTACCTGTACGTCACTTTAAAAGCCAAACTGAGAGCTTTCATGCGCCTAAAGTTTCCGCAAAAATTGGGCAATTTCTGGTGACATTTCACCATTTCGGAACAATGAACCATTTGCTGCCCCGCTTACAGTACATATACTGCGATCGGGCAACACAGCATGGCACTGCGACGTACCGGTACGTCACTATGAGAGCTTTCATGCGGTTGAAATTTCCACGAAAATGGGGAAATTTCTGGTGACATTTCACCATTTCTGGGAAACTAACCATTTGCCGATTTGCTCACAGTAGATTTATTGAGAGTGGGTGGCACAGCATGGAACCGCGACGTACCGGTACGTCACTATGAAAGCTAAAATTGGGACATTTTTGGTGACATTTCGGAAAAATTAACCACTTGCCGATCCGCTCACAGTAGATATACTGTGAGTGGGCGGCACAGCAAGGCACTGCAATGTACCCAAATAATATATAGAAAATTTACCGCGCTAAGAATAATGATAACCTGCAGCCAGCAAAAACTAAAGGCAATTGGTAACAACCAATCATAAAAATAATGCAGCACTGGTATTAAATGTTTAATTACAAATAAATACAATAAATATGTGAAAAATCCATCAGATCAGTAAAGTCAATGTGTGCAAATAGGGCAAAAATTGTGCAAAAATATTGATAATTGCAATATAAATATATCTGTGATTAATAAAGTGCTAGATATTAATAAAAAATGATTATAAATAGTGTTGAGCGAACACGGACTGTATTATTCGTGTTCGTACCGAATAATTGGATTTTTTGTACCCGAACACGGACACGGACACTTTACTGTATGTTCGGGTAAAAATCCGTGTTCGGTCGTTTTATTTCCGGGTTTTGCATGCTTTGGCGCTCTTTTCATGGCGGGCTTTCAACAGCCAATCAACAATCGTTTAACTGGTGTGCCTTAAGCCATCCCAGCCATGCCTGCAAATGTCTCAGTAGCTGTGATTGGCCGTCTGAAGCATGTGACCAAGTCTTTATAAGTTCGAGGCAGCCGCAGCGGCGTCATTCTGCTGCTTAGCTAAGGGACAGAGCACACATCAACGTGCTGGCTGCTGATTAGGGAAAGATAGGCAGGAAAAAACCATTTGTGTCCGGATAGAATTGAGGGACAGGTCGGAGTGTTTAGGCAGGGCGAGTTGTAGGCATTTTAGGGATAGAGTCTGCTGAATTATAGGGTCAGTGTCTTCTACAAACTACAATCGATATTGCTGTGTGGGGGGTGGGGTGAATCTGCACTCAATCCTGATCTACGATCTCTTCTCAATCCTGTTAGGGACAGAGTCTGCTGAATTTTAGGGAAACTGTGTTCTACAAACTACAATCGATATTGCTGTGTGGTGTGGGATTGGAGATAGGCAGGTGTCAGTGATCCACATCCATTTTTCTGTGTGTGAGCTGCAGTGAACACAATCTTTTTGGGCTGCAGTGAACACAATCTTTTTGGGCTGCAGTGAACACAATCTTTTTGGGCTGCAGTGAACACAATCTTTTTGGGCTGCAGTGAACACAATCTTTTTGGGGTGCAGTGAACAAAATCTTTTTGGGGTGCAGTGAACACAATCCTTTTTGGTGTGCAGTGAACACAATCTTTGTGGGGTGCAGTGAACAAAATCCTTTGTGGGGTGCAGTGAACACAATCTTTTTGGGGTGCAGTGAACAAAATCCTTTTTGGGGTGCAGTGAACAACATCCTTTTTGGGGTGCAGTGAACACAATCTTTTTGGGGTGCAGTGAACAAAATCCTTTGTGGGGTGCAGTGAACACAATCTTTTTGGGGTGGAGTGAACAACATCCTTTTTGGGGTGCAGTGAACAAAATCCTTTTTGGGGTGCAGTGAACAAAATCATTTTTGGGGTGCAGTGAACACAATCTTTTTGGGGTGCAGTGAACACAATCTTTGTGGGGTGCAGTGAACACAATCTTTTTGGGGTGGAGTGAACAACATCCTTTTTGGGGTGCAGTGAACAACATCCTTTTTGGGGTGCAGTGAACACAATCTTTTTGGGGTGCAGTGAACACAATCTTTGTGGGGTACAGTGAACAGAATCTTTGTGGGGTGCAGTGAACACAATCTTTGGGGGGTACAGTGAACACAATCTTTGTGAGGTGCAGTGAACACAATCTTTGTGGGGTGCAGTGAACACAATCATTGTGGGGTGCAGTGAACTCAATCTTTGTGGGGTACAGTGAACACAATCTCATACTTCTGAAGGTTTGAGGGTGCTGCCTGTTCCATACTCCCCCTACTCCTAGCCTTTTAGGGGTACAAACAATAGTAATTGGGGCCTAGTGTGGTTGTGTACGTGTGATATACATACACTTTTTTGGGATCATATTTTCTATTCCGCTATTTAATCAAAAACCTTTGGGGATCAGTTAAATTGGGGGATAGTCTGTGTTGGTACGTGTGAGAGAGATCCACCTTTCCAAGTTGTTGGGGTTCATCTCATACTTCTGAAGGTTTGAGGGTGCTGCCTGTTCCATACTCCCCCTACTCCTAGCCTTTTAGGGGTACAAACAATAGTAATTGGGGCCTAGTGTGGTTGTGTACGTGTGATATACATACACTTTTTTGGGATCATATTTTCTATTCCGCTATTTAATCAAAAACCTTTGGGGATCAGTTAAATTGGGGGATAGTCTGTGTTGGTACGTGTGAGAGAGATCCACCTTTCCAAGTTGTTGGGGTTCATCTCATACTTCTGAAGGTTTGAGGGTGCTGCCTGTTCCATACTCCCCCTACTCCTAGCCTTTTAGGGGTACAAACAATAGTAATTGGGGCCTAGTGTGGTTGTGTACGTGTGATAAACATACACTTTTTTGGGATCATATTTTCTATTCCGCTATTTAATCAAAAACCTTTGGGGATCAGTTAAATTGGGGGATAGTCTGTGTTGGTACGTGTGAGAGAGATCCACCTTTCCAAGTTGTTGGGGTTCATCTCATACTTCTGAAGGTTTGAGGGTGCTGCCTGTTCCATACTCCCCCTACTCCTAGCCTTTTAGGGGTACAAACAATAGTAATTGGGGCCTAGTGTGGTTGTGTACGTGTGATATACATACACTTTTTTGGGATCATATTTTCTATTCCGCTATTTAATCAAAAACCTTTGGGGATCAGTTAAATTGGGGGATAGTCTGTGTTGGTACGTGTGAGAGAGATCCACCTTTCCAAGTTGTTGGGGTTCATCTCATACTTCTGAAGGTTTGAGGGTGCTGTCTGTTCCATACTCCCCCTACTCCTAGCCTTTTAGGGGTACAAACAATAGTAATTGGGGCCTAGTGTGGTTGTGTACGTGTGATATACATACACTTTTTTGGGATCATATTTTCTATTCCGCTATTTAATCAAAAACCTTTGGGGATCAGTTAAATTGGGGGATAGTCTGTGTTGGTACGTGTGAGAGAGATCCACCTTTCCAAGTTGTTGGGGTTCATCTCATACTTCTGAAGGTTTGAGGGTGCTGCCTGTTCCATACTCCCCCTACTCCTAGCCTTTTAGGGGTACAAACAATAGTAATTGGGGCCTAGTGTGGTTGTGTACGTGTGATATACATACACTTTTTTTGGATCATATTTTCTATTCCGCTATTTAATCAAAAACCTTTGGGGATCAGTTAAATTGGGGGATAGTCTGTGTTGGTACGTGTGAGAGAGATCCACCTTTCCAAGTTGTTGGGGTTCATCTCATACTTCTGAAGGTTTGAGGGTGCTGCCTGTTCCATACTCCCCCTACTCCTCATCTAGCCTTTTAGGGGTACAAACAATAGTAATTGGGGCCCAGTGTGGTTGTGTACGTGTGATATACATACACTTTTTTGGGATCATATTTTCTATTCCGCTATTTAATCAAAAACCTTTGGGGATCAGTTAAATTGGGGGATAGTCTGTGTTGGTACGTGTGAGAGAGATCCACCTTTCCAAGTTGTTGGGGTTCATCTCATACTTCTGAAGGTTTGAGGGTGCTGCCTGTTCCATACTCCCCCTACTCCTAGCCTTTTAGGGGTACAAACAATAGTAATTGGGGCCTAGTGTGGTTGTGTACGTGTGATATACATACACTTTTTTTGGATCATATTTTCTATTCCGCTATTTAATCAAAAACCTTTGGGGATCAGTTAAATTGGGGGATAGTCTGTGTTGGTACGTGTGAGAGAGATCCACCTTTCCAAGTTGTTGGGGTTCATCTCATACTTCTGAAGGTTTGAGGGTGCTGCCTGTTCCATACTCCCCCTACTCCTCATCTAGCCTTTTAGGGGTACAAACAATAGTAATTGGGGCCCAGTGTGGTTGTGTACGTGTGATATACATACACTTTTTTGGGATCATATTTTCTATTCCGCTATTTAATCAAAAACCTTTGGGGATCAGTTAAATTGGGGGATAGTCTGTGTCGGTACGTGTGAGAGAGATCCACCTTTCCAAGTTGTTGGGGTTCATCTCATACTTCTGAAGGTTTGAGGGTGCTGCCTGTTCCATACCCCCCCTACTCCTCATCTAGCCTTTTAGGGGTACAAACAATAGTAATTGGGGCCTAGTGTGGTTGTGTACGTGCGAGATACATACACTTTTTTTGATCATATTTCCTATTCCGCTATTCAATAAAAACCTTTGAGGATCAATTGAATTGCGGGATAGTCTGTGTCGGTACGTGTGAGAGAGATCCACCTTTCCAAGTTGTTGGGGTTCATCTCATACTTCTGAAGGTTTGAGGGTGCTGCCTGTTCCATACTCCCCCTACTCCTCATCTAGCCTTTTAGGGGTACAAACAATAGTAATTGGGGCCTAGTGTGGTTGTGTACGTGTGATATACATACACTTTTTTTGGATCATATTTTCTATTCCGCTATTTAATCAAAAACCTTTGGGGATCAGTTAAATTGGGGGATAGTCTGTGTTGGTACGTGTGAGAGAGATCCACCTTTCCAAGTTGTTGGGGTTCATCTCATACTTCTGAAGGTTTGAGGGTGCTGCCTGTTCCATACTCCCCCTACTCCTCATCTAGCCTTTTAGGGGTACAAACAATAGTAATTGGGGCCCAGTGTGGTTGTGTACGTGTGATATACATACACTTTTTTGGGATCATATTTTCTATTCCGCTATTTAATCAAAAACCTTTGGGGATCAGTTAAATTGGGGGATAGTCTGTGTCGGTACGTGTGAGAGAGATCCACCTTTCCAAGTTGTTGGGGTTCATCTCATACTTCTGAAGGTTTGAGGGTGCTGCCTGTTCCATACCCCCCCTACTCCTCATCTAGCCTTTTAGGGGTACAAACAATAGTAATTGGGGCCTAGTGTGGTTGTGTACGTGCGAGATACATACACTTTTTTTGATCATATTTCCTATTCCGCTATTCAATAAAAACCTTTGAGGATCAATTGAATTGCGGGATAGTCTGTGTCGGTACGTGTGAGAGAGATCCACCTTTCCAAGTTGTTGGGGTTCATCTCATACTTCTGAAGGTTTGAGGGTGCTGCCTGTTCCATACTCCCCCTTTTCCTCATCTAGCCTTTTAGGGGTACAAACAATAGTAATTGGGGCCCAGTGTGGTTGTGTACGTGTGATATACATACACTTTTTTTGGATCATATTTTCTATTCCGCTATTTAATTTAACTGGGCCTCCATGCGAGACCTGTGTGCCTTGTTGCGCTGTTTTGAGTACTCCACCAACATGGCCAGTGGCAATGACGCCGTTCTCAGCTTAACTATCCCACTTCTATGCCTCCTTGAAAAAACAATTCGGGCGATGATGGAAGAGGATGTGGCACAGGATGAGGAGGAGGAGGAGGATGAAGAGGTAACATTTCCAAGGCTTTCAGGGCAGTCATTCGCAAGGGGCTCCGAGGGTGGGTTCCTGCACACGCAAACGCCAGGGACGCAATTGTCCAGCAGGGGCACAGTTCTGGAGGATGAGGAGGATGAGGAGGAGGAGGAGCTGGAGGAGGAGATGGAACCATGTTCACAGCAGGGTGGCACCCAGGCCAGCTCATGGCCATCACTGGTGCGTGGCTGGGGGGATACAGAGGACACGGACGATACACCTCCCACAGAGGACAGCCTTTCGTTGCCTCTGGGCAGCCTGGCACACATGAGCGATTACATGCTGCAGTGTCTCCACAACGACCGCCGAGTTGCCCACATTCTAACTTGTGCTGATTACTGGGTGGCCACGCTGCTGGATCCCCGTTACAAGGACAACGTACCGTCCTTAATTCACTCACTGGAGCGCGATCGCAAGATGCGCGAGTACAAGCGCACGCTGGTAGACGCCATGCTGCTGGCATTCCCATCTGACAGCGGGGCCACAGTGGAAGCACAAGGCAGAGGAGGAGGAGGAGGAGGTCGCCAACGCAACCAGGGCACCGCCAGCACCTCAGAAGGCAGGGTTAGCATGGCCGAAATGTGGAAAAGCTTTGTCAGCACGCCACAACAAACAGCAGCACCAGCAGCTCAGATGGAACGTCTTAGCAGGAGGCAGCATTTTACCAACATGGTGGAGCAGTATGTGTGCACACGCCTACATGTAGTGAATGACGGGTCTGCCCCCTTCAACTTCTGGGTCTCCAAATTGGGCACATGGCTTGAGCTTGCCCTTTACGCCTTGGAGGTGCTGGCGTGCCCTGCAGCCAGTGTATTATCTGAACGGGTATTTAGCACGGCTGGGGGCGTTATAACAGACAAGCGCAGCCGCCTGTCCAGAGACAATGTGGACAAGCTCACGTTCATTAAAATGAACCAGGCATGGATCCCACGGGACTTTTCCGTACCTTATGCAGAATAGCAATGGATACCGACCTTACCCACCCATTGTTCCATTTTTGCTCTTTCTCACTCTTTTGGGGTGTACCCTCATTTAAAATTTTTGAAAAGAAGCAGTGTTGGCTACCTCGTCCTCCTCCTCAGGGCCAGATTAATGTAGGGGCTATTGGAGCTGCAGCTCCAGGCCCCTACCTTTTATATAGGCCCCGGGTTGGCCATATTCACTGTTACCGCTCTTCTGTCACTTGTAAACACAGAAGTCTGGCTTCTATGCTCACTTCCCCAGGCAGCACCCTCAGAACCTCCCCACACAGCGTGAAGGCCGGACAAGGAGGGACAGTTGGCGATGCATGGATGTGTTTATGGGCTTCAGAGACAGCATCCCATGTTGAATTAGGCATGCATGGCTGCACCCTTCCTCCTCTGGGTGCATGGCAAGGCACGGCCCTTAAGGCCCTTCAAAATCCTCAGCACCAAGCCCATGATGCTGTTAATCCGGCCCTGGTCCTCCTCCACCGCCGCTTCCACCTACACCGCCCATAGGTGTGCGCAGCCTATTGCATTAAGGTGTGCACCCCAAAGTTGAAATACACATGCATGTGTTTGCCAGCAGGGAGAGTAATGTATCGGGGCCATGTACCTGTAGGCAAGGAGAAATAGAGCAGAGCAGGTCCCAGGGAGATCTTTCCCATCTCCTCACTGGCAATGCTATGTGCCCTAGGTGATTAGGGTGTGCCCAGGCACACCCAGCACACCCTGTGCGCACGCCTATGTCACCGCCACATCCACCACCACCTCAACCTCCCTCCTACTCCATATGGGCCTCGTCCTTCAGAGATGAAGAAGAACATTGTTTTATTTTTCTGTTTTTTTTTTGTTGTTTTAAGTTATTTCCCTATCCACATTTGTTTGCAGAGCACTTGCCATGCTCTTAATTACGTTTTGCTGCCATTTGCAGCACTCTAGCCCTTTCCTTTGGTGTTTTAGAGCCATTTTAGTGCCTTAAAGTTCGGGTCCCCATTGACTTCAATGGGGTTCGGTGTCCGGGAAAAGTTCGGTAAAAGTCCGGGACACGGACCCGGACTTTTTTTTAAAGTTCGGCCGAACCCGTCGAACACGGACATCTAGGTGTTCGCTCAACCCTAATTATAAATAAAGTCCATCCAGTTCGAAGAAAGTTAATAAGATGATTTCTGTGGCTTATGGAAAATCCACCAAAGTGCGAAATCTCTTTAAATATAACATCTATAGTGTTATCACTGGTGTATGTGACCACCACCGATGTGTGAGGTCTTACCAAAAAAATAGGACCCAATAGAGCTTACACTCTTTGGGTCACTCACGCATATTGGGATGAATAGTTGTCACAGTGTCTCTGATGTTGGAATGCCTTCAGTGATCAACAACAACAACCTACAAACACCTCTCATCAACCGTGCATAAGTATCAATGGATAGGCTTCTAATCCCTTTGGCTAAACTCTGCCTTAAATAAAGGTTTTGGCTGGGGTTCATCTACCAGGTTTTAAAGAGCTCCTTGAGGAACACAGGTAATGAATTCCTCTGTATGACGCAAACAGTTGCATACAGCAATAAAAATTTTTACAGGTATACACTATGTGGCCAAAAGTTGTGGACACCTGACCATCTCACTTGTATGAGCTTGGTGAATATCATGTCACGAAATAGGATTTCCAGGGGTTCCTCCGGTGGAATAGGCGTTTGCAAGCTTTTAGTTCTTCAAATAGAAAGAGGAAACCCCATGGTGCCGTATACAATGTAATAAAAAAACGGAGAAAATAGTAACTCACGGAGTAGGCTGTCCAAGATCAGTTGGTATAGCAGGGAAGCTTCCGCATTCCGCTCCAGCAGACGTCCTCTGACGAAACTCGTAGGGTGGGGTCTATTACGTCACAACGTCACTTCCGGTACTTGGAGCCTGGGCCGTGGAATGCGGAAGCTTCCCGGCTATACCAACTGATCTTGGACAGCCTACTCCGTGAGTTACTATTTTCTCCGTTTTTTTATTACATTGTATACGGCACCATGGGGTTTCCTCTTTCTTTTTGAGGAACTAAAAGCTTGCAAACGCCTATTCCTATTTCGTGGCAAACAGGTCGTATGTGAGGTGCGACACCTAGTGGTTACGCTGGTGGATGCAACCCCATTTTTTTCACTCATTGGAATTTTTTCTTTATTTGACCTTTTCACTTAGTGGAATCTCTCTTTATTTATTTGATTGCACAAGCACTTTTCTCCAAGGAGGAATTCTTTCATTTATTTGTTCAATTTATTTTTACCGAGCACAATTTTATCACTAGTAAATTGCACTGTATAGCATATTTGTTCTTTGGAATAAAATCACTGTTTCTCCATTATTTTGGTTTATTCATTGCACAGCACTTTGCACTTTACTATTGCACCTTGTTTTGGGTCCAGGATAAAAAATTGGTCATTCTTGCTAGACCACAAGTCACTAGTGCACTTTAGTTTGGATCCAATCATATTATTTTAATAGCCTCTGAGCATCACTATTTATTTTGGTACACTATCCACGTGGTACTTAATCACTTAAAGGTAGCGCCGTTTCAACCTCTTTGCACCTATTTCATTCTTAACCCCTAGGGGTTTGGTTGTTGGCAGCTTACACCTTATAATCTATATACATTATTTACACAACTCCATAGCGCTGGTCACCCCCGTTTATTTCCCCTATTCATATGGTAATGAACTTGTTGGACTAGTTCATGGGCTCATGCTACAGGAAGTGATGTTGACAAGAAGTAGGAAGAGGGGGAGAAGGACTTGAACACAGCCATGAGGCAGACACAATAGAAGAAGTAGTAGTGCACAGTGGCATCACTGGGATTTGTGTCACCTGGTGCAGTAAAACATAGTGTCACCCCCAACACAACCCCCCATCAAGCCCTCTGGTGTCACCCCCAACACCCCCCATCAGGCTAGTGCGCCAGGCGCTGGGTAGGATAGTTTTGCTATCACTGATGAGGGTGACACCTTTGTGGTCGGATATCAGTCACTCCAGCAACCCCTATAGTGACGCTACTAATAAGTGCTGGACTCCAGGAAGCAAAGAGCAGTCAGGATCCTGGATAAAAGAAAGAAGACTTCATCACCAGAAACTCAAACTAAGTAACCTATAGTATATTCCATATTGCATACACTGTTACATGCCCATTTGCTACAAATCATAGATAGCATATGCTTTTGTATATAGTATGCATTTTGTGATACTCTGTACTCTGTTTTGCTTTCCTGAAATTGTTAGTCATTTGTATGTGCAGCATTTTGTTTAGTATACTATTAATACACTACAAAAGTTTTTTCTTTTTTTTATGGGTCCTTGCTTTACTGCAAAGTAACCCTAAAAGACCCAATGTAAAGAAAGTCTGACGTGTTTCACAACATTCTTGGCACCAAGAATGGCGGGAAACGCATTAGATGTATGCTATATCCCTCATTTGTACATTGTGGATTGTCTTTGTGAATTTTCTGCATCAATAAAGGTGATTTTATGGAAGTGCGGCCAGCTAGACTTTATTCACATTGGGATTCCTGTGACGTACAGGGCCAGCACCCATCAGTGTTCAGTGACTGTTGGAACAGTGGACAATCACCTGGAGCAGTGTTTCAATCTTTCTATTAACCTTAAAAGAATAAGAAAAACAACAAGCATAAATAAAACACATGTGACAAGAGAAACCTACTTAAAAACTACCTAACAAACTAAGTAATTATGATACACTGAATACAAAGCAAGGGCAGAGATCGGGTAAGAAAGAGTCAGGCAAGAGATGCAAGGAATAGCAGGGGAGATGAGTCAGGAAGGGGGATAGGTACAAGGGGAACAGGTAGAGGCAGCAGGATCAGGGTAATGGGTACAAGGCAGCACAGTCAGGTTAACAAGTACAGATGGAAGGAGATCAAGCAAAGGCACACAAGGCCAAACACTGTGGAAACTACAAGAGGGGCTAAATGCCCTTCCAACAGCCAGCATCAGACGCAGACCAATAGACACCCACTGATGGACTCCGGAACTACACCTTTCAAGTCTGAGGACCACAATGCCACCAACAGGTGCCGGTCAACATGAGCATTAATATGGAGATGGCCCTCTTTGTAGCTATAACTGTCTCCCCTTTTCTGGGAAGGTTTTCCACAAGATTTTGGAAGTTGTCTCAAACAAACATGTGTTGCCCTTCCATGTCTTTATAGAGATGATCTGTGTACAGGAACACCAACATGCTGGAACAAAAAAGGGCTTTCCCTAAACTTTTACTACAGGGGGGGAAGTGCATAATTAACTAAAATGTACTCTGCTTTATACCAGTGGTTTCCAAACTGTGACCTTGAGGCCAGATGTGCCTTTATCTGGCCCCTTGGAGCACTTTTCCTCCAACTGATAAAATACACTATTCCTCCCACTGACACCAACAATGGGACATAATTTTCGATACTGACATCAACAAGGGGGCAGTATTATTCAAACTGATACCAATAATGGGGAGGTAATCCTCCCACTGACACCAATGATGGGGTACTATTCCTCCCACTGATACCAAAAAAGAGGACACTATTCCTCCCACTGATACCAATGGTTGGTTACTATTTCTCCCACTGATACCAATGGTTGGTTACTATTTCTCCCACTGATACCAATGGTTGGTCACTAATCCTCCCTCTGATCATTGGTGGGTTGCTAATCCTCCCACTGACACCCATAATGGCATAACTGGCACCAACAACAGGACACAATTCCTTCCACTGACATCAACATACCAAAGATGTATTGTTTTCTCACACTGCCACCAGGACAATTTCTGCTTTCAATGGTCACAGTCCGACCCTCCAAAAGTTTGAAGGACAGTAAACTGGCCCTTTGTTTAGAAAGTTTGGACCCCTGCTTTATACAAAGCCACCATGTGGCGTCCATGTTGTCCTGCTTCCGTCCTTTCGAATGTAAGCAATATCTGCTGAACTTCTTTCTCATCTTCACAATTTAATAATGTTCAACTTCCTGTCCTCTAACATGGTCTCGGAAATTAAACAGATTTCATGTCCCATGCCTGCGAAATAAATCGCAGCAGTAAGTAATTGCCTTCGTTGAGCTCAAACACTATTATATAATTACTTTGAAACATGATCCATCAGTCATCCGGGTAAGTAATGCAAGCTGGTGTATGATTTAAAACATCAACAGGTTGCAGTTCTTGTAGACAAACCCAAGACTTGGAAACAAGCAATTCTAAAGACATAATTTACCCTGTTAATTATCTAGGCCAGCTGGAAACAGTACATATTAATAAAGGGGAAATAATAACAAGGAGCCATGGCAAAGTATTATAATATAGAATATCTAAAGTTAAAGCTTTCATTTTTTTGGAGTAAGGAAATAATTCATTTTTTGAAATTTACTGTCAACTTCCTGTCTTGTAGTCACAACAAAAAGCAAAAAGAACCCTCTCTAAATTTAGAGAGGAGTCAGGAGACCCATACTTTGCAGTCATGCACAAATTGAACTGTGGTGGAGTTGTGATGTCGTTCATTTTGAAGGCACCACAGCACACCTTGCCAGAAGACGACTATGAAATAGGCTCTTCTTAGTCATTTGATTAAAAGAAATGGCTTAATACAAAAGAAAATAAAAAATCTTAAAAAAATTATCAGTGTTTTAAGCTTCTTGTTAGTTTTGTCAGTTCTGTATTCCTTGTGTAGCACCCTCCTAGTTAGGTTGATAGGACACCGGGCAAATGTAGTTCCTTTGGCTCCTCTGTAATCAGTGGGGCAGTTGGTAATTGCATTTGACTGTTCTAGATCTCACAGGCTGAAGGCTTGATTGCTCTCCCCTGTCTTCCAGAGGCTCCTGGAACATAGAGGGCTGGGAAAGGCAAATCCCAGCCTAAATATTTGATGAACTCCAGCCAATCCCTGGGGAAGTGTAACAAGAAGGTGGCTGGAGAAGCATATAAATAGTCTTAGAGCAGCAGGGGTCTCTCTTCCTCTTACCCTTGTTGGAGGGAATCTACCCATCTGGGTGGGGGGTAACTACCCCCACCTGCAGCAGTTATCCTAATCCTAGCAGTCATTCGTCAAGGTCCCACCTGTGGCAGAGCTGGGGGGCCTGTTTCTTAGAATCCTTTTCGGAGCTAATCAAGGAATTCCTCACTTGGGAACTCACTGAATATAGTATACCTATAGCAGATATACTTAGATTTTGCAAAAACTTTTTTAACAGTTCCCCACGCTCGGCTTATGTGTAAGGAAAGGTCTACGGGCTTGGAAAAATCTGTATAAAAATGAATAGAAAACTGGCTAAATTACCGTATTCAGAGAGTAGGGGTTAATGATTCTTACTCAGAATGGTCTAAAGGTCATCAGTGGTGTACCCCAAGGTTTAGTGTTGGGAACTTGGGACCATTACTTTTCAATATCTTAATAAATGATATAGGGTCTGGAATTAAAAGTACCATTTCAGTGTTTACAGATGACACCAAGCTATGCAGTGGAATAACGTCCTTACAGGATGTCTCCAACTTACAAGGCAACCTCAATGCACTGTTTAATTGGACAACTGTGTGGCAAATGAGGTTTAATGTTTGGGTCTCTTCCTCCCGTCCCCATCCAGACCTCAAGGTGCTGCACATGCTTTCACCTGTGATTACTGTGGACCATCCACTATATGTGATTGACTGTGTATGTCAAATGACTCCAGAATATATGTCTTTGTGATGTGACTGTCTTGCCATTCTCTGAACAACATTAGTAAACAAAGAAAAGGACCAACAGGAGTGTTCCTTGTGTGCAAACAGTGTTTGCAATGTTTGAATCAAACAAGTGAATAAAATTGTAAAATATGTACAAATATTATATTGCTGAAATAAAGACCACAATTGCAAGTGATAAAAGGACTTCTGAAGACATTACGTAGTGGTGAAACGCGTCAAGTTGGAATGCACGGTGCGTAGACTCACAGGCAGGTGGAATGCACGCTGGAGTCTAGCGCCCCATGGCTTCCTTTGCATTAATGGGATTCCCATGTTTTTAACTTCTATGCATGTATACCGATCACTGATATTTTTTTTTTTAATAAATTGGAAACATTTTACACTATGAAAAGCCTGTCCTTCATTTTTTTTTCTCCTCCACTAAACAACCCTTCTACTGGAGCCATTGGTGACACTGCCACGGGGAGAGGATACCTGAGAGCAGCTCAAGGACACCCCAGGTCTATGAGAGGCCACTAAGTGATTTTTGACTCCTCTATGTTATAAAACAAGAGGGTCAACTCCATCTGGTAAATGGGGACCTACAGTATATCACACATGTGGTGAATTGATGGCACTAAAGTGGATTTAACAACTGAAGAAATCACAAGGCACTTTATTATATGTGGAAGGACGTGTCTACTGTATATCACAACCATTTGAGACGGAGCACTTTTACTATCCATTTACCACTTGAAATTATGGTCTTAATTTGAGCATTATAATATTTGCACATAATATACAATTTCGTTAATTTACTTGTTTGATTCAAACATTGCAAGCGCTGTTTGCACACAAGGAACACTCTTGTTGATTTTTTTTTTTTTTTTTAAGGAATACACAACCTAATTGGTTTGGAACATAAGAAAAGAGGGGAGGAGCGCCACAAGAGTGCAATAAAAAGAGTTTTATTAAGAACAAACAGGATACGGTGACTCACATCTGGGATCAAATCTGAACAATCGCTGTGGTGCCCTCCGTGGGGTAGTCAGATTGCTGGCAGCTTTCTCTGTGTCCAGTGCAGCTCGATCGTCCGGTAGGGGTCCGAGGGTAGTCTCAGGCGGCTTCCGGGTCGGGACAGCGAAGGGGTTGCAGAGAGCTGTTGTGGCTGTGGTCGGCAGCGTCTGACGTCACGGGCAGTCTGGGCTTCGTGGGCGTATCCGGGCAACACTACATGTTTCGAAGCATGCGCAACATGCCGTGATCGAGCATGCGCACTCCTTTGTCAAGCGTCCGGATATGGGGAAGCAAGGGAAGTTTATGTAGGAGGAAAAGGGGCGTCAATCATATTAAAGGCGGCAATGACACAGACAGTCTTAAAGCGGCAATGCTCTTGGTCAGCAACAGGGGAAAAGAATACAGAAGTAAAAACATCCGTAATATGACATAGGGGACAATAAGCCATAAACTAAAACGATCATCTTATCTCATATGGCATCACTGTTGGAATGGTCTAAGGGCATGTTCAAAAAAGCAAGGCAGGACATAAAATTTTTTTCTTATGCTACAAATTGAGCCGCTTCGCTTACCCGGATAAGCAGCCCAGAGTGCCTCCCCCCATCCACCTGGACCAGTGGATGCTTATATCCCCACCCTTCCCCCCTCCATACCGAGGTCTGCCCCACAGCATACTATACAGGCACTTGAACCTTTACTTCATTTTCCCCCACCCCCCCTCCCCTTTTAAGGCTTCTCTAGCCTCCAACCCCCTGATGTGCCAATTTGCTGATTGACTTCCACCTGACTGTAATCACCCATCAGCAGCTACAACAGAGAGTAGCACCCCTTGTGAGCGCTGATTTATATACTCTTTAATTGGTTTGGAACAGCAGCTGCACTAATATTATATATTGGTAGCGTGATTGTGTTTCATATATAACATTAGAAAACTACAGTGAGGCTAATTACCATGTGGACCTTCCTTCTTCAGGATTTAAAGGTCCATGGCCAGGGATGTCGTGAGGAGGCCTATAGTGAGGAGCAGGGCGCAAGATGGAAGGGGGTTGGCCTCAGCAGGTGGGATTCTGTTCTAGCAGGGCTGGAGTGGGGGTAGGGTCTTGTGCTTGGGCGCCAAAACTAGCCAACCACAGAGCCCCGCTTACAAAATATACCAGCCTTAGCAAAAGTTTGGGCATGGCCTGCAGTCTTTTTGGGATACCACAATGCACAGTTGTGGACCATCTGTGCACTGTAACACTGTTAGGAATGGCATTAAAAAAGCAAGGGATTGTTTACTGTTTCATAAGATATACAGTAGTTTGTCTTTTGACTCCTCTAAAAGCTTTGCTTGGCATCATTTATTAAAATTCAATAGTCAGCACCTCTTCTGCCATATGAATGCATCCTAGATCCTGCAATGACAAGCAGATAGAAGAAAGTATCAATCCTTATAGGTTGCAATCCGGCCTGATCTCCTAACCTATTGATTGCCGAAAGGGCCGACAAACCCTTTTAACATCTGGTCATCATCTGCGGAACAATATGTATTTGTGCTGAACAGATTATCCCTGTCCTGAGCAAGGTTTCGTACAAACAAGTGCCTCTGGCGATCCAAGGATTAAGCCAAAAGTTGTAAATATAATAGGGTTACAAATGATTTTTCCAGGTTTTAATTTCTAGAATTGAATCTCACAGAAACATATTTTATATCGGCCCCTGCAGAGCACAGGGACATTGACTTCTGTGTGACCCGCATCTCTTGTGTTTGGTCAATGCCTTATGCCGGGAAGAAGGACATCACCTACACATCTAAAACGGCCCGACAGCTGCTCTGTCAGGCAAATCGGTCCCCATTCATGTAGAGGCCAAGAGGTCATGTGATTGTATTAAAATGTACCAAAGGTCAAAAAGGGAGGTAAAGACTTACCTTTGACCTCAGTGTTTAAGTGTGACTTGATGATCAGTTTTTGATACAAACTTAAAGAGTAACTCCACTTTTGTTGACAAAAAAAAAAAATCCCCCTCTGGGTAAGCTAAGATGTGCCCGGAGCTTGAAGGAAAGGATAAAAATGATAAGCATAGGGCATACATGAAAGGGTAGAAGGAAAACCAGGCAGTAAGGGGTTAAATTAGTTGTTAGGATATGAAAGGTCAGGACTCTTACCTTATTGGCTGAGCAGACGGGGTGTTGGGGAGGAACATGAGAGATAGTAGTTGGAGGGGAGGAGTGAAGGGGCCTCACTTGCAGGCTGGAAATTGTAGGAGGAACGTCCCTCCCGCTCCCGTCCTGGTGATGTTTTTTTTTTGTGTCATTCTGCAAAAGAGGTTGGACGTTGGTAGTTGGGGTCCTTGACGAGGGTCCAAAACATGGTGTCTTTTTTTTTTTTAATTATTTTTTTATTTTGATAAAATAAAAACTTTGATACAAAACAGAGCCTAGTAGACCAGTAACCCAGGCTTGGTACAGATACATCACACAAAGAACATACATTCAACAACTCTAATGCCTTAACTGACACTTAGAGCCCATTCAGACTAGCGCGACTTGTCAGGCGACTTGTCAGCCTGACAAGTCGCGGTAGGTCGCGGTCCATTGAGTAGTACAGGACCCGTTCTAATAGGAGCGACACAAGTCGCTCCGACTTAGAAAAAGGGTCCTGTACTACTTTGGGGCGATCTGGGAGCGACTTGCATAGACTTCCATTATGTGAAGTCTCTGCAAGTCGCGCCGAAGACGCGGTGCACGCAACTTCACTGGTCGCCCCCCGAAGTCGGATCGCCTCAGTGTGAACCGGCTCTAAACCAGTAGTACACTCCATTAGCTATTTAAGGATTCCTACAAAAATGTTGAGATTCGCTTATTTAGAGTCTAAAATATGGACTAGGTAAAGTATGTAAATCTCGCCAAATGTCTAATGATAAAATTGTGGGACCCATCTCAGGCATGGAGTCCCATGGTTGGTCTGGTTCAGCAGTCTAGACCGACCGGGTAGTATAAGGTGGTAGGGGTCTGTGGTCAGTTAGGATAGTCCTTGAGGCTGTGTTTGGCGGCTCGGGGCAGAACCTAATTTTAATTGATGGTAAAGTCTCGTTTTAAAAAAAGAAAATAACAAACATGTTATACTTACCTGCCCTGTGCAGTGATTTTGCACAGGGCAGCCTGGATCCTCCTCTTCTCGGGGTCCCTGGCTTGAGCTCTTGGCCTCTCCCTTCTGTTGGGTGCCCCCACAGCAAGCAGCTTGCTATGGTGGCACCCGAGCCGTAGCTCAGTGTGTTCATTCAGACACGGAGCTGTCATTGGGCCCTGCCCCATCTCTCTCCTGATTGGCTAAATGACTTAGATTGACAGCCAATGGCACCGTGGCTGTGTCTCAGCCAATCAGGAGGGAGAGTCCCGGACGGCCAAGGGACTCGAGGAAATCGCTGGATAGAGAGGGACCTCAGGTAAGTATTAGGGGTGCTGCTACACGCAGTTTTTTTTCCCTAATGCATAGAATCTGACTTTATAGCTCCTTTAATAGTACCACAGACTCCAAAGTTGTAGGAAATGGTATTATTAAGGATTTGCAGCCATTCCTTGATCTGTATTGTTACGACTGTTTTATGGTTTTTCTGTTATTTATGGTTTTGTTTAATATAAGGGTGAACCAGTGGTTTAATCCCAATGCGGAGTTAGTGCTGTTATTTAAAGGTAACGGGGGGTAGAGCAGTGGTGTATTTTGGTTTTGTGCTGCCCTAGGCAAGACTAAAATTGGGTCCCCCCCCCCCCATGTAAATTTGCCTCACTCCTTTTTTAACGGATGTGACTCCCTCCAAAATTAAAGGAGAGAGAGAGGGGGATGAGAGAGAGAGAGAGAGAGAGGGGGGGTGAGAGAGAGAGAGAGAGGGGGGGTGAGAGAGAGGGGGATGAGAGAGAGATTGAGAGGGGGGGGTGAGAGAGAGAGAGGGGGGGTGAGAAAGAGAGAGAGAGGGGGGATGAGAGAGAGAGAGGGGGGATGAGAGAGAGAGAGAGGGGATGAGAGAGAGAGAGAGAGAGAGAGAGGGGGATGAGAGAGAGAGAGGGGGATGAGAGAGAGAGAGGGATGAGAAAGGGGGGTTAGAGAGAGAGAGAGAGAAAGGGGGGTGAGAGAGAGAGAGGGGGGATTAGAGAGAGAGAGAGAGAGAGGGGATGAGAGAGAGAGAGAGAGAGAGAGAGAGAGAGAGGGGGGGATGAGAGAGAGAGAGAGAGGGGGGATGAGAGAGAGAGGGGGGGATGAGAGAGAGAGGGTGAGAGAGGCGGCTCTAGCAATCAGTGGCCAATAGTGTCAGGTGGAGGGGGGGTGGCTTTTTTGCTGCCCCCCTGCAAAGTGCTGCCCTAGGCCTGGGCCTTGTTGGCCTAGGCCAAAATACAGCACTGGGGTAGAGTTGGGTACTGATCCAGGCAATACGGTTAAACAGGTGGGATCTGAACTACTCTAGTCATGTACATTGTAGGGAGTTTAATAAACTTTGTTTCAGATTCTTACCTTATGTTTTTCTGAAGAAATGGCTGTTTGTTTCTCTGTGTCCATGTGCATGGAAGTGATTTGATAATTATCAATCAGCTGCTGCACTTGCAGGGTTCTATTGAGGAAAGTAGCAGAGTCTGCATCCCTTTAGATGTAATGTCCCTTTTGGAGTATCTGACCAAAAATTAAATTTTTGTTGCAGGGAATGCCAAAAATCTGACTTGTATCTTAGGGCAGACATCTGGGAAATTCTGTAAACCAATCACACAAGCAGGAAATTACATTTCTGGGGGTGTACAGAACACCGCCAGGTGGCCATATGGCAATTTACAGAAAAGGAAAGATCATTTTTAATAACATTCAATTAAAATGACTTGTGTAGTAATTGTAAATGCTATATATATGTATATATATATATGTATATATATATATATATATATATATATATATATATATTTTCTTTTTTATTTGCTAAGTTAAACTACAGTACTTAAAAAACTCCATAAGCCATGTTTTAAACATTTTTACCAGGTAGATGTTTAGAGTTACTGAGGAGGTCTTTTGCTAGAATTTTTGCTCTCACTCTAACGATCGCGGCGATACCTCACATGTGTGGTTTGAACACTATTTACATTTGCGGGCGCAACTTACGCATGTGTTTGCTTTGGCGCACGAGCACGGAAGGATGGTTTAAAAAAGAAAAAGAGCTTTAAAAAAAATGTTTTTTTTTATTTATTTTACTTGTTTTTTACAAAAAAAAATCTGATTACTTTTATTGCTGTCTCAAGGAATGTAAATACCCCTTGTGACAGTAATAGGCAGTGACAGGTACTCTTCATAGAGGGATCGGGGGTCCCCCCCAAACCCCTCCACTGCACTTATAAGTAGCGATGGGCCAAGTTCGCACCAGAACATCTCGAACAGGGAAAAGGTGAACATTTGAACCCTATTAAAGTCTATGGGACACGAACATGACAAATCAAAAGCCCTGTATTAAAGGCTTATATGCAAGGTATTGCCATAAAAAGTGTATTGGGGCCCGGGTACAAGTATCAATGCAAACAAATGTTTTTAAAAAATATTGTTTTTACGGGAGCAGTGATTTAATGATGCTTCAAGTGAAACAATAAAAATAAAAAATTCCTTTAAGTATCGTGCCTGGGGGGTCCCCTTAATGTGCCTGTAAAGTGGTGCATCTGTACGATGTATGGAGCCTGCTGCAGCAATACTGACATTTCTAAAAGAAAAAATTGAATTTAAACTTGCTCGCGGCTGTAATGTATTGTCGACTCCAAGCAATACAGATTTAAAAAAAAATGAAAAAAATGGCGTAGGTTCCCCCCAGTCCATACCAGGCCCTTCGGGTCTGGTATAGATTTTAAGGGGAACCCCACGCCAAAAATAAAAAAAAAAGAAACAACGTAGGCTCCCCCCCCCGAAATCCATACCATATGAAGTTCCTGATTTAAGCCATGTCTCTGCCATTCCTGGTTGCCAGAATATTGTGCCTTCACCAGCCAATCTCTCGCTTCTCTCTCCTGCTGCCGTCCGTATCTTTGCTACCATTTGTTACATTTGGCTTGCTCCTCTACTACGCTTCTGCTTGATCCCTACCTGCAACTATTCGTTACCGACCTTTGGCTTATTCATTGACTATGCTTCTGCTTGATCCCTACCTTCTATATCTGCTACTAGACCCTGGCTTGCTCACCTCCTGTGGACCGCGACCCGGTACTAACATGCAGCAAAATCTATCTCCGCCATCAGGAGCTCTGGTGAACACCAGTTAGTACTTACTGTAGATTCTGCACCTCAGGTGAGCCTACGTCATCTGCCTGGGTGACCTGCCTGTGTTCCTATCCTGCTGGTTCCTGTGGGAGCTTCCACTGCTATAGCAACTGGTCTTTGAGCCTAACCCCTATTCGTGACATATTGACGGTGCGCTCAATGGGCGAACATCCCACTAAGTGCAAGAAAGTTCAGTTGTTAGGTGAGTACCTAAATGGGCAATGTTTAGGCCAAACTTATGCTCGGCCCAAACATTTTTAGTAAAAAAAAAAAAAATATATATATATATATATATATATATCAAATTATCAAATTATTTATTAAATATTAAATAACAATTATACAAATGATTCTATAAAGTAAATATATTTTTAGTAACAAAGGAAAAATGATTGCAATAAAAATATTAAATAAAATATCAAATTATTTATTAAATACTTCAAATTTGTTGGCACTTTATTTGAATGTAATGCTTTGTACTGGAATACTGAACGTATACTCCTGTTTGTTACCTTTTTGAAAAATCAATAAAAATTATTAAAAAAAAAAAAAAAAATGATTTATGAAATATTAAAATAAAATGATGTAAACAATTATATATAGTAAATCAATTTTTAGTAAAAAAAAAATATATTAAATAAAAATTATATAAATGATTCTATAAAGTAAATACATTTTAGTAAAAAAAGAAAAGAAATGATTGCAATAAAAATATTAAATAAAATATCAAATTGTTTATTAAATATTAAATAAAAATAATATAAACAAATATATAAAGTAAATACATGTTTAGTAAAATATATATATATATATATATATGTATATATATATATATATATATATATATATATATATATATATATATATATATATATATATATATCAAATTATTTATTAAATATTAAATAAAAATGATATAACTGATTCTATAAAGTGAATGCATTTTTATAAAAAAAAAATGATTGCAATAAAAATATTAAATAAAATATCGAATTATTTATTAAATATTAAATAAAAATAATATAAACAAATATATAAAGTAAATACATATTTAGTAAAAAAAAAAAAAATCAAATTATTTATTAAATATAAATTATGTAAATGATTATATAAAGTAAATACATTTTTATTAAAAGAAATGATTGCAATAAAAATATTAAATTAAATATCAATGTATTAAATATTATATAAAAATAACATAAACAATTATATAAAGTAAATACATTTTTAGTTAAAAAAATATATATATCAAATTATTTATTAAATATTAAATAAAAATGATATAACTGATTCTATAAAGTGAATGCATTTTTAGTTAAAAAAATGATTGCAATAAAAATATTAAATAAAATATTGAATTATTTATTAAATATTAAATTAAAATTATATAAACAATTATATATAGTAAATGCATTTTTAGTAACAAAAAAAAATATCAAATTATTTATTAAATATAAATTATATAAATGATTATATAAAGTAAATACATTTTTATTAAAAGAAATGATTGCAATAAAAATATTAAATGAAATATCAATTTATTAAATATTATATAAAAATAACATAAACAATTATATAAAGTAAATACATTTTTAGTTAAAAAAAGAAAAAAAAGGTACAATGTTGAAAAAAATCAAATCATCATGGAATAAAATACCTAGCATTCTTTTTTGATGTCTTTAGCACATTGTGCGGTAGGCCCCGCTCTCTTGTATTAACCTGAATCACCCAGCCCTCTGACTTCCGTCCCGTGACCATAATCCTGTGTTATTAACAGGTAGCGCGGTGACCTCGGTCGCAGCCTGAGGGGTTACTATGTAATAACCTATTTACATCAATTTTTTTTTCTGTTCCTTTGCTGTAATATTGGCCGTCAGGGCCAACAAGCCTTCCTCTCTCTCTCTGCTTTAAAATGTCACAAATAACAGATTTATGGATTTCTCTAAATACGTTCTTTTGGCTTGACAGCATTAATCATTCATGCCGCTTTCCCCAGTTCTGAATCTTTTTTTTTTTTTTTTTTCTTACCTCCAACAGATTATTGAAACAGAAAATTAGCACAGGAAAAAAAAAAAAAAAAAAGCCTTGGAGGGGTATTGGGACTCCAAATGTCAGCGTTGTACTTACAGTTGTATGTACTTCGACAGGGTCAAGAGCTTCAATTATTTGTATATGTAGACGGAGGGGCGACATGAAAGGTTAAGTCACTCGGAGCTATTTTTTTCCTGCAGATTAAGCAGGTCTGATAGTCACCCTCACTGCCGCCTCCTGACATGGAGCTGAGCGCTGGAAGTTCTCATGTCAGGCCCTGTGCTCCGCACTCACTGATTGGTGGCTGTAGCTGGGGGACATGGAAGAAATGGCGAGCCAAGTCCTTAATAGTCTGAAACATTACCCACATCATTAAAGAGGACCTGTCACCACCAACAGCCTGATGATTGTCTCTGTGCAGGAGAGGGAAGAGGTTTAACAGCTTTAAGCCAGCAGTGGGCTCTGGTATTTGATACTGTTATGCGCACTCAGAAGCTGGAAGACAGTTGGAATGGAAATGTAAAGTGGACTTCTTCAGGACTCCTCAACCCTTTTTTTTAAATTCACGTTAAACTTTTCAAATTATTAAAAATCTTGAGGCACCCCAGTTCAAATATCTATCTATATATACATATACCTGTATATATATATATATATATATATATATATATATATATATATATATATACACATGTACATACAGTATCTCACAAAAGTGAGTACACCCCTCACATTTTTGTAAATATTTTATTCTATATTTTCATGTGACAACACTGAAGAAATGACACTTTGCTACAATGTAAAGTAGTGAGTGTACAGCTTGTATAACAGTGTAAATTTACTGTCCCCTCAAAATAACTCAACACACAGCCATTAATGTCTAAACTGCTGGCAACAAAAGTGAGTACACCCCTAAGTGAAAATGTCCAAATTGGGCCCAAAGTGACAATATTTTGTGTGGCCACCATTATTTTCCAGCACTGCCTTAACCCTCTTGGGCATGGAGTTCACCAGAGCTTCACAGGTTGCCACTGGAGTCCTCTTCCCCTCCTCCATGATGACATCACAGAGCTGGTGGATGTTAGAGACCTTGCGCTCCTCCACCTTCCGTTTTAGGATGCCCCACAGATGCTCAATAGCGTTTAGGTCTGGAGACATGCTTGGCCAGTCCATCACCTTTACCTTCAGCTTCTTTAGCAAGGCAGTGGTCATCTTAGAGGTGTATTTGGGGTCGTTATCATGTTGGAATACTGCTCTGCGGCCCAGTCTGCAAAGGGAGGGGATCATGCTCTGCTTCAGTATGTCACAGTACATGTTGGCATTCATGGTTCCCTCATTGAACTGTAGCTCCCCAGTGCCAGCAGCACTCATGCAGCCCCAGACCATGACATTCCCACCACCATGCTTGACTGTAGTAGGCAAGACACACTTGTCTTTGTACTCCTCACCTCGTTGCCGCCACACACGCTTGACACCATCTGAACCAAATAAGTTTATGTTGGTCTCAGCAGACCACAGTACATGGTTCCAGTAATCCATGTCCTTAGTCTGCTTGTCTTCAGCAAACTGTTTGCAAGCTTTCTTGTGCATCATCTTTAGAAGAAGCTTCCTTCTGGGGTGACAGCCATGCAGACCAATTTGATGCAGTGTGCAGCGTATGGTCTGAGCACTGACAGGCTGACCCCCCACCCCTTCAACTTCTGCAGCAATGCTGGCAGCACTCATACGTCTATTTCCCAAAGACAACCTCTGGATATGACGCTGAGCCTGTGCACTCAACTTCTTTGGTCGACCACGGCGAGTCCTGTTCTGAGTGGAACCTTCCCTGTTAAACCGCTGTATGGTCTTGGCCACCGTGCTGCAGCTCAGTTTCAGGGTCTTGGCAATCTTCTTATAGCCTAGGCCATCTTTATGTAGAGCAACAATTCTTTTTTTCAGATCCTCAGAGAGTTCTTTGCCATGAGGTGCCATGTTGAACTTCCAGCAGTGACCATTATGAGAGTGATAACACCAACTTTAACACACCTGCTCCCCATTCACACCTGGGACCGTATAACACTAATGAGTCACATGACATCGGGGAGGGAAAATGTCTAATTGGGCCCAATTTGGACATTTTCACGTAGGGGTGTACTCACTTTTGTTGCCAGCGGTTTAGACATTAATGGCTGTGTGTTGAGTTATTTTGAGGGGACAGCAAATTTACACTGTTATACAAGCTGTACACTCACTACTTTACACCTGTATGTGATTTTTTCTATTGGCTCTGGGGCTCACGCGTGCCGCCGAAGCCGCGCTCCAACTGTGATTGGACACAGTGGGAACCAATCAGCGGGTCTGGTAGCCGCGATGGCCGCTGGCCACCCACTATCGTTTGGAAGAATGACAGAACGGCCGTCTGCCTATGTAATCAAGGCAGACCGTCATTCTGTCAGACAGGAAGAGAGAGATCTTGTGTTCCTACTAATCAGAAACACAGATCTCTCTCTCCCTGCAGTCAGTCCATGCCCCACACAGTTAGAAAGCACTCCCTAGGAGCACACTTGATCACCCCTGATGTTAACCCCTTCCCTGCCAGTGTAATTTATACACTGACAGTTCATTTTTTTTAGCATTGATCGCTGTATTAGTGTCACTGGTCCCCAAAAAGTGTAATTAGTGTCAGATTTGTCCGCTGGAATGTCGCAGTCCCGCTAAAAATTGCTGATCGCCGCCATTACTAATAAAAAAACAATAAAAAAAATAAAAAGTCCATGAATCTATCCCGTACTTTGTAGACACTATAACTATTGGGAAAACCAATCAGTATACACTTTTTGGGATTTTTTCTCTAAATGAATGAAGAAATTTGATTTTTTGAATTTTTTTATTGGATATGTTTTATAGCAGAAAAAAAATATATTTTTTTTTCAGAATTGTCGCTCTTTTTTTGTTTATAGCGCAAAAAATAAAAATCGCAGAGGTGATCAAATACCACCAAAAGAAAGCTCTATTTGTGGGAAAAAATGGACGTCAATTTTATTTGGGTACAGCGTTGAACGACTTTGCAATTGTCAGTTAATCACTTCTGGACCAGAAGGTTTTGCCCCCTTAATGACCAGGCCATTTTTTGCGATTTGGCACTGCGTTATTTCAACGGAAAATTGTGCCATTGTGTGGCACTGTTCCGAAATAAAATTGATGTCCTTTTTTTCCCACAAATAGAGCTTTCTTTTGGTGGTATCTAGTCACCTCTGCGATTTTTATTTTTTGCGATATAAACAAAAAAAGAGCGACAATTCTGAAAAAAAAAAAATAACAATATTTTTCACTTTCTGCTATTTAACATTCCCAATTAAAAAAATGTAAAAATCTAAATGTTTCATCCTTTTAGGCCAATTTGTATTCTTCTACATATTTTTGTTGGTGAAAAGAAATCTCAATAAGCGTATTTTGATTGGTTTGCGAAAAGTTAT
Organism: Pelophylax lessonae; assembly: GCF_965119305.1. Classification (NCBI taxonomy): domain Eukaryota; kingdom Metazoa; phylum Chordata; class Amphibia; order Anura; family Ranidae; genus Pelophylax; species Pelophylax lessonae. The sequence continues at coordinate 223,874,593 of NC_138777.1, forward strand.
CGCGTCTACTAACTAGGGAAAAGATTTATGTCATTTTTTTATTTATTTTTTTACTGGTAATGGCGGCGATCTGTGATTTTTAGCGGGACCGCAACATTGCGGCGGACAGATCTGACCCCTAACTGACACTTTTGGGGGGACCAGTGACATTACTACAGTAATCAGTGCTAAAAATATGCATTGTTACTGTAAGAATGACACTGGCAGGGAAGGAGTTAAGCTGGTGGGGGATCAAAGGGTTAAATGTAAGCCTAGGGGAGTGTTTATTAACTGTGGGGGAGGGGCTTGTGAAATGACAATAGTGACCTGTGATTCTTTATAGAAGGATCACAGGCACTCTGTGATCATTCCAGGGAGAAGAACGGTCAGATGTGTTTACAACAGCCGACCGTCCTTCTCTCTCAGCGGGTAACGATTCCTAAAAATATTCCTACATCGATTAGACGCATTATACAGTATATCACTTTATGTTATTGAAGTCTAGCACTCTTTTTGATTTTTTGTTTCCTATCCTGCCGCTGCAATTATTTTGTAGTCAGTTGGCAGCACGTGTATACTTCTTTGCTTTTTAGACAGCCTCAGATTTCCTTGGCGCTAGATCCATACTTTAACATCGCAAAAATATGGCCTGGTCTTTAAAGCGGAGTTCCGGCCTCAAAATAGAAAAAATCGATTTTGGGCCATCCGATTGCTGAGTTCAACCTGAAAAAGAAATGGATACTGACGATTTTTTTTTTTGGTCACTTACCTTTTTATAGAAGAAAATATACTCACCTTCCTTCCACTTCCTCCCTCTGCGGGCGCGGCCCGCGCTGTCACTTCCTGCTTGCGATGACTCCTGGGAGATGAACGTCATCGCTCCCAGGAATCAATGCGCCTGCAACGGCCCCGCTCGTCACTTCCGGGGCAGGCGCAGCATTCCCTACTAAACAGTTTCTGGGCATACCCAGAACCTGTGCAGGGATACCGCGCCTGCACCGGAAGTGACGAGCGGGGCCGGTGCAGTGCATTGTGGGACTCCGACGTCACGGAAGAGGACACGAAGAGGGACGCTGCGGCTTCAGCTGCCCACACCTGAGATGGCAGCGCTGGAGAAGAACTTTTCAAGGTAAGTATTTCTTCTTACAGGTAAGTGCGACCCGGGACAGTACAGAGGCTATCCATTATGGAATGTACTAGCCCTGACTGTCCCGGGGGTATTTTTAGCCGGCCACTCGCGATCGTCCGTTACAGCGGGAGAAAGGCAGACGGCTAATGTAAACAAAGCCGCCTGTCATTCTCCCCTGTGTAAGAATGGTAATCATACGGTTCTGCTATGTAGGACCGTTGATCTCTGTTCTTACATGTCAAGCCACATCCAATCACAGTTAGAATCACGCCCCTAGGGACACACTTAACCCCTCCCTCTCAAAAAAGTTAACCCCTTCACTGCCAGTGTCATTTTTACAGTAACAGTGCATATGTATAGCACTGATTACTGTAGTAATGTCACTGGTAACCCCAAAAGTGTCAAAAATGTCAGTCAAGGGTCCGATCTGTCCGCCGCAATGTCGTAGTCCCGCAAAAAAAAAAATCGCAGATCGCCGCCATTACAAAACAACAAAAATTACAAAAATCTTTCCCTTAGTTAGTAAACGCAATAACTTTTGCGCAAACTAATAAGAATACGCTTTTTGCGATTTTTTTTACCAAACATATGTAGCATAAAACAAATTGGCCTAAAATGTTAAAAAATTTTGATTTTTACATATTTTTTGGGGGAATTTCATATAAAAAATGTGAAAAATATTGTTATTTTTGCAAAATTGACGCTCTTTTTTTGTTTATAGCGCATGAACAAAAAATCGCACAGGTGATCAAATACCACCAAAAGAAAGCTCTGTTTGTGGAAAAAAAAAGGACGTCAAATCCGTTTAGGTACAGCGTCGCATGACCACGCAATTGTCCGTTAAAGTCACGCAGTGCCGAATCGCAAAATAGGCCCTGGTCAGGAAGGGGGTAAAATCTTCCGGGGCTTAAGTGATTAAGAGGGCAAAATCTTCCAGGGCTGAAGTGGTTAAAGGGGGTGATTTTTTTTCGATAGCCACTGTATGTGTACGTGAATGGACCCTAGATTGCAAGCTCTTGAGGGCAGGCACTGATGTGAATGTACAGTATGTAAAGTGCTTTGCAAATTGTTGGCGCTTTATCAATACCTGTAATAACTAAATAAATAAATAAATAAAAATATCCAGCTGCCAATTTGTACCCATCGCAGGCAGGACAGGTTCTCTTTAGGATGAGGTTTCCTTTTGGCTTTTCAGGAAAATTTGTGCAATCTTGCATGATTTACATAAATATTAAAATCCATCCCCACCCCCCCCCCCCCACTTTCAGCCTCATTATCTGCTATCTGATAGCACTAAACTTTGCCATGTCCCCGAGCTCTGACTCCGCCGCGCATCCAGCAGACGCAAGCCAGACTATCGAATGCAGCAGGCGATCCTCGTGTAACCGAAACCGGCTGGGTTTCCAATAGCGCAATAAACAAGCATCAATACATGAATCATCTTTCTATAAAACCTACTGAATGAGAAACAGCACCTGGAAAATAAAATCAATGCCCGCTGATGACTGATTTATTTCTCCTGATGTTTTGATCAAACATTACGTTGAAATATCTCGGCTTCCGCGAGAGAAGGAGCCAGATTCACAGCCGGCTGATAAACATGATACATCTCCTTGTTTTATTGCTCTATTTAAAGATAGCATAGACGGTATGGCGCAGGATATTACAATATATATTTCTGCTAAAAGGAGGAGAAAAAAAAAATAAAACTGGCTGCGGCAGATCGCCTTACAAATGCATTTTTTTTTTTAGGAAAGAAGAAAGTAATGGGGGTGAGGGTGAGGGGGGGGGGTGCTCTTTGGGATGTGAGTGATTCCTGAAGATGGGGAGCTGAGATTAAAGGGCCCTCCAGACAAAGCTACATACATTGTTTTAGTGGACCTTACAATTCAGCCAGGGTCCCTAATTCAGTGTGCCCCTCCCCTTAAAGCGGTTCGATCCCCTGTGAAAAAAAAAACCTGCAGGACAATGGCATAATGTGCTAGCATGCATCGCATATTAGAACATTGTGAAATACTTACCTTAGAACGAAGCCCCGACACGGTCGTCCAGACACCACTGAGGGAGCTGATATGTTCCCTCTGCGTCTCTTCCGGGTTCGGTGGCTTTCCGGCAAGGAGCCGGCAAGGAGCTCTGAAGGTCCTTCAGAGCGCATGCGCCGCTGGTGTCAGCGGCCACATGTAGGGTGAATATCTCCTAAACTCAGGAATATCTCCTGGAAACAGCACAGGATCTTCTTCTGACAATATCTGGTCTATATAAACATTCTTTCCTTTCTAGGTGGAAGGAGGGTGATGTTACCCTTGCCTAGGCGCTACGGGCAGTGCTGTATCTTGGCCTAGGCCAACAAGGCCCAGGCCTAGGGCAGCACTTTGCAGGGGGGCAGCAAAAAACCTGATGGGGCTGCACTGATATGCTTCCCTGATGGGCACTGATATGTTGCACTGATGGGCACCAATAGACTGCACTGATGGCCACTGATGAGGCAGGACTTATAAGCTGCACTGATAGGGCTGCACTGATAAGGCAGCACTGATGGGCACTGATATGATGCACTGATAGGCTGCACTAATGGGCACTGAGAGGCTGCACTGGTGGCCACTGATGGGGCTGTACTGATGGCCACTGATGAGGCTGCACCGATGGGCAGTAATGAGGCTGCACTGATAGGCAGTAATGAGGCTGCACCGATGGGCAGTAATGAGGCTGCACTGATGAGCATTGATAAGGCTGCACTGATGGACACTGATGAAGCTGAACTTATGGGAACTGATGAGGCTGCACTGTTAGGCACTGATGGGCACTGATAGACTGTGGTTGTGGTCTATGGTTTACAGATTACAGGGCGGGTCATAAACAGGAAAGTGTGTGTCGTTTACAGGAAGGGGTGGGTCATATTTAAATTAGGGGTGCCCAAAGTTTAGTCAGGCCTAGGGCAGCACAAAACCTAAATACACCACTGGCTATGGGAGAAGGCCATGCAAAGACATTGCCGGACAGTGCAGGATCTTCTCAGGAGATTTTGGCTACTCAACCCTCTTAGAGATCTGTCCAAAAGGAGGATGATGTCACGCTTGCCTAGGCTCCACCAGATAAAGCCAGGTTTCCCTGCAGAACAGTGCATGATCTGCTCCACAGAAGGAGATTTGGGCTAATCAACCTTCTTGACGATCTGGCTAGAAGGAGGATATTGTCATCCTTGCTTAGGCTCCACAGGAGGAAGGTGGGCAAAGACATTGCAGAAAAATGCATGATCTCCTTATCACAAAATTTGGGCTTTTCAACCTTCCCTGAGATCTGGTTAGAAGAAAGATAGCATCACTCTTACCTAGGCTCCGCAAAAGGAAGCCAGGCAAAGATACTCCAAAACAGTGCAGGATCTCCTTCTCACGAAATTTGGGTTACTTAACCTTCCCTGGAATATGAGTCACCTTTACTTATGCACAGCAGGAGGAAGCCATGCAAAGTCACTAGAGAAGAGTGCAGGATCATATTCTTGTTAGATTTGGTCTATACAACCTTTCTTTAAAATCTGTCTGGAAGGAATATGATGTCACTCTTGTCTAGGTGCCAAAGAAGGAAGCCATGCAAAGACAATGAAGAACAGTGCAGGTTCTTCCTTTCACAAGATATGGGCTACTATATTTTCTCCAAGATCTGATCGAAGGGAGGATTACTTCAACCTTACCTAAGCGCCACAGTAGGAAGCCACGCAAAGACATTACAGAATGGCACAAGATCTTCTCGATATTTTGTCTATACAGTGTGACAGGAAGTCAGGTAAATCTGTGGGTGTTGTCACAGACGGGAGATACATTTCTGCCTTGTTTAGACAATTCACCAATTACTATCAGATGTCGGCTGCAGAGATAGCCAGAAAGGTTTAAGGTCATTGGAAAGCTTCAGCTATTCAGAATGAGGCAATTAAGGCCTCTATAAGTTATCCAGAGGATGACTACTGATTGCTGCATCCTGAGGCTTTGTGCGTTAAGGAGAGCAGTGAGCTGAGAGACTTCTGAAGGTGAGGTGGTGTTGACTTTTTCTGTGTGAAAAGAAAACAAATAGACTATTGGTCTTCTGCTGTATGACCAGCAGTGTCTGCCCAGCAGTAGGTTGGGACAGACACCATAGGTAGGTTCCTGTGTTGTGAAGGTAGACGCCCACAGTGGCCAGGGTTTATTTTATGTTTGTTTGATTTATGCTGTTTGGATGCTTGCACTTGTTTCCAGCAAATTGGAAGAATAAACCATAGACCACTCCTCGGCTGTCTCTCTGTGTAACAAACCCACCCAAGGGGTTACCCACACCCGCTACCGAGCTAACCCCTTACAACAGCCATTCTTTAGGTTCTGGCTGGAAGAAGGATGGTGTTACCCTTGTCTTGGCACTGTGAGAGAGAATCCATGCACAGATACTGCAGAACAGTGCAGGATTTTCTTCTCAGGAGATTTTGGCTACTCAACCCTTTTCAAGATCTGTCTAGAAAGAGGATGATGTCAACCTTCCTTATGCTCCACAGAAGGAGATTTGGGCTACTCAACCTCCTCTGAGATCTGATTGGAAGGAGGATGACATGACCTTCTCCTAGGCTCCGCAAAAGGAAGCTGGGCAAATACACTGCAAAACAGTGCAAGATCTTATTCACAAAAAGATATCAGTTACTTAACCTTCTCTGAGATGAAAGGAGGATGAAGCCCCCTTTATCTATGCCCAGCAGGTGGAAACCATGCAAAGTCACTACAGAAGAGTGCAGAATTATATTCTCATAAAATTGGGCTATACAGGTGTTATACCTAAAGGGTTTCACATGTACTGTCACTTTAAGGCTGGCTCCACCCAGGAGTGATGACAAGGGTCAAGGGGCAGAGTGGCCATCTTAGAGACATGTAAGAGATGCATTGATATACAGAGCTGTCCTGTAATGCATGTTGGAGTGTACAGTGAGTCCTGAATAAACAACTGTTGTTCCAGATCAGAGTCCTGTGTCTCTCACAACACGGAGAATATCACAACAACCTTTCTTTAAAGTTTGTCTGAAAGGAGGATGACATCGCTCTCGTCTAGGTGCCACAGGAGGAAGCCATGCAAAGACAATGAAGAACAGTGCAGGCTTTTCTTCTCACAAGATATGGGCTACTCAACTTCCTCCAAGATATGGCCAAAAGGAGGATGATGTTACCCTCACCTAATCTTCAGAGGATAAAGCTACGCAGAGACATTACCAAACAGCACAGGATCGTCTTCTCTTAATATTTGGTCTATACAAACTTTCTTTAGGTTCTGGACAGAAGGAGGAGGGTGTTACGCTTGCCTAGGCACCGTGTGAGGAAGCCATGCAAAGACACTGCAGAACAGTGCAGGATCTTCTTAGGAGATTTTGGCTACTCAAGATCAAGATCTGTTCCAAAGGAGAGTGACATTACCCTCATCTAATGGCACTTTTCCACTGCAAGTACCGGCTTGGCTCTACTCGGCCCTGCTTGGCCCGGTTTGCTTTTCCACTGCTGGTACCGTATGGTAAGGTGTTGGAACGGTTCGATACAGTATGGTTTGCTTTTCCACTAAAGTAGTACTAAAGTTAAGTGGGTGGGCTAACAACGATTCTCTGACCAATCAGTGGCTAGTAGTGACTGCATGCAAAGGATTGTGGGATATGGTACCGGGTATGGTACCTCTTGGAACCACAATCGAGGTGGTACTGTTTTTGAGAGCCGTACCGTTTGGTTCCATGCAGTGGAAAAGCGCCGCCGTACCGTACCGTACCGAACCGTTCCGACACCATACCATGCGGTACCAGCAGTGGAAAAGCACAAAAGCGAGCCGAACCGTTCAGTTCCATACAGTGGAAAAGCGCCATAAGCGTAGCCAGAGAAAGCCATGTGAAGAGACTGCAAAATAGTGCAGGGTCTATTTTGCACAAAATTTAGGCTACTCGCCCTTCTTTGCGATTTGTTCAAAAGGAGGATAATGCCACACTTGCCTAGGTACCGTGGGACAAAGCCATGCAAAGACATTGCAGAACAGTTCAGAATTCTCATCTCTCAAAATGTGGGCCTGCTTAACCCCCTGCAAGATGTGTTAGAAAGGAAGATGACATCAACCTTGCCTACACACTGTGGGAGGAAGCCAAAGAAAGTTTTTTTTTTTCCACAGGCTTTTTTTTTTGCATTTTCATTAATCATTTTAGGGTACAGAGGGGAGGGAGGACCTTGAATAAGTGGACATGGTCCTATAAGACAGGCAAAGGTTAAATATTTACCTATGTTATCTGCAAATGGATTTGTTATTTTAATTCAACCAGTCTTATGATCCAGGTGGCACGTCCATGTCTCTGACCTCTAGTTCAGTTAGGCAGAACAGCCTAGGTAATGTATAACTAAAGGCAAAAATTTTTTAGAACAGGTGGATTAGAACACCTGTCAGGTTTTTATTGCTGGCTGTGTCCCCATTAGAGAGAGAAATTCGCCCCTCTATTTGCCCTGTTTAACGTTATAATTAAAAGTGAAAGCTAAAGAAATTCCAAACTTTTGGGTTGCCCCCAGAAAAATAATAGAGAAGAAATCCCCCAATGGGAATACTAGTCATGGAGACCTAGGGGACACAAGGGATTTCTTTAATTTCAGGGATTTCCTCTTACTTCCTGTTTTTTTCTAAGGTACAGGAAGTGAAGGTAAATCTCCCCAATGGGACATAAATTAAAAAAAAAAAAGAGAGTTATAACTCTCCCGCACTCCAAAACAAAAAATAAAAAAGATTTTACCTATAGTTTAGTTTTAGAGTGAGTGAGGACATGCTATCTTACACACCCACACCTATCATTCAATGGATTTCAGTGGGCGGGCTCTTGGGAGGAGTTATACAAATATCAAAATGCCTCGATGGGTGGATTTAGTCTGAAGTTAGCGTTCCTAGGTAGACTTTGTTTGCATACCAACTGCCCTAGGTGATGCCTCCATGTGATGCCGAGCCTCCATGACTGAAAGAATTGAAATCCAACAAATGAAAGGGGTGGGCCAGTCAGGCTGGGGAAGAAAAGACTAAGTCCCTGGCACCCAGCTTATGGCCCAAGGGTCACATGTGGCCCTTTGGTATATGATGTGCGGCGCTCGGACCTCAGCAGTTTAAAGTAGGAACATTGGTTAGGGTAATATCATTGATCTCTACTACCTTCATGCAGACTTGTATAAAGTACTCAAAATTTCTACTTGAGTAAAAGTACAAGTGCTCGATCAAAAAGTGACTTGAGTAGAAGTGGAAGTGCTCGCAGAAAAAGTTACTTAAGTAGAAGTACTAAAGTATTCAACATTTTTTTTACTTAAGTATTGCAAGTAGTTTTTTCAAAAAATTTGCTACTTAAGTACTAAAAGTAAAAAGTACCAGTAGTTTTGAAAAAAAAATTCTACTCAAGTACTGAAAGTAGAAGTACAAGTACTGTGTTATGTAGTTATTAAAGAAAGAAGTCAAAATTTTGAACATCATATTGTTTTTTATTATTTCAAATGATTAACCTAAAGGACAATCACAATTCCTTAGGCTGTAACTTTTTGTAAACAAAAAACAGATAAAGTATGTCCCTCCTTTCCCCTTTTAAAGCCAGGGATGGTCTCCTTCCTGAGCTTCGTCACTCTCACAGCCAGGCAGATCACTTGAAGTTGAAGGGCCAGGGGTGGAAGGTGGTGTCTTTGGTTCGTCCATCTTTTCAGCTGATCAAAAGGCAGAACAGGAGCATGCGCAGTCTTCTTAATCGCGGTTTGATTTGATTTGCTCAATTGATGATGATGTGCCAGGCCAGCTTCATCAAACCTACAACGCTTAAAGTGAAAAATGCATCAAAAACTACTAACAAAGTGGCTGTGCTAAAAATGCTAATAAAGTGCCTGCAATTATCTATATATCAGTGGCGGCCTGTGCATAGGGGGCGCCAGGGCGCCGCCCCCCCCCCCCCCTAAAAAAAGAAAAGAAAAAAAAATTAAAAAAAAAAAAATTACAAAAAAATCGATAAAGTTTTAAAAAAAAAAAAAATTGTGTTCGCCGGCCTATGTGGAGGCTGTGGGGGGGGGGGGTGGGGTTTACGACCCAGAAGAGGCGCCGATTGGCTGCCTTCTGGGGCGTAACCTGGGCGCAGGGTACAGCGCTAGGAAACCCCCACTTTCGGAATGTCCTGGCTGTGATTGGTCCAGTCTCCAGCCTGGACCAATCATCATCCAGGACATCCGATGCTGACCCGTGACCCCGCTGACGTCGCGTACGTCAGTCACGAGTCAGTGCGGTGGACGGACGGGCACAGCAGAGCGGAGCGGAGCGGACTCAGCGGAGACTCGGAGAGCAGACCGGACACCGGAATCGGCTTCAGAGAGACGGACGACCCGACCAGGCAGTCACCTCACCAGGCCGCAGCCGCGCAGCGTCTCCAGAGGAGTGGAGGTCATCTGGACTGGAAGAGAAGACTCGATCACCACCGGTAAGTGAGCTGTGGCGCTCTGCAATCATTGGGGTACAATGCTGGCACTCTGCAATCATTGGGGGACAATGCTGTGGCACTCTGCAATCATTGGGGGACAATGCTGGCACTCTGCAATCATTGGGGGACAAAGCTGTGGCACTCTGCAATAATTGGGGACAATGCTGGCACTCTGCAATCATTGGTAGACAATGCTGTGGCACTCTGCAATAATTGGGGGACAATGCTGTGGCGCTCTGCAATAATTGGGGGACAATGCTGTGGCACTCTGCAATCATTGGGGGACAATGCTGTGGCGCTCTGCAATCATTGGGGGACAATGCTGTGGCACTCTGCAATCATTGGGGGACAATGCTGTGGCGCTTTGCAATAACTGGGGGACAATGCTGTGGGCACTTTGCAATAATTGGGGGACAATGCTGTGGCGCTCTGCAATCATTGGGGGACAATGCTGTGGCGCTTTGCAATAACTGGGGGACAATGCTGTGGGCACTTTGCAATCATTGGGGGACAATGCTGTGGCGCTCTGCAATCATTGGGGGACAATGCTGTGGCGCTCTGCAATCATTGGGGGACAATGCTGTGGCGCTCTGCAATCATTGGGGGACAATGCTGTGGCGCTCTGCAATAATTGGGGTACAATGCTGGCACTCTGCAATCATTGGGGGACAATGCTGTGGCACTCTGCAATCATTGGGGTACAATGCTGTGGCGCTCTGCAATCATTGGGGGACAATGCTGTGGCGCTTTGCAATAACTGGGGGACAATGCTGTGGGCACTTTGCAATAATTGGGGGACAATGCTGTGGCGCTCTGCAATCATTGGGGGACAATGCTGTGGCGCTTTGCAATAACTGGGGGACAATGCTGTGGGCACTTTGCAATCATTGGGGGACAATGCTGTGGCGCTCTGCAATCATTGGGGGACAATGCTGTGGCGCTCTGCAATCATTGGGGGACAATGCTGTGGCGCTCTGCAATCATTGGGGGACAATGCTGTGGCGCTCTGCAATAATTGGGGTACAATGCTGGCACTCTGCAATCATTGGGGGACAATGCTGTGGCACTCTGCAATAATTGGGGGACAATGCTGTGGCGCTCTGCAATAATTGGGGGACAATGCTGTGGCACTCTGCAATCATTGGGGGACAATGCTGTGGCACTCTGCAATAATTGGGGGACAATGCTGTGGCGCTTTGCAATAACTGGGGGACAATGCTGTGGGCACTTTGCATTAATTGGGGGACAATACTGTGGCACTCTGCAATCATTGGGGGACAATGCTGTGGCGCTTTGCAATAACTGGGGGACAATGCTGTGGGCACTTTGCAATCATTGGGGGACAATACTGTGGCACTCTGCAATCATTGGGGGACAATGCTGTGGCGCTCTGCAATCATTGGGGGACAATGCTGTGGCGCTTTGCAATAACTGGGGGACAATGCTGTGGGCACTTTGCAATCATTGGGGGACAATGCTGTGGCGCTCTGCAATAATTGGGGGACAATGCTGTGGGCGCTCTGCAATAATTGGGGGACAATGCTGTGGGCGCTCTGCAATAATTGGGGGACAATGCTGTGGCGCTCTGCAATAATTGGGGGACAATGCTGTGGGCGCTCTGCAATAATTGGGGGACAATGTTGTGGCGCTCTGCAATCATTGGGGGACAATGCTGTGGCGCTCTGCAATCATTGGGGGACAATGCTGTGGCGCTCTGCAATCATTGGGGGACAATGCTGTGGCACTCTGCAATCATTGGGGGACAATGCTGTGGCGCTCTGCAATAATTGGGGGACAATGCTGTGGCACTCTGCAATCATTGGGGGACAATGCTGTGGCGCTCTGCAATCATTGGGGGACAATGCTGTGGCGCACTCTGCAATAAATGGGGGACAATGCTGTGGGCACTCTGCAATCATTGGGGGACAATGCTGTGGCGCTCTGCAATCATTGGGGTACAATGCTGTGGCGCTCTGCAATCATTGGGGGACAATGCTGTGGCGCTCTGCAATCATTGGGGGACAATGCTGTGGCGCTCTGCAATCATTGGGGGACAATGCTGTGGCACTCTGCAATAATTGGGGGACAATGCTGTGGCGCTCTGCAATAATTGGGTGACAATGCTGTGGCACTCTGCAATCATTGGGGGACAATGCTGTGGCACTCTGCAGTGATTGGGGTACAATGCTGTGGCGCACTCTGCAATCATTGGGGACAATGCTGTGGCGCTCTGCAGTGATTGGGGACAATGCTGTGGCGCTCTGCAGTGATTGGGGACAATGCTGTGGCGCTCTGCAGTGATTGGGAACAATGCTGTGGCGCTCTGCATTGAAAGGGGCTCGCATGCTTAACTCTGCATTGATGGGGGCACGGAACAGTTGCATTGAAGGGGGCACGCACGCTGAACTCTGCATTGTGGGGGCACAGAACAGTGTTTATTGCATTGAAGGGGGCACAGCACATTGTTCATTGCATTGAAGGGGGCACAGCACAGTTGCATTGAAGGGGGCACAGCACAGTTGCATTGAAGGGGGCATGCACGCTGAATTCTGCATTGTGGGGGCACAGCACAGTGTTCATTGCATTGAAGGGGGCACAGCACAGTGTTTATTGCATTGAAGGGGGCACAGCACAGTGTTTATTGCATTGAAGGGGGCACAGCACAGTTGCATTGAAGGGGGCATGCACGCTGAACTCTGCATTGTGGGGGCACAGCACAGTGTTTATTGCATTGAAGGGGGCACAGCACAGTGTTTATTGCATTGAAGGGGGCATAGCACAGTGTTTATTGCATTGTGGGGGCACAGCACAGTGTTCATTGCATTGAAGGGGGCACAGCACAGTGTTTATTGCATTGAAGGGGGCACAGAACAGTGTTTATTGCATTGAAGGGGGCATAGCACAGTGTTCATTGCATTGAAGGGGGCACAGCACAGTGTTTATTGCATTGAAGGGGGCACAGCACAGTGTTTATTGCATTGAAGGGGGCATATCACAGTGTTAATTGCATTGAAGGGGGCACAGAACAGTGTTTATTGCATTGAAGGGGGCACAGCACAGTGTTTATTGCATTGAAGGGGGCACAGCACAGTGTTTATTGCATTGAAGGGGGCACGCACGCTGAACTCTGCATTGTGGGGGCACAGAACAGTGTTTATTGCATTGAAGGGGGCACAGAACAGTGTTTATTGCATTGAAGGGGACACAGAACAGTGTTTATTGCATTGAAGGGGGCACAGCACAGTTGCATTGAAGGGGGCACACACGCTGAACTCTGCATTGTGGGGGCACAGCACAGTGTTTATTGCATTGAAGGGGGCACAGCACAGTGTTTATTGCATTGAAGGGGGCACAGCACAGTTGCATTGAAGGGGGCACACACGCTGAACTCTGCATTGTGGGGGCACAGCACAGTGTTTATTGCATTGAAGGGGGCACAGCACAGTTGCATTGAAGGGGGCACACACGCTGAACTCTGCATTGTGGGGGCACAGAACAGTGTTTATTGCATTGAAGGGGGCACAGCACAGTGTTTATTGCATTGAAGGGGGCATGCACGCTGAACTCTGCATTGTTGGGGCACAGCACAGTGTTCATTGCATTGAAGGGGGCACAGAACAGTGTTTATTGCATTGAAGGGGACACAGAACAGTGTTTATTGCATTGAAGGGGGCACAGCACAGTTGCATTGAAGGGGGCACACACGCTGAACTCTGCATTGTGGGGGCACAGCACAGTGTTTATTGCATTGAAGGGGGCACAGCACAGTGTTTATTGCATTGAAGGGGGCATGCACGCTGAACTCTGCATTGTTGGGGCACAGCACAGTGTCCATTGCATTGAAGGGGGCACAGAACAGTGTTTATTGCATTGAAGGGGGCACAGAACAGTGTTTATTGCATTGAAGGGGGCACAGCACAGTGTTTATTGCATTGAAGGGGGCATGCACGCTGAACTCTGCATTGTTGGGGCACAGCACAGTGTTCATTGCATTGAAGGGGGCACAGAACAGTGTTTATTGCATTGAAGGGGGCACAGAACAGTGTTTATTGCATTGAAGGGGGCACAGCACAGTGTTTATTGCATTGAAGGGGGCATGCACGCTGAACTCTGCATTGTTGGGGCACAGCACAGTGTCCATTGCATTGAAGGGGGCACAGAACAGTGTTTATTGCATTGAAGGGGGCACAGAACAGTGTTTATTGCATTGAAGGGGGCACAGCACATTGTTCATTGCATTGAAGGGGGCACAGCACAGTTGCATTGAAGGGGGCACACACGCTGAACTCTGCATTGTGGGGGCACAGCACAGTGTTCATTGCATTGAAGGGGGCACAGCACAGTGTTTATTGCATTGAAGGGGGCACAGCACATTGTTCATTGCATTGAAGGGGGCACAGCACAGTTGCATTGAAGGGGGCACAGCACATTGTTCATTGCATTGAAGGGGGCACAGCACAGTTGCATTGAAGGGGGCATGCACGCTAACTCTGCATTGTGGGGGCACAGCACAGTGTTCATTGCATTGAAGGGGGCACAGCACAGTGTTTATTGCATTGAAGGGGGCACAGCACAGTGTTTATTGCATTGAAGGGGGCACAGCACATTGTTCATTGCATTGAAGGGGGCACAGCACAGTGTTTATTGCATTGAAGGGGGCACAGCACATTGTTCATTGCATTGAAGGGGGCACAGCACAGTTGCATTGAAGGGGGCATGCACGCTGAACTCTGCATTGGGGGGGCACAGCACAGTGTTTATTGCATTGAAGGGGGCATAGCACAGTGTTCATTGCATTGAAGGGGGCACGCGCGCTGAACTCTGCATTGAAGGGGGCATGTACACTGGTCTCTGCATTGAAAGGGGGCATGTACACTGGTCTCTGCATTGAAAGGGGGCATGTACGCTGGTCACTGCATTGAAAGGGGGCATATACCATCTCCTGTACCATGACCCGTGACATGCCTATACCATATCTGTGCCATGCCTATACCATCTCCTGTACCATCACCTATGCCATGCCTATACCATCACCTGTGCCATGCCTATACCATGACTTCAAAGTCACGCAATTTTTTACTGCGTTTTTTGACGCGAAGCAATACCTATTACATTTTTCTTTTTGCGCCCCCCCAAAAATTTTGAGCACCAGCCGCCACTGGTATATATATATATATATATATATATATATATATATATTCTTCTTGTATTCAAAATCATCGCCCACAGTATCAAAAATAAAGTGACATGTCTGTGCTAAATGCAGTGCAAATTATTCCCACAATGTAAATTTAATTCATATAAAATATATATGACAATACCACAATAAAATAAGTTGTGATTATGAATAAGTTAGATGCAAGTTTAAGTGTGTAAACTAAACTTTATAACGAAAAGTCCATAACTGAATTCCAGTGTGCAATCTAAGAAGTGTTGTCACTTGCTGTCAGATGCTTCCACCTTTCTTCTGTCATCTGCTCAAGTAAAGTGGTGGACTGGATAGCCTCTCTCTCTGCCTCTCACCTTAGTAGCACTGGCACTGCACTGGTTCAAAAAGCTGTCTATATTATTTTCATTATAAGAACTTGTCAGAACATGCTTCCACCACCTGTCCTTCACACTAGTAGTGCTCATTTGCTTTGCTCGAGTCAAGTGCCACTGCCAGTGGTCACTGCAGTGCAGGCCCAGCCGCACAGGCAGAGGCAGGCCGCAGGAAGCACAGGCACCACCACAACACAACACTTATGGTCCATGGACCATGGATGGTCGGATAATCATCATAGCCGTCAGTCTCACTCTTCTTGGTTCAAAAAAGCCACCCATGACCCATGTGTATATAATATATTAATATTTTATATTGATTATTTGATTCTCAAATGGCACATTTGCCATGGCAAGGATTAGGCCCTCTCCACGGTCCACCTCACTCACCTCATAGAGAAGAAGATGAGATGACGAAGAAAATGCTCCCGCGTCCCGCCGCCCGCGTCACAACTCCTCTCAGTAAGTGCCCTAAGGGGTGGAGTCTGAGTGACACACAACACGTTTAGAGGCGGAGACCTCAAGCGGGAAGACGGCAGCACGGCTCCTCCAGTGCGGTCTTAACTTGATGATCATGACAGTGATTCCGCGGGCCGCGGCGCGAGCGAGGCTGTGGGATTGATTGAATTGAGTTGTGCTGCCTACTGCTAAATTGTGAGTCAGTATATTTTATTTCATTTTTATATATAAAAGCGGTATTGTTGAGCACTACTAGCC
The DNA here is from genome assembly GCF_965119305.1 of Pelophylax lessonae. Lineage (NCBI taxonomy): Eukaryota > Metazoa > Chordata > Amphibia > Anura > Ranidae > Pelophylax > Pelophylax lessonae. Next base: position 223,890,420 of record NC_138777.1, read on the forward strand.
ACTAGATCTCCTGGCTGTCACTTTGTCCCATGTTGGGGAATCACAGCGGCTCGGCTCCAGAAGTGGCGGGTGTCCCCGTCATCCTGCCAGGGCCGCTAAGAAGTTCATCACCTAATCTTAAGTTATTAATATCTTATGAGGAGAGGACCAATGAGATTGAGAATTGAAATAATTAAATATATATGGCTTTTTGAACCAGTGCAGTCAGTGCCAGTGTCACCCAGACGCTATCCACCAGTGCCACCACCATTAAGTGTGTTGGTCGGTCACTCGAGCACTGAAGGAGGTGGAAGCATCTGACAAGTGAAGTGACACTTTAGATTTGCACACTGGAATTCAGTTATAGATAGGTTTACACACTTCAACTTGTTGCACGCACCTGACCTAACTTATTTCATAACTTATTTTATTGTGATTTATTGTCATATTTTATATGAATGGAATTTACTGTTACATTGTGGGAATAATTATTTTCACTGCATTTAGGCTTTAGCACATTCATGTCACTTTATTTTTGATACTGTGTGGAGTGTGGGCAGGGCACTGGGGGCAGTGATGATATTATATCGATTGCACAGGCACTTTATTCGCACAGCCAAGTGGTGTTTGTTAGTAGTTTCTTGATGCACTTTAAAGCGGAGTTCCACCCTGGATTTTTTTTTTTTTTTTTTAATACCCCCGGGACAGTCAGGGCTAGTGCATTCCACAATGGCTAGCCTCTGATCTGTCCCGGGTTGCACTTACCTGTTAGGACAAATACTTACCTTGCAAACGTCTTGTCCAGCGCTGCCATCTCAGATGTGGGCAGCTTGAAGCCAGCGCGTCCTCTTCGGCGTCTTCTTCCGCCTTCTTTGGTCCCACGATGCTCTGCGCCGGCCCCGACGTCACTTCCGGGTCGCGCGCGTCATCCCTCCACAGCTTCTGGGCATGCCCAGAAGCTGTTTAGAAGGGGATGACGCGCGCGACCCGGAACTGACGTCGGGGCCGGTGCAGGCGCAATGATTCCTGGGAGCTATGACGTCCAGCTCCCAGGAATCATTGCAGAGCCAGGAAGTGACGACGGGCCGCGGCCGAGGAAGGAGGAAGAAGGAAGTAAGGTAAGTATATTTTCTTCGCTACGAGGTAAGTAAAAAAAAAAAAAATATGCGATTATCCATTTCTTTTTCAGGTGACCCGGAGCGAGAAGATGGAGGTAAGTATAAAAATAGGCCTCATTACTCTTCAATAAACTTGTTGGAAAAAAAAAAAAAAAAAAAAAAATAGGGTGGAACTCCACTTTAAGCGCTGTAGCACAATTTATTTGTTTGTTTCATATTTTCTTTTTATTGGAAAGATTTGGTATAGCAGCTTTTATTATACACAGCCTTTATTTTCGTATGCGCTGATTTACAAATGACATTATACACATTTTTTTGAGCTTTATGCAACCTGCCATCTACTGTTCTGGCAGTGGTAATTTTTTTAAAAGTAACGAGTAACTATGCAGCACAAAAAAAAAATACTTGAGTAGAAGTATCGAAATCATCAAAAAAATGTAGTGAAGTAAAAGTGGAAGTAGGAGAAAAAAATTCTACTCCAGGAAAGTACAGATACCGCCTTTCGGTACTTAAGTACAGTAGTGAAGTAGTTCTACTTAGTTACTATACATCTCTGCCTTCATGTAACATGTTCCCAGTTTTATATTATCTTCTGCAGCATATCCCCCAGCCAACAATGTAGCATGACCACATTCTCTGACCCTCATTTCCTCTATTAGGTCTGCAGTGGCTGACAGTCCTCTCAAGCATTACATACTGTAAATTTTTTATTATATCTTTTCATGTGAAGTGAAAATGTCCAAATTTGGCCCAAAGTGTCAATATTTTGTGTGACCACCATTATTTTCCAGCACTGCCTTAACCCTCTTAGGCATGGAGTTCACCAGAGCTTCACAGGTTGTCACTGGAGTCCTCTTCCACTCCTCCATGATGACATCACAGAGCTGGTGGATGTTAGAGACCTTGCGCTCCTCCACTTTACCTTTGAGGATGCCCCACAGATGTTCAATAGGGTTTAGGTCTGGAGACATGCTTGGCCAGTCCATCACCTTTACCCTCAGCTTCTTTAGCAAGGCAGTGGTCATCTTGGAGGTGTGTTTGGGGTCGTTATCATGTTGGAATACTGCCCTGCGGCCCAGTCTCCGAAGGGAGGGGATCATGCTCTGCTTCAGTATGTCACAGTACATGTTGGCATTCATGGTTCCCTCAATGAACTGTAGCTCCCCAGCGCTGGCAGCACTCATGTGGCCCCAGACCATGACACTCCCACCACCATGCTTTACTGTAGGCAAGACACACTTGTCTTTGTACTCCTCACCTGGTTGCCGCCACACCCGCGTGACATCATCTGAAACAAATACGTTTATCTTGGTCTCATCAGACCACAGAATATGGTTCCAGTAATTCATGTCCTTAGTCTGCTTGTCTTCAGCAAATTGTTTGTGGGCTTTCTTGTGCATCATCTTTAAAAGAGGCTTTTTTTCTGGGATGATAGCCATGTAGACCAATTTGATGCAGTGTGTGGCGTATGGTCTGAGCACTGACAGGCTGACCCCCCACCCCTTCAACCTCTGCAGCAATGCTGGCAGCACTCATACATCTCTTTCCCAAATACAACATCTGGATATGACGCTGAGCACGTGCACTCAACTTCTTTGGTCAACCATGGGGAGGCCTGTTCTGAGTGGAACCTGTCCTGTTAAACTGCTGTACGGTCTTGGCCATCATGCTGCAGCTCAGTCTCAGGGTCTTGGCAATCTTCTTATAGCCTAGGCCATCTTTATGTAGTGCAACAAATCTTTTTTTTCAGATCCTCAGAGAGTTCTTTGCTATGAGGTGCCATGTTGAACTTCCAGTGACTAGTATGAGAGAGTGAGAGCGATAACACCAAATTTAACACTCCTGCTCCCCATTCACACCTGAGACCTTGTAACACTAATGAGTCACATGACACTGGGGAGGGAAAATGGCTAATTTGGCCTAATTTAGCCATTTTCACTTAGGGGTGTACTCACCTTTGTTGCCAGTTATTTAGACATTAATGGCTATGTGTTGAGTTATTTTGAGGGGACAGCAAATTTACACTGTTATACAAGCTGTACACTCACTACTTTACATTGTAGCAAAGTGTCATTTCTTCAGTGTTGTCACATGAAAAGATAGAATAAAATATTTACAAAAATGTGAAGGGTGTACTCACTTTTGTGAGATACTGTATACTAAACATTATGTGCGGCCCTTTGGTGATGTCAGGGGCCACATTTGAGGCCCCCTTTAGGTCATAAGTTGACAGCCAACTTTTTTTTGTAGTTATTGCCACCACTTGCACCCTGAGCCTGGCCGCCCGCCTCGCCCACCCCGGAGAGGAGGGAAGCAGGGGATAGGACAGTGTGAAGGGGTGAAACCTTGTCCCAGGCTGACACAGCCCTTGGAGCCAATCCTTATCCTAAAGTTAAGGATTTGATTTGCTGACTTGCCTTATCTACATTGTTCTAACATGCCAGAGGCTGTTCACCTTGGAGACCTGCTGCAGATATAAGTACAGCCCTTTGCAAAATTGACACCCTCCCCTCAGGTTTTTAAGAGCCAGCAAGAGCTCACTGGACGCCAACAGAACCGCAACGCTTTCCAAGGCTCGAGTCCTTCTCTCAGGGTGCAGCTATTCGAGGGCGCCCTGCCCTTCACACAGAAAAGAGAACTCTCCCCAGCGCTCCCACCAGCTTCATCAGGATCGGTTACATTGCCGCACTGGCAGCCCACCTATGCAGCTCAAGTTTTAGGGATTTAAACTGGACTCCCTGTCGATTGGCGGAGGGTGACGGAGACCATGGCCCGTCCCGTACGAACTGTGTTTGCCTATCTCTCAGGACTGGCTGATCATTGTCCAACTGCTGTTCCCATGGAACTCTTCTCTACTTCGGCCTTAAAAGTTCTCATTTTAATATTTGCCACTACCACAAAGATCCACATCTGGGGCGGCTCCTCCTACTCATCATGGCCTAGCCCCAGGGGATGCTCCCATCGCCGACGGCCAGGTATGGGCCTGATGCTCCAGCACCATCCATTTTCAGGGCTAGTTGATTCAAAAGGTGAGTTGTTACACAATCCTTAGGGGATTTAACTAGATCAGTGGTCTCCAAACAGTGGCCCAGGGGCTAAATGCTGCCCTTTGCATACCCTTATCCGAGCCTTAATACACTATTCCACTGATACAAGGCACTATTCCTGCCATTAACACCAATGATGGGGCACTATTGCTTCCACTGACGCCAACAATGGGGCACTATTCCTTCCACTGACACCAGCTATGGGGCACTATTCCTTCCACTGACACCAGCTATGGGGCACTATTACTCCCAATGACACCAGCAATGGGGCACTATTCCTCCCATTGACACCAACCATGGGGCACTATTTCTCCCACTGACACCAGCTAGGGGGCACTATTCTTTCTACTGACACCAACGATGGGGCATCATTCCTCCCACTGACACCAACTATGGGGCATTATTCCTCCCACTGACACCAACCATGGGGCACTATTTCTCCCCCTGACAGCAACAATGGGGCACTACTCCTTCCACTGACACCAACCATGGGGCACTATTGCTTCCACTGACGCCAGCAATGGGGCACTATTCCTCCCACTGACACCAGCTATGGGGCACTATTCCTCCCATTGACACCAGCTAAGGGGCACTATTCCTTCCACTGACACCAACTATGGGGCACTTTTCCTTTCACTGACACCAACAATGGGGCATTATTCCTTCCACTGACACCAACGATGAGGTGCTATTCCTCCCACTAACAGCATCAATGGGGCACTATTCCTTACACTGACACCAACTATGGGGCCCTATTCTTCCCACTGACACCAACCATGGGGCACTATTCCTCCCAATGACGCCAACTATGAGGAACTATTCCTTCCACTGACGCTAACTATGGGTGGGGCACTTTTTCTCCCACTGACACCAACTATGGGGCACTATTCCTTCCACTGACATCAACTATGGGGCATTATTCCTTCCACTAATACTAATAATGGAGAACTAGTCCACCCACTGACACCAATGATGGGGCACTAATATACCCCCTAATACCAAAGAAGGGATATAGTCTACTCCCACTGACACCAGAACATCTTCTTCTCCCACTGGCCACAGTCCAGCCCTCGTAAAGTCTAAAGAGCAGTAAACTGGCCCTTTTTAGAAAGTTTGGAGACCCTTTGGCTAGATGATGCTGGACATCCTCCAGCCAGGAAATAAGGCAGGGCTCTATTTGACTTGCCGCAGTTTCTAATGGACATTGTGAGAAGCTAGGGGAGGACTGGGCTAGGGGGGAGGACTGGGCTAGGGGGCAGGGGGGCTTCATCTGATGTCCTGTAAAAAAGCTGCACTGCTTCTGCCACAGACATGCCTAAATGATTCCTGGTGAAGAGAAGTAAAAAGTCCCCGCTGCTGACCTACTGAGTGCGGGATGAAGACAAGGACAGAATGAAAGCCTCCCTCCCCAGCATGGATGGTGTAAACTGTGTCTGAGCAGAGGCCAGTTCCATGCCCCACTGGAGACTCTTCTCCCACCGGCCAGCCCAGACCGAGCTGTCCCAGCTCCCCCCAACCGCCCCCTGGTGGCCAGGTTTGGAACCCTGATTCAGCCGGTGAGTAGAGAGTACCTGGAGCGAAGCTTCAGCCTGGAATGGGGGTCAGGAGGAGGCCGGGAAAAGGGACAGTGGCAGGGGGGCCGAGTTGCTGCACCATGGGCCTTTGGTTTGTACTTGCCCCCTGCTGGCCAGGTTGGGAACCCTGATTCAGCCGGTGAGTAGAGAGTACCTGGAGCGGAGTTTCAGCCTGGAATGGGAGTCAGGAGGAGGCCGGGAAAAGGGACAGTGGGAGGGGGACCGAGTCGCTGCACCATGGGCCTTTGGTTTGTACTTGCCCCCTGCTGGCCAGGTTGGGAACCCGGATTCAGCCGGTGAGTAGAGAGTACCTGGAGCGGAGTTTCAGCCTGGAATGGGAGTCAGGAGGAGGCCGGGAAAAGGGACCGTGGGAGGGGGGCCGAGTCGCTGCACCATGGGCCTTTGGTTTGTACTTGCCCCCTGCTGGCCAGGTTGGGAACCTGGATTCAGCCGGTGAGTATAGAGTAACTGAAGCGGAGTTTCAGCCTGGAATGGGAGTCAGGAGGAGGCCGGGAAAAGGGACAGTGGGAGGGGGGCCGAGTCGCTGCACCATGGGCCATGGGCTTGTACTTGCTCCCTGGGCTGAAAGTTGCCAGTCTGCCCCTGGGAGAAGCTCACAGTGTGCAGTGAAATCAGAGGAAGCCATTTCAGTCCAGGAGAGGAGTCGGGAAACAACTGTGCAAGACTGAAGTCAGGGCCGGAGTTCAGCTTTCCGCATCAATTTCCCTTTTACTGATTAAGTGTCGGTAACAATTGCTTCTGTAAAAATTATAATATGTCAAAATATAAATAATATAAAAATGTTTTTGCTGAGATCTGCCTTTCTTTAAAAAAAAAAAATAATATATTATTAGGTCCTTTTATTAGAATTCCTGTATGTCAGGGTAGCGTTGAGGTGGTTAACTTTGACTGAATATTTTTGCTATATAACCACTTGACATTTAACTTGAAAAATGACTTTCTGCTTCACCTGTCAGCCTTCCAACTCCCGTCCAATAAGCGGGCGAAGGGAAATTTTTTAAATTTCAATTCCCTGATGCAGAGCGGCGACTAACTCCATACTTAAATAGCGAGAATAAAAAAAAAAAAAATTAAAAAAAAAAAAGAAGCGGCCACGGGTTTTGGTATTCATGACGGGATTCACAGCTACATGCCTTTACAAGAGTTTCCGTGTTTAAAGGGTAAAGAGATGCAGAGATCTTTATCTTGGGGCTTATGGAAATGTGTTCTACAAGACAGCCAATCAGGAACCAGAATGACCTTCCCAGCAAAGAAGACTCTTTAGCTATTATAAACGTTCCGAATGCAAATCGCTGCAGTTTGCGGTCTGGTGTCATTAAAGGGATGGTCAGCACTGAGCCCCGGTTCACATATATGCGATGACAGACATTGCATGTGATTCGGAGCGCACTGCTCTACAAATCACATGCGATTGTACAGATTGTATGGCTGAATTTGCATCGGATTCGGACACAAGATGCACAGGACCCTTTTTTTGGGTCCGCAGCAGAATCGGATCGCATGGATCACACCCAGGGCTGCGATTAGAAATCACGGGGCCCTGAACAACCTACCTGCCAGGGCCACCCCAATATTTTAACCACTTAAGCCCCGGAAGATTTTACCCCCATTCCGACCAGGGGGTATTTTGCGATTCGGCACTGCGTGACTTTAACGGACAATTGCGCGGTCGTGCGACGCTGTACCTAAACGAATTTGGCGTCCTTTTTTTCCCACAAACAGAGCTTTCTTTTGGTGGTATTTGATCACCCGTGCGATTTTTTGATCACGCGCTATAAACAAAAAAAAGCGTCAATTTTGCAAAAATAGCAATATTTTTCACATTTTTTTATACGAAATTCCCCAAAAAAAAAATGTAAAAATCAAAATTTTTTAACTTTTTCGGCCAATTTGTTTTATGCTACATATGTTTGGTAAAAAAAATCGCAAAAAGCGTATTTTGATTGGTTTGCGCAAAAGTTATCGCCTTTACTAACAAAGGGAAAGATCTTTGTCATTTTTGTTGTTTTTTTTTTAACGTGTAATGTCGGCGATCTGCGATTTTTTTTGCGGTACTGCGACATTGGGGCAGACAGATCGGACCCCTGACTGACATTTTTGACACTTTTGGGGGTACCAGTGACGTTTCTACAGTAATCAGTGCTATATATATGCACTGTTACTGTAAAAATACACTGGTAGTGAAGGGGTTAACTTTATTTGGGAGGGAGGGGCTGTGTGTATCCCTAGGGGCGTGCTTTCTACTGTGATTGGCTGTGGCTTCAGCTGTAAGGACACTGATCAACGGATCTACATAGTAGATCCGTGTGATCAGTGTCTTTATAGCGAGGAGAATGACAGGTGGCTTGTTTACACAAGCTGCCTGACATTCTCCCTCTCCCCCGCCGATCGCCGAGTGACCGGTGGACATCGGGTCCGCCGGTCACACGCGCGGGGGGGTCCGTGACCACGCGGGAGCGGGAGCGCGCCTCCGGGGGCGCGCGCTCGCTCCCTAGACCCTCACAAGCTAGTGACGTAGCCCTACGTCACTTTGCCTGTGAGGGGCTGACTGCCGACGTAGATCGGCGTTAGGCAGTTGGCAAGTGGTTAAGACAATATTTTTATTAGATTGTAAGCTCTTCTGAGCAGGGCCCTCTAAATCCTCTTGTATTTTATTGTATTGTATATGTACTGTATCCCTCTAATATTGTAAAGCGCTGCGTAAATTGCTGGCGCTATAGAAATCCATAATAATAATAATAAAAATACACTAAAATCATTATTAGCGGACACACAATAACAGAGAACCTGTGTAAATTAGCCCTTTTTAACCACTTGCCGACCGCTTACCGTATATTTACTGCTGCAGTGTGGCTCTCCCAGGTCTACGTCGGTCGATTGGAGGCAGCTAGGGGGCAAACGCTCCCGCTCCCCGATCGTCAGCGGTGAAGCCAATGCAGCGGGCAGGCGGCTCAGATTGCCGCCTGACACCTGCGATCGCTCCCCGCTGAGAGAGAAGAACGGTCCACTGTTACAAACACAGCTGACCGTCCTTCTCTCTGGAATGATCACAGAGCGCCTGTGATCCTTCTATATAGGAACACAGGTCTCTATGGTCATTCCACAAGCCACACCCCACACAGTTAGAAACACGCCCCTAGGTACACATTTAACCCCTCAATCACCTATACTGTTAACCCCTTCCCTGCCAGTGTCATTATTACAGTGACAGTGCATATTTATAGCACTGATTACTGTAGTAATGTCACTGGCCCCCCCATAAGTGTAAAAAATGTCAGTTAGGGGTCCGATCTGTCCGCCGCAATGTCGCAGTCCCGCTAAAAATCGCAGCTCGCCGCCATTACTAGTAATAAAAAAAAAAACAATCAAAATGACATAAATCTTTCCCGTAGTTTGTAGACGCGATAACTTTTGCACAAACTAATCAAAATACGCTTATTGCGATTTTTTTTTACCAAAAATATGTAAGAGAAAACAAATTGGCCTAAAATGTTAAAAAAAATTAGATTTTTAAATTTTGGGAATATTATATTGCAGAATGTGAAAAATATTGTTTTTTTTTTTTTTTTCAGAATTGTCGCTCTTTTTTTGTTTATGGCACAAAAAATAAAAATTGCACAGGAGATCAAATATCACCAAAAGAAAGATCTATTTGTGGGAAAAAAAGGACGTAAATTTCATGTGGGCACAGCTTTGCACCACTGCACAATTGTCAGTTAAAGTCATGCAGTGTTAATTTGAAAAAAGTGGCCTGGTCATTAAGGGGGCAAATCCTTCCGGTTTTATAGTGGTTAATTGTTGTTTTACATTTAAAAAAAAAAATGATATCTTTTTTTTAAATGTTGAAAATGTTTACAATTATTAATTTTACGATTTTTTTATTTTTTAATCATTTATTACTATGTTTAATTATTATTATTATTATTTTTTTTTTTTTTTTACTATTTGTTATTTTTTTACAGGACAGGGAAGCCTGCAGCACTGTGGGGGTGCAGTGAAAAGGGGGTGGGAAATCAGAAGCAGGCAGAACAGGGAGGGGTGATCAGCGTGGGAGAAGCGATAACAGGAACGATGCCCTGTGTCCGTGTCTCTCTCCGCAGCAGCTGAAAGCTGGCAGGAGGGGGAGGAACTGGCTTTTAACTGCTGCAGAGAGCCACACAGGGCTTCCTTCTATACTTGCCCCCCTGCCTGACTGCACCGATTACCCATGCTGTTGGCCCCCCCCCTGTGTGCCTGGGCCCCCTACAGGAGGACGGGTGGTCCACCCCCTATCAACGGCTCTGTTCACACCCATGCGATCCGATCCATGTTGGAGGGGCCCAGCCGTCCGGCAGGATCAGGTAAATGGCAGGGGTGGCCCTTTGTGCATTCTTTTCATGTGGGTGCAGGGGCACTGCGAGGCCCTGGGGAATGTTGGTGGTCAAGCCTGGGGGGCCCAGGCCTAAAGCTTTGTAAGGGGCCCCAAACTTTCTGATGGCTTCCCTGCTTGCTGACAGTTCACACTGCAATATGCAAACTGATCTGGGGCTGTCGCTACCTTTGTATTGATACCCCCAGCGATTCGCATATGGCAGTGTGGATTTGCAGGGTTCCCGCATCCCATATGTGTGAACCGGCACTAAAGAGGCAAAAAAGTCCCCTTTGTGCAATTATGAAGCCCACAGTCCGCATAATCCACCAAAACCAAAGATGTCATAAATTGCAGCTTACCAATCATTAGATGTGGTGGCTGCATTCATTTTCTTACTTTTTTAAGGCTTTTTTCCCCACCTGTAAGTGATACACAACTCCGGAGGAAGGAGCACAGGAGGCACAGCAGACAGCAGCATTGTCAGTCTGGTAGGGGAGTGTTAAATGTATTAGCAGATTTAAATACACTAACAAATTGAAGCCAGACTCCAGCTCACTCTTTATAATCAGTTACAGCAAACACTTTTGATCTTTTTGACATAAAGGTTTTCCATAAATAAATAAAAGCTGATCATTGTAAGCACCCCTGTCAGTGGTAAATGGTTCGTCTCATCCCTAGGCTCCATTCACACCTAAGCGTATCATTTTTTTTTTGGGGCGTTTTTTGCAGGTATTTGGAGGCAGGCATTGACTCTAACAAAAACGCTTGTAATCTGCCAAAAAAGAAGCCCAGGTACTTTTTTGAGCTTCAGGCGACAAAACACTCAGATGTGAACAGGGGCCATTGAAATGAATGGGATTTTGCATGTTGGGCTTTTTGAGACTTCAGAGATGAGCGTTTTACGAGCTGAAAAACACTCAGGTGTGAACAGGGCCTAACTGCTACATCTGCTGGAGAGCTTAACCCCTCGCCTACAGGGCACTTTCACCCCCTTCCTGCCCAGGCCAATTTTCAGCTTTCAGCACTGTCACACTTTGAATGACAAATGCTACATTGTACCCATATGACATTTTTATCATTTTTTTTCCACACAAATAGAGCTTTCTTTTGGTGGTATTTAATCACCGCTGGGTTTTTTATTTCTTACAAAATAAAAAATACAGAAAATATTTTCTGTGAGTAAATTTTGAAAATAAATAATGTTTCACCTTCACTGATGTGCGCTGATGAGGCGGCACTTATGGGCACTGATGAGGTGGCACTGATGAGGAGGTACAAATATGCCGCACTGATGGGCACTGATAGGCGGCACTGATGGTCACTGATAGGCGGCACTGATGGTCACTGATAGGCGGCACTGATGGTCACTGAGAGGTGGCACTGATGGGCACTGAGAGGCGGCACTGACGGGCAGCACCGATGGGCACTGACGGGCGGCACTGATGAGCACTGATGGGCAGCAGTGATGGCCACTAATGGGCAGCACCATCAGTGCCCATAATCAGTGCCCATAGTGCTGCCAGTCAGTGCCCATAAGTGCCTAGATGAGCAAGCACTGATGGGCACTGACTGGCAGCACTATGGGCAATGATTGTGGGCACTGATGGTGGGCAGTAATTGGCACTTTATTTACTTTTCTGTGATCAGGGCACTGATGATCAGTGCCCTGATTACCTGTCCTAGTCTCCCCTATAAGGAGGAGCCGCTGATTGGCTCTCCTCGCCTCACACACTGACAGTGTGAGGCGAGGAGAGCCGAATAACGGCACTTCCTCATTTACATGAGACCGGCTGTGATTGGACACAGCCTATCACATGGGTAAAGAGTCATGTCATTGACTCTTTACCGAGATCAGGGTCGCGTCGTGTCCTAGCAACACGGTGCGGCCACGATCGCTGCTCTGCGCGCCCCCCGGGGGCGCGCGAGAGAGGCTTTTCTGGTGCGCCGTCATATGACGGCGTCCCAGAACAATAGTTGCACCGCTCCGCCGTCATTTGACGGCGGGCAGGCAGGAAGTGGTTAAACTTGTGGGGAAAAAAAATACAGACTAATGCTGGCCATACACTAGCTGAAAAATCGTTCACAAATCTGTCATTTGGTCCGTTTGTTTATCGTCCAGTTAATGGGCATGAATAGAAAATCAGTTTTAACTTTTCAGAGCTGAAAAATTGAAGGAACAGTTTAGAAAATTGTGACGAATGAATGAAAAATTGAAAGGTTAACCACTTCAGGACCGCCCGCCGCATATGTACTGCGGCAGGCAGCCCCTCCTGTGCGAACCAACGTAGGGGTACGTCCTAAGAGTGGTGCAGGGGGGCGAGCGCACGCCGCCGGCAGCGCGCTCCCGACCCCACTCGACAGCGGGGATGCCGATGCACAGGGCCGACACCCCGCGATCGCTCCCCGCTGAGAGAGAAGAACGGTTGTAAACACAGATGACCGTTCTTCTCTCTGAAACCTTTCTTTTTCTTTCATTGTCCAGTCGTAGACTGGGAGAGTAACCCACGTTGCTCAACTGCATCAGAGTTTAGAAAGGAAGAAGGGGAAGCAGCACGATGGAGCCAATACATTGTGCTGCAGTATAAAGAGCATGCTGAACCAGAGGAGAGAGTGAAGTGCCAGAAAGATGAACTTATGTGTTTGCTGCTTCTTCTTTCACTGTCCAGTCACATACTGGGAGAGTATCCCACATTACTCAAATGCAACAGAGTTTAGAAAGGAAGAAGGGGAAGCAGCACAAGGAGACAATGCATTGTGCTGAGGTGTAAAGAGCATGCTGATAGGAAGGAGAGAGTGAAGTGGCAGAAGGAGGAGCTTCTGTGTTTGCTGCTTCTTCTTTCCCTCTCCAGTCACGGACTGGGAGAGTGACCCACATTGCTCAACTGCATCAGAGTTTAGAAAGGAAGAATGGGAAGCAACACAAGGAGCCAATACATTGTGCTGCAGTATAAAGAGCATGCTGAACCAGAGGAGAGAGTGAAGTGGCTGAAAGATGAGCTTTTGTGTTTGCTGCTTCTTCTTTCACTGTCCAGTCACAGACTGTGAGAGTACCCCACGTTGCTCAACTGCAGCAAAGTTTATAAAGGAAGAAGGGGAAGCAGCACAAGGAGCCAATGCATTGTGCTGCAGTATAAAGAGCATGCTGAACCGGAGGAGAGAGTGAAGCGCCGGAAAGATAAACTTATGAGTTTGCTGCTTCTTCTTTCACTCTCTAGTCACAGACTGGGAGAGTGACCCACGTTGCTCAACTGCAGCAAAGTTTAGAAAGGAAGAAGGAGAAGCAGCACAAGGAGCCAATGCATTGTGCTGAGGTGTAAAGAGCATGCTGATAGGGAGGAGAGAGAGAAGTGGCAGAAAGATGAGCTTATGGGTCCTTTCACACGGGCTTTCCGCCCAGCGGACTCCCTTTTTCTCAGCGGGGATCGATCCTCCGATCTCCGCTGAGCAGGCGGATGACAGTTCCATCTCCGCTCTGTGTGCAGAGACAGACCTGTCCAATTCCCACTCTCCTCTATGGGGAGATCGGATAAGAATGGACCGCCTGTCTGTTTTCATCCGATCCCATCCTCTAGACGGATGGAAAATAGGGTTTCCATCCGTCTAGATTTCACGGACAGAATCGGATCGGATAGCAGCAGGTGTCAGCAGAGATGTCATCGCTGACACTCGCTGCCCCATAGGGGTGCATGGAGGATCCGGTCAGGTCCGCCTGAAAAAACTGACAGGGACCTGATCGGAAAGCCTGTGTGAAAGGGGCCTATGTGTTTGCTGCTTCTTCTTTCACTGTCCAGTCACAGACTGGGAGAGGGACAAGACCTGAAAGTGTTACTAAACTGCAGCAGGGAAAAACCAGATACCCTGCCCTGCCAGACAGGGCTGGTCTGTGTGGCAGAACAGTGTTAATCTCAGGACTGGATGGACAGAAACAATTCCCCTATCTGTATTTAGCTGTTTTCTTAGAGGATAATGGGCCTTGCATATCAGTGTTGCCTTTTGCATGACATCAGCATCGGTCTGAGCCGAACGTCAGCCTGCCTTTCCATATTCCGACTCACACTAAAACTTCCCAAGGCCAAACCCGTATAATTGTCATCCGTTCATGATCCGCGCCGTGTTCAGCTCACATTTAAAAGCACTGCATGTCTTTTCAGAACTTTTTTTTTTTTTTTTTTTTGAAGCGCTGAGTGCTCCCGGTGGCCTTGGCAGACTGACGCAGATCCATCGAGTTGGTTCAGGACAGATGAAAAGTTGATTTGCCGACCGGAAAAAAACAAAACAAAACAAAAAGCAAAACCAACTTTTCCATTTGTGTACTAAAAGCTCTTCGCTTCATTATTTGCCGCCTGCCTGGCGGAAGAGCGTATTCCTGCCGCCATCCCGCCAGCAGGACGCATCACAACGTTTATTTAAAGGTGTTTTCAATTATCGGATTTTATTTTCCACAATAGAGCTCTACCGACTTTAACACCTCTCACAGAAAGCATTTTAAATTAACAGATTTTATTTATCACGCCGGTAGACGTTTTGGCTGCTAAAACCTCGTCTCTGCTGCCTGGGTAATACGGCTGGTGGGAGACTCGATTGCATTATGCAGATAACAGGCCAGTTTACGCCCCATGGACTAAAAAAGATTGCGCTCTAATTTATTAGTAGGGGCTGATAGCTTAGTTATTTTTTCATTATTATTATTATTATTTATTTATTTTTTTGTTATTATTATTTTTATTTGGGATCAGGGTAGTATGAGATGTTAAAGCGTAACTCCACTTTTATAGTCACAAAAAGTGCAGCTCTCTAATTTAATAGTAGGGGCTGATAGCCTAGTTATTTTTTATTATTATAATTATTATTATTATTTGTTTGTTTTTTTTTGTTATTATTATTATTTTTTGGGATCAGGGTAGTATGAGATGTTAAAGCGTAACTCCGCTTTTGTTGAGAGAAAAACATTCCCCTCTGGGTGATCTCTGTACATTGCAGGGATTATAACAATCTTTGTTGCAGATTCCTTATTCTGAAGAAATCATTGTTGGTTCCTCTGTGCTGAGTGGGTGTAATGGGAGTGGTTTCATAATTATCTATCAGCTGTGCAGCTGCAGGGCTCTAATGAGGTAATCTGCTGGACCTGCATCCCTTTTAGACGTGTTCCTATTGGGAGTATCTCACCAAAAATGACATTTTTGTTGCAGGGGATGCCAGAAATCTGACTTGTATCTTAGTGCAGATTTCTGGGAAAATTGGTAAGCCAATCACACAAGCAGGAAACGATGTTTCTGGGGGTGTGGTCAGTATACATTCTGTGTACAGAACAGCTCCAGGCGGCCATATTGCATTGCATTTTTTAGAAAATGACAGCAGCTGCAGATTGAAAAGGAAAGATCATTTTTAATAACATTCAATTACAATATGATTTGTGTCACAGTTGTAATGCATGTTTGCTGGAAACCCTAACCAAAATCCAGCAAGCAAGGCTTCTTCTAATGCACCCACAATTTACCTAAAGTGTCCAGATTTACGGGGGCCTTGGAGGACCCAAAGACCAAGCCTATGAGGGCTCAAGCAGTCCAATCTTTTCATATACTATTGAACTCTAAGTAATGCACTGTGACGGGAGTCACTTTGGTTGGGGGGCCTGTGGAACCCAGCTTACCTTATAGAGGTTGGGAAATCCCTCTCTCTGCCCCCTAGGCTTCTCTTATGTGTAAGTCACCCTGTGTCTATTAGGGACACAGGGTGGCCAAGGAAATTATGGACTTAATGGACGCAGAATATTGTTTGGATTACTCATATGGGACAGTATTAATTATTAACAATATATCTCAAGAACTATGAAGATTTAATCCCACTTTACACTGTGAGACATATAGACTGTTGTAGACTGTTGCCATGAATTCTGTAACTGACAGACAGACTGATACTGGGGTCTCTTGCCATTGTCTGTATAATAAGGTGTTCTGTTTTTTATAGTTAGTATAATGTGTAATTTTTGTATTTTGTTTTAGCTTTGTTGCCGGGCAGTCTTGTCATCCCAGCTTGTTTAAGTGCCCTGAGTTAATTAGAATATTAATGATAATCTCGTCTAGATGGGATTAGCCCTGAGTCAGCTGTACCTTGTTATCTAACCATTGTGTGAGGTTTTGGGTAAATATTCGGGTCATTGTTCATGTAGTGACTATCATACTTCTCAAGTGTATAAAAGTCTGTTTCTTGTTCAATAAAGAGTTGTTGCTTTCAGACACATACAAGCTAAGTTCAGGCTAGTTTTGTATGGGGGGGGTGGGACTGATGGAATATCTATCTATGTTCAGACTGGCGGAAGCTGTATACTAACGGAAGCCCACAAGTACAGTGTGGGTCGGAGGTCCCGTTACATGCACATTTGCTGGAAACCTCAACCATGAAACCAGCAAGTAGGGCTTCTTCTGATGCACCCATAATGTACCTAAACCATGCCGATTTATTGGGGCCTCGGAGGACCCAAGGACCAAGCCTAAGAGGGCCAAACAGTCCAATCTTTTCATATACTATTGAAGTCTATGTAATGCACATTTTCCGGAAACCTCAACCATGATCCAGCAAGCAGGGGTTCTTCTGATGCACCCATAATGTACCTAAACCATACAGATATATTGGGGCCTCAGAGGACCTAAAGACCAAGCCTAGGAGGGCTCAAACAGTCCAATCTGTTCATATACTATTGAACTCTCTGTAATGCACATTTTCTGGAAACTTTAACCAAGATTCAGCAAGCAGGGCTTCTTCTGATGCATCTACATTGTACTTAAAATGTGCAAATTTAACAAGGCTTTAGAGGACCCAAAGACCAAGCCTAGGAGGGCTCAAGCAGTCCAAACTTTAATGTTGGGTGTTGTAGCTTCTGCTTTATCCCTATGTCCAAGTACGTTTTAGGCAAGTAGGCATTTTGCATGGTTTACATGTGTTACTATTAAACTCTATGTAATATACATTTGCTGGAAGCCTCAACTAGGATCCAGCAAGCAGGGCTTCTTCTGATGCACCTGCAATGTACCTACAATGTGCAAATTTAACAGGGACTTAGAGGACCTATTGACGAAGCATAAGAGGGCTGGAGCAGTCCAATCTTTTCAATTACTATTGAACTCTATGTAATACACATTTTCTGGAAACCTCAACCATGATCCAGCAAGCAGGGCTTATTCTGATGCACCCATAATGTACTTAAACTGTGCAGATTTATTGGGGCATCAGAGGACCCAAAGACCAAGCCCAGAAGGGCTCAAGCAGTCCAATCTTTTCATATAATATTGAACTCTATGTAATGCACATTTGATGGAAACCTCAACCATGATCCAGCAAGCAGGGCTTCTTCTGATGCACCCATAATGTACCTAAACCATGCCGATTTATTGGGGCCTCAGAGGACCCAAGGACCAAGCCTAGGAGGGCTCAAACAGTCCAATCTGGGGCCTCGGAGGACCCAAGGACCAAGCCTAGGAGGGCTCAAACAGTCCATACTGTTTATATCATATTGAACTCTCTGTAATGCACATTTTCTGGAAACCTTAACCAAGATTCAGCAAGCAGGGCTTCTTCTGATGCATCTACATTGTACTTAAAATGTGCAAATTTAACAAGGCTTTAGAGGACCCATAGACCAAGCCTAGGAGGGCTCAAGTAGTCCAAACTTTGATGGTGGGTGTTGTAGCTTCTGCTTTATCTCTATGTCCAAGTATGTTTTAGGCGAGTAGGCATTTTGCATGGTTTACATGTGTTACTATTAAACTCTATGTAATATACATTTGCTGGAAGCCTCAACTAGGATCCAGCAAGCAGGGCTTCTTCTGATGCACCTGCAATGTACCTACAATGTGCAAATTTAACAGGGACTTAGAGGACCTATTGACAAAGCATAAGAGGGCTAGAGCAGTCCAATCTTTTTAATTACTATTGAACTCTATGTAATACACATTTGCTGGAAACCTCAACCATGATCCAGCAAGCAGGGCTTATTCTGATGCACCCATAATGTACCTAAACCGTGCAGATTTATTGGGACATCAGAGGTCCAAAGACCAAGCCCAGAAGGGCTCAAGCAGTCCAATCTTTTCATATAATATTAAACTATATGTAATGCACATTTGATGGAAACCTCATCCATGATCCAGCAAGCAGGGCTTCTTCTTCTGATGCACCCATAATGTACCTAAACCATGCAAATTTATTGGGGCCTCAGAGGACCCAAGGACCAAGCCTAGGAGGGCTCAAACAGTCCAATCTGGGGCCTCGGAGGACCCAAGGACCAAGCCTAGGAGGGCTCAAACAGCCCAATCTGGGGCCTCGGAGGACCCAAGGACCAAGCCTAGGAGGGCTCAAGCAGTCCAATCTTTTCATATAATATTGAACTCCATGTAATGCACATTTGATGGAAACCTCAACCATGATCCAGCAAGCTTCTTCTGATGCACCCATAATGTACCTAAACCATGCAAATTTATTGGGGCCTCAGAGGACCCAAGGACCAAGCCTAGGAGGGCTCAAACAGTCCAATCTTTTCTTATACTATTAGAACTCTATGTAATGCACATTTTCTGGAAACCTTAACCAAGATCCAGCAAGCAGGGCTTCTTTTGATGCTCTCACAATGTACCTAAACCCTGCAGATTTAGTGGGCCCTTAGACGACCCAAAGATCAAGCCTAAGTGGGCTCAAACAGTCCAAACTTTTTATGTACTATTGAACTCTATGTAATTCACATTTCCTGGAAACCTTACCAAGAACCAGCAAGCAGGGCTTCTTCTGATGAACCCACAATGTACCTAAATTGTGCAGATTTAATGGGACCTGGGAGGACCCAAAGACCAAGCCTAAGAGCGCTCAAGCAGTCCAATCTTTTCATATGCATTTGGAAATCAACTTTTTTTTCTGCGCAATTGAGCAAAGATAAAAGATAGCAAAACCAGCAATCTGTCAGTTGTACAAGCTCCATTTCTTTCTATTTTTTTTTTAGGCATTTTGGTTCGCTGTAACACAATCCGCATTATACTAATCAGATATATAATGAGGCTTTCACTGCACATTTGTGCATCCCAGAGGTATCGAAAAATAGTGGCGCAAACATCATTTGCCTGAAAATGTCCCTAAAAGCAAGGGGATAAATTGCCAATAAAGGCAAGATAATTGTATCAGCACGGATCAGAACGCATTTCTCAGATGTGATGGGATAGTTTACGGTACGGCACAACTCGAACAATTCAATGCGTTTCGTGCGCTGTCAAAACAGTATCAGGGAGTTTTACCTCACATTACTCCATAATCGCTGGCGCACATCTTGATTCACCGGAAATATATCTCCGTAATGTACTTCTGCAGAGCTCAGATGTAATTTGATTGGAGAAAGTTAGATTTCAGCAACTGGAAAGGATTGATTGAATGTTACGGCGTTTTTTTTTTTTTTCCCTCACTCTTCCCCTGAAAGGTTATTTAGGAAAACATTAAGACTTCGAGGCAATTTGTTTGTAACAGTTGAAATGATCTGATATTTTTTTTTTTCCAGAGCTAATGACGGTGCCTGAAACGGCAAGAAAATGCCAGAATCAAGTGTCCAGACGACAGAGTTATGCTGATGGGCTATTGATGTTATCCAACTGATTAATCTCAGAAACGAGGACTTGTCTGTACAGGGAATCTAAGGCATTTAAAAAGGTTTTTTTTTTTTTTCAGCAATTCATGATGTGAATTTGATCAGCTTGTGGAAAAAAATATTGATGCCAGTTAAAGTTTTAGAAATTGTAACTTTATGTACGGTGTGGTAGGAGCACCGGCTGTCACTGTGTAGGTTTGATTACACTAGAAGAGCCAGTCTTGGCAAGGAAAGGGTAATGTGACCTCAGCACAGGTATCCAAATGAAGTTGGGGGGTTTCTCAACAAGAGGGAGAGCCTAGAACCAATTAAGGTTCCTTTGTGAAGGCCAGTGCCTTTGGGGCAGGGGTAAAGTTGGCACCCTTTAAGGTAATGTTTAAGGAGGACCTCCTGTAGATGCATGGTCAGGCCTGTCTATGCTAAAGCAACATTGAGAAACAGTCAGCAAGTAGGGTGGGAGCTTTGTGTGACACTTTAGAACCATCTAATGAGAGCAGGGCTTGAATCTCTGGATCCCTTTGGTAAGAGCTGTGTTTGAGGTTCTGGGACCCTATATTAAGAGCAGTATTAAAAGCTTTGATCTCCTCTAGTGAGAGCTGTATGTGAAGCTCTGGAACCCTCTAGTGAGAGTTGTGTGTGAAGATCTAGAACCCTCTAGTGAGAGCCGCATATGAGGATCTGGAACCCTCTAGTGAGAGCCGAGTGGGAAGCTCTGGAACCCTCTAGTGAGAGTCATTTGTGAAGCTCTGGAACCCTCTAGTGAGAGCCGTGTGTGAAGCTCTGAAACCCTTTAGTTAGAGATATGTGTGAACTCTGGAATCCTCTAAAGGGAGCTGTGTGTGAAGCTCCGGAACCCTCTAGTGAGAGCCATGTGTGATGCTTTGGAACCCTTTAGTGATAAACATGTGTAAGCTCTGGAACCCTCTAGTGAGAGCTGTATATGAATTTCTTAAACTCTCTAGTGAGAGTGGTGTGTGAGCTCTGGAACCCTGTAATAAAAACTGAGTGTGAATAGCTGGAACCCGTTAGTTATAGCCGTGTGTGAGCTCTGAAATCCTCTAAAGGGATCTGTATGTAGGCAACTGTGTGGAACCTTCTAGTGAGAGCCATGTGTGAAGCTCTGGAACCCCTTAGTGAGAGCTGTGAGCGAGCACTGGAACACTCTAGTAAGAGCTATTGTGTGAGCTCTGGAACCATTTAGTAAACCCTCTGAGAGCTGCGCATGAAGCTCTGGAAACCTGTTGTGAGAGCTTTGGAACCCTCTGAGAGTTGAGTGTAATGCCCCAGGACTCTCTATAGAGAGCTATGTGTGAGCTCTGGAACCCTCTGAGAATTGAACCTGAAGCTCTGGAACCCTCTGAGAGTTGAGTGTAATGCCCCAGGACTCTCTATAGAAAGCTATGTGTGAGCTCTGGAACCCTCTGAGAATTGAACCTGAAGCTCTGGAACCCTCTGAGAGTTGAGAGTGAAGCTGTAAAAACTTCTAGTGAGAGCTGCGTGTGAGCTTTGGAACCCTCTGAGAATTGAGTGTGAAGCTCGGGACCCTCTACTGAAAGCTTAATGTGGAGCTCTGAAACCCTTCAATGAGAGCTCTGTGAGCATTGGACCCCTCTAACAATATGAGGCTGGCTACAAGCCATGGGTGGCTAGCACCTGACTCCAGACAAATAAGTATTATTTAGCCAGACCTTAATCTGTTTGAGTAAAGAACGTTGGATCCAGTGCTGGCCCAGAAACACCACAGGCTTATTCTAATTAGAATAATGGACATTAAACCCACTAAGTCTGAATCCAGGCTGTCATGGCCACTTTCGTTGAACCCAAATTGTCATGCACACACCCCCCTGGGGGGGGGGGCGCCACCTTGTCGCATCGGCTTAGAGTATACTACTGCAGATTGATGTTGATATCATAATGTCATTCCCACTCTTTGTGGTGTTGAGGAGGACTACCCACTGCCACCACAGGTAGAAGGAGAAGTAAGCAATGATTCCTCTGTAGTTGTCCAACACACCCCCTGCTGAGTCAGATTCTAAGCTTTTCACAAGCATTGGCTTTGCTGATTGCAGAGCTATAGGCCGCCACAGAGAGCATGGGTTGTCCTCTGGAGCATTCTGGCATGGGAAATGCTTTTCTACCCTGTGACTGCATTTAAAAAACTGTAAGTCCCCATTCACACTAGCGCGACTTGTCAGGCCACTTGGTTGCCTGACAAGTCGCGGTGGGTCGCCTGCCATAGATTAGAACAGGACCCGTTCTAATAGGAGCGACACAAGTCACTCCGACTTAGAAAAAGGGTCCTGTACTACTTTGGGGCGACCTGGAGGTGACCTGCATTGACTTCAATTATATTAAGTCCGTGCATGTCGCGCCGAGGTCGCGGTGCACGACTTCACAGGTCGCCCCAGCAAGTCGGGTCGCCCCTGTGTGAACGGGGTTTTACACATTGAACATCTTTTGTTTTGATACACCTGGAATGTATTTCGTTCATTTTAACTGAAGGTTTAATTGGGCTTTAACTGCTCCATCAGGGTTGTCTTGTAGGTGGTTCTGTCAAGGCCCAATAATGGCAGATACTGGCCAACAACTTTTTTCCCCTTTCATTTTGGTATACATGCATAGGGTTATCCAGAAGCCAGCAGCCTTTGAAGGCCATTCTCATCCCATCACGTAAAACGCGCACAGAGAAGTCGTTGCTGAAAAGGGGAAGGAGATTTGTAGCTTCACCCGCCAATTCATCTGCAGCAGCACCACCACCGCCGTCATCAAGAAACACCGATAAGTTGTAACATGTTGACAAAAAACATTCTTCCTCTTGTTCACCGGATTCCCACCAACAATTTCTACTTAATTGTGTGTAGAAGGTGCCCTAAATCACCCGTTTCCCTGTCCTTATTAAACGAATGAATGTCAGGCTGATATAATATCTCATATTAAATAAGTAAAACAAGTGTTACATTTTGTTGCCTGCAGTTTTCCTACTTGACAAAAGCTTTATTTTCCATATAAAAATGTCTCAGTTGGTTATTAATAGACACAATTCCAATAGAATATTGTGTGGCGTATATTTTCGAGTAAAATTAACATTATTTGTCAGTTCGTCTAGGAGAGCGATCGTGAACATCACAAGAGAGAGAGCCCAGGTGTACAAAGGGTAGCGTCTGACCCTCCGAGTTCTAAGGGACGTAAAGTATTGATGGATTAAAGGGTCACTCCAATCCTCTGGATACCATTAGCAGCTTTTTGAGGATCACAGGATCTGATAGTTAAAGTGGATTTATCATTATGATCTGCATTTCATGATAACCAATAGTGCATTGAGTATTTCAGCATTACAAAAAGCACATTTATGTAAAGAAAAGCTCCTTATTTGTCATGAAGAAAAAAAATAAATTAAACATTTCATGTGACCCTATCAGAGCAATTCTGATTCATGTGACCCTTTTGACCAATCAGATTTGCTCCAATAGATCCTGGGTGCCATACAAAAAGAAGGGGAAGAAGAGTGGGGATTTCAAACCCATCAGAGCCCCCCTCCCCCTTTCACAATCAAAGCTCTCCTTCCATCAAAGCCCCCCTTTTACATCAGAGCTCCCCTTTAACATAAGAGCCCCCTCCCTTTAATATGGTCCCCTTCACATCAGAAGCCACCTTTACTTCAGAGTCCCCCTTTCAAATCAGATCCCTACCTTCACATCAGAGTTCCCCCACTCACATCAGGAGACCCCCCACACGCCCATCACATCACAGCCCCCCCCTATCACATCAAAGCCCTTCTTCTTTTAGAGCCCCCCTCTCACATCATAGCCCCCCCCATCGGGGTTCCCCTCTTCACATCAGAAGCCACCTTCACATCAGAGTCCCCCTTTCAAAACAGAGCCCCACCCTCACTTCAAAATTTCACCATTTACATCAGGAGCCCGTACATCCCCCCCCCCCCCCCATAAAATCACAGCCTCCTCCCATTCAATCAGAGTCACACTTTTACATCAGAAGCCCCCTTCACATCAGAGCCCCCCTTTCAAAACAGAGCCCCACATTCACATCAAAATTCCACCATTTACATCAGGAGCCCGTACATCCCCCCCCCCCCCCCCCCATAATATCACAGCCCCCTCCCATTCAATCAGAGTCACACTTTTACATCAGAAGCCCCCTTCACATCAGAGCCCTCCTTTCACATCAGAGCCCCCCCCCTCCATCAGGGTTCCCCTCTTCACATCAGAAGCCACCTTCACATCAGAGCCCCCCTTTTAAATCAGAGCCCCACCTTTACATCAGAGTTCCCCCATTCACATCAGGAGCCCCCACCCCCCATCACATCAGAGCCCCCCTATCACATCAAAGCCTTCCTTTCATCAGAGTCCCCCCCTTCGCATCAGAGCCATCCTTTCACATCAGAGCGCCCCTCCATTAGGGTTCCCCTATTCCCATCAGAAGCTTCCTTCACATCAGAGCCCTCTTTCAAATCAGAGCCCCACCTTCTCAGTAAAGTTCCACCATTTACATCAGGAGCCCCTCCCCCCCCATCACATCACAGCCCCTCTGACATAAAGACATGGAAGAGCGAGTATGAGGTTGAGGATGAGAAACTTAACTGGCCTGCACAGAGTCCCGACCCCAACCTGATAGAACACCTTTGGAATTAATTAGAGCTGAGACTGCGAGCCAGGACTTCTTGTCCTCATCAGTGTCTGATCTCACAAATACTCTTCTGGAAGAATGGTGAAACATTCCCATAGACACACTCCTAAACCTTGTGGACAGCCTTCCCAGAAGAGTTGAAGCTGTTATAGCTGCAAAGGGTGGGCCAACTCAAAATTGAACCCTACGGACTAAGAATGGCACTAAAGTTCATATGCGTGTAAAGGCAGGCGTCCAAACACTTTTGACAACATAGTGAGTGTATATATATATATATATATACAGGGCTTTTTTTCAGCGGGAACGCTGGGGAATGCAGTTCTGGCACCTCCAGAACTGAATGTATGTAATGTATGTTGCTAGGGGTCAGTTGTTGCTGGGAGGGAGGTACTGTAGAGGAAGGGGTCTATTGATGCTGGCTACTGAGGAACCTTTTGTTGCTGGAAGGGATCTATTTTTGCAGGGGGGAGGGGGTCTATTGTTGCTGGTAGGGATCTATTGTTGCTGGGAGGGATGTGCTTTTGATGGAGGGGTATTTGTTGCTGGCTGTTGGAGGGTCTATTAATGTTGGCTGTTGGCAGTCTATTGTTGCTGGGGGGGATATATTGTCGTTGGAGTGTCCATTGTTGCTAGATCTATTTTACTGTCTTTCTTGTTATCATTAACAAATTCTATACAAAATACTTAGCACCACAAAATAATACTTGGGTCTGTATTCTCTAAAAGGGACGGTATTGGGAGGTGGGTAATGGGTGGAACCAAGGAACGGTTCTTGGAGGTGGGTAAGGGGCAGCGGCGAAGGGTGACTTAAAAGAGAAGAGTTCCTGAACCTATTCTCTGAGAAAAAAAGCCCTGTATATATATATATATATATATATATATATATATATATATATATATATATACACACACCCATAGGCCATACCTTTATGAATACCCACCTAATATTGAGTAGGTCCTCCTTTTAATAGCCCTGACCTGTCAAGGCATGGACGCCACTAGACCTCTGAAGGCATGGTGTGGTATCTGGCACCAAGCCGTCAGTAGCAGATCCTTTAAGTCCTGTAATTTGTGAGGTGTGACCTCCATGAACCAGACTTACTTTTCCAGCACATCCCACAGATGCTCAGTAGGATTGAGATCTGGAGAATTTGGAGGTCAAATCAACATCTCAAACTTGTGTTCCTCAAACCATTTTTGAACCACTTTTGCAATGTGGCAGGGTGCATTATCCTGCTGAAATAGGCCACTGCCATCAGGAAATATGGTTTCCATGAAGGGGTGTACTTGGTTAGAAACAATGTTTAGGTAGGTGATACACGTCAAGTAACATCTACATGAATGACAGGACCCAAGATTTCCCAGGAGAACATTGCACAAAGCATCACACTGCATCCACTGGTTTGCCTTCTTCCCATACTGCATCCTGGTGCCATCTCTTCCCCAGGTAAGTGACACACACAACCAGCCATCCACATGATGTAAAGGAAAATGTGATTCATCAGACCAGGCCACCTTCTTCCATTGCTCTGTGGTCCAGTTCTGATGCTCACCTATGTAGGAGCTTTTGACTGTCGAAACGGGTCAGCGTGGTCACCCTGACTGGTCTGCAGCTATGCAACCCCATACACAACAGACTGCGATGCCCAATTTTCTGCTTTCAACACATCAACTTTAGGGATAGCATCTTTGCTGCCTATTATATCCCACCCACTTTCAGATGTAATGAGATAATCAATGTTATTAACTTTACCGGAAAGTTTGCAAACTTTGAGCAAGATTCTCAGTTGATGGCGAACAGAACCCAGGCAGATTCACTCATCCCTAATACTGACCCCAACCACATCATAACAGAAGAGAGTAGTAATGTGGAGGTCAGCAGGAAGAACCAGCGAGAGTTGATTTATAAATATTAGTAAATTACAAAACCCATAGCTCAAAAATGATTGACCATAAAAAATTTCTTTCAGCACAAGCAGGAATAATCCAATCCTGAAGCTTAATTGGCACGTAAGCAATTGTGAGCAATGTATGCTAAGTCAAATCTGCTGGTGATTAGATCAGTAACGAGTAACAATATCCCACCCATTGGAAAGTAATTTAGAAAAACTATATAATGCCGTAATCTCTACATAACACATCCTTTGCTGAAAAAGAATTCCTGATCCTGTTCATTCCTGATGTATACATGTATATATGTTGTGTATCCTAATTGGCATGGTGCCCCGTCTGTCAGAATAATCAAGAATCAGATATGAGATTTTTTTATTATTTAACCCCACTGTTCACAGTGTGCTACTTTATCATTACCAGAGAATGCACAGACGTCTTTGAGATATAGAAAATGTATTTTATTTTCATAAATACGTCTGAAGAGGTAAAGGGTATTGCAGCGAGCAGCAACAAATTCTCAAACCAAAGGAACAACACCTGAGGTCTGTTAACAGGGGTGGTGGTGGTGATGATGCTAGCCCTTTAATCATCCTGACACCTTGGTTGATATGGTGTCAAAATGATTGAAGGGCAATAGCCTGCCACCATTGCCACCAGATGCAGTCTGCCACTACAGCCACCAGACGCAGCGTGCCACTATCCTGCCACCAGATGCAGACTGTCACTGGCCTGCCACCACTGCAACCAGACGCAGCCTGCCACCACAGCCACCAGACGCAGCCTGCTGCCACAGCCACCAGATGCAGTCTGCCACTACAGCCACTAGATGTAGCCTGCCACCACTACCACCAGATGAAGCCTGCCACTACAGCCGCCAGATACAGCATGCCACTGGCCTGCCACCACTGCCACTAGATGCAGCCTGCCACTACAGCCACCAGATGCAGTGTGCCACTAGCCTGCCACCACAGCCACCGGGTGCAGCTTGCCACCTCAGTCACCAATTCAGCATGTCATTAGCCTGCCACCACAGCCACCAGATACAGCATGCCACTGGCATGCCACCACTGCCACTAGATGCAGCCTGCCACTACAGCCACCAGATACAGCATGCCACTGGCCTGCCACCACTGCCACTAGATGCAGCCTGTCACCACAGTCACCAGATGCAGCCCACCATTAGCCTGTCACCACAGCCACCAGATGCAGCCCACCACTAGCCTGTCACCACAGCCACCAGATGCAGCCCACCACTAGCCTGTCACCACAGCCACCAGATGCAGCCCACCATTAGCCTGTCACCACAGTCACCAGATGCAGTCTACCACTACCCTGTCACCACAGCCACCAGATGCAGCCTGCCAAAACAGCCACCAGATGCAGTCTGTCACTAGCCTGTCACCACAGCCACCAGATGCAGCGTGCCACTAGCCTGTCACCACAGCCACCAGATGCAGCGTGCCACTGTGTAAGGGTTTTGTGCATAGTAAAGCCTCTTTCAGCCTCTCCCCTATGGCCTCCCAAGGAATCCGGCATTCATGTTCAGGAGCGGGGAAAATGACACATGCGCACTACACTACAGGTTTCCGTACCTATGATAATTCAGAATTTATCGAGGCAGACCCACGGTGATGCAGCGGTGAAGTATTCTTTCTGTTCCTCCACCGCTCACCTCCTTGTGGCCTGTGAGCAGCCCAGTTTTTAACAGGGTATGGACCAGCGCCTGTCCACGGTTGGGGACTCCTGCTATAGTGCAAATGATGTGATCCATGTTATGAACATGTCAGCTTTGAGACGGTGATCACATGGCTTTGCTGGTGAGCAAAGGGTTAGGGTTAACATTAGGGCTAGCAGTAGGATTCGTAAAAGGATTAGTAGTAGGGTTAGCATTATCATTCCTCAATAGGTAACCTCAAAATCACATGGCTTTGTTGACTATAGTGCAAATGATGTGATCTATGGGATGACAATCTCAGCACTGAGATGGTGATCGCATCGCTTTGTTAGTAAGCAAAGAGTTAGGCTCAGAGTTAAGATTATCATTAGGGCTAGAATGAGGATTAGCATTAGGAAAAGTGTGCATCAATATGTAAGGTCAAGATCACATGGCTTTGTTGACCTATAGCGCACATGATGTGATCCATGTGATGAAATGACCAAGTAAGCTCTGAGATGGTGATCACATGGCTTTGTTAGAAAGTAAAGAGTTAGGGTTAGCATTAGGGTTAGAGTTAGGATTAGCATAAGGATTAGTAGCAGGATCAGCTTTATCATTAGTATTCCACGATATGTAACCTCAAAAATCACATGGCTTTGCTGACCTATAGCACAAATGATGTGATCCACATGATGACCATGTGAGCGCAGATGGTGATCATATGGCTTTATTGGTAAACAAAAAAGTTAAGACTACCATTAGGATTAATGTAAGAATTAGCATTAGGATTAGTGTTCATCAATATGTAACGTCAAAGTCACATGACTTTGTTGACCTATAGATGTGATCCAAGTGCTGACCATGTCAGCTCTGAGATGGTGATCACATGGCTTTGTTGGTAAGCAAAAAGTTAGAGTCAGCATTATGGTTAGTCTTAGGGTAAGCATTAAGATTACATATTAAAAAAGAGTAGCTCACACATGCAAAAGAAATTACTACCAAATTTGAAGACAATCCATAAATAAAAATGGGGATTTGGTCCCACCATATGGCCATATCGTGCTCAAGCCCACCACTACGTCAAAGTACCCCATTATCAGTGGGTCCTACACTATCCATAAAAAAGAGATGAATCCAGCCTTTCTAACCCTTGGAGACAACACTCCTTGCTGGGAAAGATGTGCAAATGCACTGTGGGGGACTCCTCCTATATCTACCTGACAGTGGACACTGATAGAGCACAGGTGTGTGTGGGTGTGGGGTGGGGTGCTCAACCTCAATAGTCTGGTCAGACCGAATACATAATAAACAAGCAAAACATTTTGGGGGGAGCATACCCATGTATTTCTAAAGCTGGTGCAGCTGTGAACCAAGAGACATACATATTAAAAAAGAATAGCGCACACATGCAAAAGAAATTACTACCAAATTTGAAGACAATCCATAAATAAAAATGGGGATTTGGTCCCACCATATGGCCATATAGTGCTCAAGCCCACCACTAGTAATTTCTTTTGCATGTGTGCGCTACTCTTTTTTAATATGTATGTCTCTTGGTTCAAAGCTGCACCAGCTTTAGAAATACATGGGTATGCTCCCCCCAAAATTTTTTGCTTGTTTATTATGTATTCGGTCTGACCAGACTATCGAGGTTGAGCACCCCACCCCACCCCCACACACACCTGTGCTCTATCAGTGTCCACTGTCAGGTAGATATAGGAGGAGTCCCCCGCAGTGCATTTGCACATCTTTCCCAGCAAGGAGTGTTGTCTCCAAGGGTTAGAAAGGCTGGATTCACCCCTTTTTTATGGATAGTGTAGGACCCACTGATAATGGGGTACTTTGGCGTAGTGGTGGGCTTGAGCACTATATGGCCATATGGTGGGACTATATCCCCATTTTTATTTATGGATTGTCTTCAAATTTGGTAGTAATTTCTTTTGCATGTGTGCGCTACTCTTTTTTAATATGTATGTCTCTTGGTTCACAGCTGCACCAGCTTTAGAAATACATGGGTATGCTCCCCCCCCCCAAAATTTTTTGCTTGTTTATTAAGCATTAAGATTAGCAGGGTTAGTAGAAGGGTTATTGCTCCTAAATATGTATCATCAAAATCACATGCCTTTGTTGATCTGTAGCACAAAATATATGATCCATATGATGGGAAGACTATGTCAGTTTTGAGATGTTGACCATGTGTCTTTGTTAATAAGCAAAAAATTAGGGTTAGCATTTGGATTAGCTTTAGGGTTTGTGTTTGGATTAAGAAAAGGGTTTGTATTAGGGTTTGCATTGGGATCAGTGTTTCCCAATATTTAATCTTAAAATCACATAGCTTTGTTGACCTATAGCACAAATGATGTGATCCATGTGATTACTGTGTCTTTTAAGAAATGGTGATCATATGGCTTTGTTGGTAAGCAAAGAATTAAGGTTAGCGTTGGGATTAGCCATAGGGCTAGAGTTAGGATTAATAAAAGGATTGGTATTAGGTTTTGCATTAGGATTAGTGTTCCTCAGTATGTAACGCTACCAAAGCTGCTCTCCTAAAACTCACAAAAGGTTTACTAACAGCAAAAAGCATGGACGCTATTCTGTACTCCTACTTCGGGACCTTTCGTCTGCATTTGATACGGTTGACCAACCCCTCCTTCTCAAAAAACTCATTCCTTCTATCTCACAGCACCTTCAGTGTCACTTACAATTCTACTTCCTCCTCTCCTCTTCCATTCTCTGTCAGGGTCCCCCAAGTTTGTGTTCTTGGACCTCTCTTATTCTCAATCTACACCTCTTGCCTGGGTCAGCTGATAGCCTCCCATGGCTTTCAATAACATTCATATGCTGATGACACCCAAATCTATCTCTCTACCCCTCAGCTCACAACATCAGTCTCCTCCCACATCACTAATTTACTGACCAACATCACAGTCTGGATGTCACACCACTTCCTCAAACTCAACCTATTCAAAACTGAGCCCCTAATGTTTCCTCCCCCATGTGCCCCTTCCCCTGACTTCTCAATGGCACAACTATCAACCATCTCCGCATGCCAGGGTGCTAGGTGTAATCCTCAACTCTGAACTCTCCTTCACGCCCCACATCCAATCACTTTCCAAAGCTTGCCACCTCAGCCTCCACAACATCTCCAAAATACCCCCCTTCCTAGCCAACGACACCACAAAGCTCCTAATTTACTCCCTTGTTATCTCCGGCCTCAACAACTGCAACTTTCTGCTTATTAGCATACCTTTACATAGGCTTCAGTCCATCATGAATGCTGCCAGGCTCATCCAACTTTCCAACCACTCTGTGTCTGCTACCACTCTCTGTCAATCCCTCAATTGGCTGCCACTCACCCAACTAATTAAATTTGAAGTACTAACAACAACTTACAAAGCCATCCACAACTTTGCCCCCAGCTACATCACTAGTCTCAAAATGCCAACCAAATTGTTCTCTTTGTTCCTCCTAAGACCTCCTGCTCTCTAGTTCCCTTGTCAACTCCTCCCATGCTCGCTTCCAGGACTTCTCCCGAGTCTCTCCCATCCTTTATAATTCCCTACCCCAATCTGTCCAATTTTCTCCTACTCTATCCAACTTTAAGTCCCCGTTCACATGCAGGCGACGCTACTTCCAGGGGCGACCTCCGAGGTAACATTGAAGTCTATGGCGGTCGCCTCCTGGTCGCCCCAAAGAAGCTCCGGACCCTTTTTCTAAGTCGGAGCGACTTGTGTCGCTCCTATTAGAACGGGTCCGCAGCTTCCCTATGGAAGGCGACCTGCGGCGACCTGTGAGGCGACCAGGTCGCCTCACAGGTCGCCTTAGTGTGAACGGGGGCTAAGAGATCCCTGAAAACCCTTCTCTTCAGAGAAGCCTATGCTGCCTCCACCTAACTGAACTTTTATTTTCTCCATTAGCTCATCCCCCACAGTTATTACCTTTTGTATCACTTGACCCTCCCTTTTAGATTGTAAGTTCTAGTGAGCAGGGCCCTCTGATTCCTGCTGTATTAAATTGTATTGTAACTGTACTATCTGCCCTTATGTTGTAAAGTGCTGCATAAACTGTTGGCGCAATATAAATCCAGTATAATAATAATATTGTAACGTCAAAATCAAATTGATTGGTTGACATACAGTATAGCAAGCACAAATTATGGAATCCATAGGATGAAGAAGTCAGCACGGAGATGGTGATCACATGGCTTTGTAGGTAAACAAAGAGTTAGGGTTAGCATTGAGATTATCATTAATTGGTGTTCCTCAATATTTAACATTAACATCAGATTGTTGTCTATCAACAGAGCTCTTACCTTGCCTAGGGACCGATTCTCCCTTAAAGCGGAGTTCCGGGCACAGAAGTCATTTGTCAGTAAACATACCCCCGGGACAGTCAGGGCTAGTACATTCCACAATGGCTAGCCTCTGATCTGTCCCGGTTCGCACTTACCTGCAAGATGAGATACTTACTTATAAAATTTCTTCCACAGCGTTTCCATCTCTCTTGTGGGCAGCTGAAGCCGGCGCGGTCCTCTTCTGCGTCTGAGTCTCCCAGAATGCGCCTGCATCGGCCCCTCTCGTCACTTCCGGTGCGGCGCCGCATTCCTCCACAGCTTCTGGGCATGCCCAGAAGCTGTTTAGTAGGGGAATGCGGCGTCGCCCGGAAGTGACGAGCGGGGCCGGTGCCGTCGCATTGATTCCTGGGAGCGATGACGTTCAGCTCCCAGGAATCAGTGCAAGCCCGGAAGAGACGACTGAGCCTCGGCACAGAGGGAGGAAGTACAAGGAGGTGAGTATTTACGATCTTCATTTACAAGGTGAGTAAACAAAAAAAAAAAAACCTAACTATCCAATTCCTTTTTTAGTCCTAATGGTGTGAATTCTGTAAAAGCTTATCATTTCAATAAACATAGACATATTTGTTTCACCCTAAATGCAACAGATTTTAACATTCACATTATTTTGGTTTTCCTCAATACTGCACCTTGTGTGATGACAACAGCCTTGTTCATGCCATCTCTTGGGGAAGACACCCTAAGGTGGGGTTTAAATTACTGGTTTCAAACTGGCAGCAATGGAATTTATTGCGCACCCTATGCCATATATACTATAGGCAAATTGTCCACAGCAAAAAAAAAAAAAAAAATCTTAAATATAAAATCGTAGCTTTCATGCCTCTGCACAAACATTGACCGTTTGTAGCAGGTTTATAAACCTTGAGTCCGGACCCCCCCAAAATAGTTGTTCTTACTTGTCAAAGCATCTGCCACAAAGCACCTTTCTATGGAGCAACATGATCTGCAATTGTTTACGATACACGCTGCTAGACTAAATTGTATCTAGTTAGTGTTTATTTCCACTGTAAGCCACAGAAAATTTTTAGAAGCTGCCAAACCATGAACTGTCATTGTCTAAATTTACTAAGCAACTGTCAGGACAGCTTTAGAAGACAATCAGTTGCATGTGCATGCAGATGTGCAGGAACACTCTTATTTACATGGCCACGCTGTGTGGGCATATTTGCGTTCAGGTGCATGAGCAGCCATGTCTGATCCCATTCTTGGCACCAGACAGCCTATTTAGGGAGTAGAACTTAGTCAAGAGGTTGCTGGATGGTTCCAACTGTTACCCTGCAACTTGTTCCCTGAACTTGTTCCTGAGATCTGCTTTCTTCTTGTTGACCAGGCTTGCCTTTGGAGGTGTCTCTCTTCTGCCTTGTTGGTTTGACCTTGGCTAGTTCCTGTTCTTTGCTTGTTTATGGTGATTCTTGGTTTGACTTCAGCTAATTCCTCACCACGGCTTGTCTCTGATCTTTCCTGATTTGACCTCAGCTGGTTCCTGATCACAGCTTAACTCCGCTGATTCTTAGTTTGACCTCAGCTAGTTTCTGACCATTTGATTACGGGTTTTGATTACGGGTTGTCCAATCAGGTCCGTCTGTTAGCTTTTTTAGGCAGACCTGATCGAACCCTGCATTGTCCTCTATGGAGCGGTGGATGTCAGCGGTCAAATACAGATGGATGGTAGTCCTATTTTCCACCCGTCTGGTGAATTGGATGGCATTGGATGGAAATGGACATCCCATTGCCCTATCCCATTGACCTATAGAGGAGGGCCATACTGTATCCGTGTCCACTCTGCATAGTGGAGCAGACATGGACCTGTCATTCACCTTAGCGGAAAGATCCTCCGCTAATCAAGCGGAGGTGCTCGTGGGAAAGGAGCCTATGGCTTGTCTCTGCTTTCCTGGTTTGACCTCGGCTAGCTCCTGATCATTGCTTGTCTCTGCTAAATCTTGGTTTAACCTCAGCTAGTTCCTGACCATGTCTTGTTTCTGCCTTCCTGGTTTGGCCTCAGATAGTTAGTGATCACGGCTTATCTCTGTTGATTCTCTGGTTTGACGTCTGCTTGCCTCCTGACATTACTGTCTGTTACCCTGTTTGTTGCTTTTCTACCAGCCACCACTTGTCCAGACCACACCTCCAGCCTGCTGTGTCTTCCAGTGTCCTGGCCAGCTCCCTTCCAGTCTCCCAGGGACCTTCGAGCCAGTTTACCCAAGCACCTCACAGCCAAGCCTGCTTCCAAAAGGGAGTTCCCATGGACCAGACTTCAAGCACCTATGCCTCTCACATTCCTTGTCTGTGGCCCTGTCCCTATTTGGACCAGAGGTGTAAGAGAAGCTCCTAGAGGGAGGGGCTCCCGAGATCTGAGGGAGGAGGTTTGAGCAATGCATTGTTATTTAAACTTATGAGTTGGTCATGACACAGTGGCTCTGAGGAAGAGGCTGAGCTTTGAAATGCGTCAGACGTCATCTTAACAGGAATATGGACTAACACATGGACTACTCCTGACACAGGAGCGACTGAGCTTGATATGACTATTTTCTATCTTTGTTTGTGAGTAGCCATTTTTTATATGTTATACAAATAAAGCCTTATTGAGGATAATGCGCTAGGTCGGTGCGCCCTTTTTTTGTTTCTTTTTGCCTATAGTACCGTTGGACTACCCCAGTCCTTTTGTGGGCAGCAAGACTCTAGCCATCCGAGATGCCTTATGTGAGTCCCGTGGGAAGTGTGGACGGGGAGCTTGGATTCTAAGCGCAGGAGAAGGGTGTTATCACCGTATTGTTTTGGGGTAAGAGAAGCTCCCTTGTCATCTTGGCCTCCAACAAGGTACATGATAGCAACATAGTAACATGGAAACAAAAAAGGACCACACTTATGTGCTTTACACCGGCATCCAATAATGAGTAGTGAAGCAATTTTTAATGGCCATCA
The DNA here is from genome assembly GCF_965119305.1 of Pelophylax lessonae. Classification (NCBI taxonomy): domain Eukaryota; kingdom Metazoa; phylum Chordata; class Amphibia; order Anura; family Ranidae; genus Pelophylax; species Pelophylax lessonae. The sequence continues at coordinate 223,925,602 of NC_138777.1, forward strand.
TCTGACTTACAAGCTGTATGACAGTTCTAGGTCAGTGACGTATCTGCCCAGCATTACTGCTGATGGGCTGTCTTGGAACTGGTAAATCATTGTGTAAGTCAGACAATGTCAGCTTTTAGCAAACGTTTGCCCAATTTAAAGTATCATCAGGCCACCCAAAAGTTCCTTAGCAGTGGGAAGGAATTGGCTTATTTGAAATATTTAGCATGAAAGCTAGCCCATGAAATGGGTTCTGAGGAAGCATTAAGTCAGAGCTGTGATTCATATAGAAATACATATTAATGATTGCTTTGGAAATGGTCAAACATAAAGGTTTAAGCAAACATTTTGGTCAAATGTGAAGATTTCTATAAAGGGTTAGTTCATGAAAAATAATATTTTGTCATAGGTAATGGTTCAGCCAGTCCCTTGTTTCTAGGATACTCCATTAGTGAGCTTTCCCTATTATAATTCTTAACTGCCCAAGTCCAACTAAGAGTTTCAGGGGTGCCTGCCAACCTTGGTGGGTTCTGACTTTTCCTCTTACAGTCTTTATAATGTAAAAACAAAAACAAAAAAATTGAATTAAGCAGGGATGGTAGGGACACTTCATAACAGGAACAGAAGGTGTGTAGACTTGGAACTCAGAGCAGAAATTTCACCAATGGATTTACCAAGAGATAGAATAAACTATAGAAAGTTACTACAGAACACAGTAGTTATGGCTATGATTAGGGCTACACATCGAAACGCGTAAGCCCTGTATTATTTTTTACCACACCTGGATTAATAAACTAATTCATTGTGGAAGATCAAGCTGCCAGCTTTCTTTCATCTACAGTAGTGATGTAAGGGTTGGCAAGAGGAACCACAGCACCCAGCAGGGAACATGCTATCAGGCATACCCAGAAGTATAGAAGGAAAATAGCAATGTTCTTTAAGACAGCGAAGAATGCAATCACCTCTTCTGGGAAATGTAAGCATGGAACCATTAGGCCCCGTTCACACTGGGGCGATCCGACTTCCCGGGGCGACCTCACAGGTCGCGGCGCGCTGCTCGCACCGCGACCTCGGAGCGGCCGGCACGGACTTCATAACACTGAAGTCAATACAGGTCGCTCCAGTTCGCCCCAAAGAAGCTCCGGACCCTTTTTCTAAGTCGGAGCGACTTGTGTCGCTCCTATTAGAACGGGTCCACAGCTTCTCTATGGCAGGCGACCTACGGCGACCTGTCAGGCGACCAGGTCGCCTGACAGGTCGCCCCAGTGTGAACGGGGACTTACAAGATGGCTTTGTTTATTTATTGTGTTTTGATTTTATTTTTGTTTTTTTTAGCATGGCAAATTTAGGCTGCATTCACATGTCAGCGTATAATCGCAGGCAGAACCGCCGCAGTTCCGCCCGCAATTCGGAGATTTATTGCAAATCGCGGGACGCCTAGCGTTGCCCGTTGATTTGCAATAGCCCCCCAAACGCCGAGCGATGTTGCCGCGATTTACGCCCGCCGAATCGCGGCAACATCGCGCAAACAAAATCGCGGGACGCAATACGCTCCAAAAAAGTACAAGAGCTTCTTTGGAGCGTATTGCGTCCCGCGATTTTGTTTGCGCGATGTTGCCGCGATTCGGCGGGCGTAAATCGCGGTAACATCGCTCAGCGTTTGGGGGGCTATTGCAAATCAACGGGCAACGCTAGGCGTCCCGCGATTTGCAATAAATCTCCGAATCGTGGGCGGAACCGCGGCGGTTCTGCCCGCGATCATACGCTGACATGTGAATGCAGCCTAAGGCTCCGTTCACATCTAGGCGTTTTGGGGCGTTTTTGGGGAGTTTTTCTGCTCTAGGATCAGCTCTCAAAACGCCCAACAAGACAAATCCTATTCATTTCAATGGCCCCTGTCCACATCTGAGCATTTTGACGCTGTATACAAAACGCCCAACGCTCAAAAAAGTACATGAGCTTCTTTTTGGGCAGATTACAGGCGTTTTCCATTGGTATCTATTCAATCGAAAAACGCCTGCACAAAAAAACGCCTGTAAATCGCGGTAAAATCACGGTAAAATCGCGGTAAAAAACGTGCGAAAACGCTACGCTCAGGTGTGAATGTAGCCTTAATCATCTTTATTTTGGCCAAGATCTGGATTCTCATCTGAAACATACCAGTCAGTCAATGCTATGTCATTGTCTTATGAAACCCTCAGTAGCTACTTAAAGCCATTTTTTTTACCTTCTTTATTAGGCCTTCTACATTGACTTCAAAGCCAAACTCACCATTCACCAAAATTATACAATTTTACCAAAACCTTCCATTTGTTGCCAAAATTTTGGTGAAATTATTTTCCCTCCCATTGTCACTCATCCCAAGAGAACATGGAGAAGAATTTTTAAACTTATAAGTGCTCCTTTATTGTCCAATCAGCTGACTGTGGGCTTGAAAGTGACACTACTGCATTCCTTAACCCAAGGGTCTTCAAACTATGGCCCTCCAGTTGTTCAGGAACTACATCTCCCATCATGCCTAGTCATGTCTGTGAATGTCAGAGTTTTACAATGCCTCATGGGATGTGTAGTTCCACAACAGCTGGAGGGCCGTAGTTTGAGGATCCCTGCTAACCACTTTCAGACCGGAGAATTTGGCTGCTCAATGACCAGGCCCTATTTTGCGATTCGGCACTGCGTGACTTTAACGGACAATTGCCACGCTGTACCTAAACGAAATTGAGGACTTTTTTTTCCCCACAAACAGAGCTTTCTTTTGGTGGTATTTCATCACCTGTGCGATTTTTTATTTTTTTTGCGCTATAAACAAAAAAAGAGCGACAATTTTGAAAAAATTACAATATTTTTCACATCCTTTTATATGAAATTCTCAAAAAAAAAAAGTAAAAATCAAAATTTTTTAACATTTTAGGCCAATTTGTTTTCTGCTACATATTTTTGGTAAAAAATTAGTGTATTTTGATTGGTTTGCACAAAAGTTATTGCGTTTACTAACTAGGGAAAAGGTTGATGTCGTTTTTATTTTTATTTTTTTTGCTAGTAATGGCGGCGATCTGCGATTTTTTGCGGGACTGCGACATTGCGGCGGACAGATCGGACCCCTAACTGACATTTTTGACACTTTTGGGGGGACCAGTGACATTACTACAGTAATCAATGCTAAAAATATGCACTGTTACTGTACTAATGACACTGGCAGGGAATGGGTTAACAGTATGTGTGATCAAGGGGTTAAATGTGACCCTAGGGGATTGATTCTAACTGTGGGGGGGAGTGGCTTGTGAAGTCATCACAGAGACCTGTGATCCTATATAGCAGGATCACATGACATCTGTGACAACTTCAGTGAGAAGTACGGATGGCTGTGTTTACATCAGCCGTCCGTCCTTCTCTGTCAGCGGCGGGAGATCGCGAGTGGCCGGCGGCCATCAGAGCCGCCTGCCACACGCACTGGCTTCCCCTCTGACGAGGGGGGGTGGGAGCACGCCTCCGACGGCGATTGCCCCCTTGCTCCTCCCAGGCGAGTGCCGTACATGTACGGCGGTTTGCCTGGGAGCGCCAGCCTGCCGCAGTACATCTGCGGCGGCTGGGGCTAAAGTGGTTAACCCTCCTGTCTGACAAAGGTGTAGGTATTACAATTACAAGGTAAAAACCCTATGGCAGATAACACAGTTCATTCATTTGTATTTCATCTATTTTTTTGGGCTGGAGTTTTGCTTTATGTCTCTCTTTCATGCGAGGAATGGAGGAATTAGGCATAATACTGGGCACAGACATCAGCCTAAAAAAAAGTTTCTGCAAAAATATGATTTCCTGAGGGACAACCAGGACTCCGAGCCTGTCAGGATTTTGATGAGGTGATGAAGTGCCTTCTAAACCTTCAATGAACAGCACGCAGGCGAGAATCGGAAGATATAATGACAGGGGCCTGGACTTAACTGTTAGTGAACAGGCTGAAAAATGTGTTCACAAGCGATATTTTATATACATATATATCTATATATACAGTAGATATATATATGTGTGTGTATGTATATATATATACATTATATCACTGGATGTTGATGTATTTGGACACCTGCCTTTACACACACATGAACTTTAATGGCATCCCAGTCTTAGTCCGTAGGGTTCAATATTGAGTTGGCCCACCCTTTGCAGCTATAACAGCTTTAACTCTTCTGGGAAGGCTGTCCACAAGGTTTAGGAGTGTGTCAATGGGAATGTTTGACCATTCTTCCAGAAGCGCATTTGTGAGGTCAGGCAATAATGTAGGCGAGAAGGCCTGGCTCGCAGTCTCAGCTCTTATGCCTCGTTTCCACTGAGTGGTACGGTTCGGTACGGTACGCAATTTTTGCTGTTTCCATTGTCAAAAGTTGTAAATGGTACCCTAATTTCGAAGCGTACCGCACCACTTTTTTGGTACCCTTTCATTGGGGTACCAAGCACATTAGTACCGTATCAACGGGGTGGAGCAATACTGTTGAGGTACTGTTGAGCTTAGGTACTGTTGGCAGTGGAAACGCAAGCCTGATCAAGGTGTACCGTACCGAACCGTACTGAACTGTACCATACCACTCAATGGAAACAGGGCATTATTCATCCCAAAGGTGTTCTATCAGGTTGAATTTAGGACTCTGTGCAGGCCAGTCAAGTTCCTCCACCCCAAACTCCCTCAACCATGTCTTTATGGACCTTGCTTTGTGCACTGGTCCAAATCATTTGGTGGAGGGGAGATTATGGTGTGGGTTTGTTTTTCAGGGGTTGGGGTTGACCCCTTAGTTCCAGTGAAGGGAACTCTTAAGGTGTCAGCATACCAAGACATTTTGGACAATTTCATGCTTCCAACTTTGTGGGAACAGTTTGGGGATGGCCCCTTTCATGACTGCGCACCAGTGCACAAAGCAAGGTCCATAAAGACATGGATGAGCAAGTTTGGGGTGTAGAATTTTGACTGGCCTGCACAGAGTCCTGACCTCAATCCAATAGAACACCTTTGGTATGAATTAGTGGAGACTGTCAGCCAGGCCTTCTCTTCCACATCAGTGCCTGACCTCACAAATGCGCTTCTGAAAGAATGGTCAAACATTCCCATAGACACACTCCTAAACCTTGTGGACAGCCTTCCCAGAAGAGTTGAAGCTGTTAAAGCTGCAAAGGGTGGGCCAACTCATTATTGAATCCTACGGACTAAGACTGGGATGCCATTAACATTCATGTGTGTCTAAAGGCAGGTGTCCCAATACTTTTGACTATATAGTGTGTGTGTATATATATATATATATATATATATATATATATATATATATATATATATATATATATATATATACACATATATATAAAATTAAAAATGTCAGCCTGAGCCATATTGCAACTAACACCAATGTTAAAAAAAAAAAATATTATTAAAAGAACAATATTGTTCTGAAGAGACCTATTATAGAAGCCCAAGCGTATACTGTGCACATACTTGCAAAGAGTGTACATACTTAACTTTTCTGACACCTGAACTGCTTAATGTTGCTCCATTGCAGTAGTGGGATCAGTAGCTCTATATCAGTTTTTGCAGATGACACAAAATCAGGGCCGGACTGGGAATAAAAACCAGCCCTGGAAATAATTTCATACCAGCCCCATAACATTAGTATGCCAGCCCCAGTGGCGTAGCATGGGTTGTCAGCACTCAAGGCAAGGCGAGTAATATGCGCCCCTAACCAACGGACATTTAGCGCTCTCTGGCTCCCTACCACTCATACAGAATTAAGGACAGCCCAGCTGGGAGGCCACAGGCTCTAGGAACAGCCCAGCTGCCCCCCCTTCCCCACTATCTAATACACTGCTTACCCACTTCCCCACTATCCAATACACAGCTGGCCCCCTTCCCCACTATCCAATTCACAGCTGGCCCCCTTCCCTACTATCCAATACACTGCTGGCCCCCTTCCCCACTATCTAATACACTGCTTACACACTTCCCCGCTATCTAATACACTGCTGGCCCCCTTCCCCACTATCTAATACACTGCTGGCCCCCTTCCCCACTATCTAATACACTGCCTGCCCCCTTCCCCACTATCTAATACACTGCTGGCCCCCTTCCCCACTATCTAATACACTGCCTGCCCCCTTCCCCACTATCTAATACACTGCTTACCCACTTCCCCACTATATAATAAACACTGCTGGCCCCCTTCCCCACTATCTAATACACTGCTGGCCCCCTTCCCCACTATCTAATACACTGCCTGCCCCCTTCCCCACTATCTAATACACTGCTTACCCACTTCCCCACTATCTAATACACTGCTGGCCCCCTTCCCCACTATCTAATACACTGCTGGCCCCCTTCCCCACTATCTAATACACTGCTGGCCCCCTTCCCCACTATCTAATACACCGCTGGCCCCATTCCCCACTATCTAATACACTGCTGATGGCCCCCCCTACCCACAATCTAATACACTGCTGGCCCCATTCCCCACTATCTAATACACTGCTGACCCCATTCCCCACTATCTAATACACTGCTGATCCCCCTGGCCCCCTCCCCCTAATACAATGCTGATCTAACCCCTAATACAATGCTGCCCCCCCCCCTCAGCCCTCTCCCCCTAATACAATGCTGTTCTCCATGGGCCCCTCCTCCTAATACAATTCTGATTCCTTCCTCCACCTAATACTCTGCTGATCCCCCTCCAACCTCCCTAATATACTGCTGACCCCCCCCCCCCCGGCTCCCTCCCCCTAATACAATGCTGATCCCCCCTCCCCCTTATACAATGCTGATTCCCCCTCCCCCTAATACACTGCTGATCCCCTTCCCACCCCCCCCAATATACTGCTGACCCCCCTGGCCCCCTCCCCCTAATACACTGCTGACCCCCTGGCCGGTCCCCCTAATACAATGCAGTTCCCCCCTCCCCCTAATATACTGCTGATCCCCCTCTAACCCCCTAATATACTGCTGACCCCCCCGGCCCCCTCCCCCTAATACAATGCTGTTCCCCCCCAGCCCCCTCCTCCTAATACAATGCTGTTCCCCCGCAGCCTCTTCCTCCTAATACAATGCTAGCCCCCCTTGCCCCTCCCCCTAATACGATGCGGATTCCCCCCTCCCCCTAATACAATGCTGTTCCCCCCTAGCCCCTCCTCCTAATACAATGCTGACCCCCCCCGGCCCCCTCCCCCTAATACAATGCTTCCCCCCTCCCCCTGATACAATGCTGTTCCCCACAGCCCCCTCCTCCTAATGCAATGCTAGCCCCCCTCCCTCTAATAAAATGCTGACCGCCCCCCTCTCCCTAAAAAAAAAGCTAACCCCCCCAAGGCCTCCTCCCCCTAATACAATGCTAATTTCCCCCTCCCCCTAATACAGTAGTTTCCCCCCTCCCCTAAATTTGGGGGGGGGGGTGGCGCATCAGCATTGTATTAGGGGGAGGGGGTCAGTATTGTATTAGGGGGGTCAGCATTGTATTAGGGGGGTCAACATTGTATTAGGGGGTCAGCATTGTATTAGGGGGGGTCAGCATTGTATTAAGGGGGTCAACATTGTATTAGGGGGGTCAGTATTGTATTAGGGGGGTCAGTATTGTGATAGGATAGCCCCCCCCCTCCCGGCATTTACTCTTACCTGGCTGTTTACATGTGGCAGCTCAGGTTCTGCTGCTCCGCTCAGCCTGCTGCTCCGCTCAGGTAACACTGTGACCTGTCCTTCTGCTGCGATGATGCTGCTGGGGGAGGGATTGGCGCCATCATGCAGAGATGCAGGAGATGATGATCCGCCGCCGCGCAGCCGCCGCCCGCCGGATGTGACGTGAGGACGCTCACATCGGCTGGCATAGGAGAAGATCCGTCGCTGGAGCCGGAGCACAGCGGGGGCTGGGGCTGCAGCGGCCAGTATCAATCGGCCCCATCTCAAAGCGGCGGTAGCGGGTGGTCCCACCTTAAAGCGGCGGTAGCGGGGGGCCCCATCTTAAAGCGGCATCTTAAAGCGGCAGCGGCCCCATCTTAAAGCGGCGGTGGCGGCCCCATCTTAAAGCGGCCCACCGGGAAATCTCCCGGTATCCCGCTAGGCCAGTCCGGCCCTGCACAAAATTGGCCAGGGCAATAACTGCTCAGCATGAAGCAGATATCCTACAGAATGACCTGAACAAAATAACAGAGTGGGCAACGACCTGGAAAATGAGGTTTAATGTGGAGAAGTGTAAGGTTTTGCACTTGGGGACTAAAAACAAAAAAGCACAATACACTTTAGGGGGGGAAACTTTGGGGGAATCAAAAATGGAGAAAGATCTGGGAGTCTTGGTAGATGATAGACTAGGCAATAGCACGCAATGTCAAGCGGCAGCTGCCAAAGCCAGCAGAAAATTAGCATGCATAAAGAAAGGGATGTATTCCAGAGATACAACTATAATCCTTCCAGTTTATAAAACTCTGGTCCGACCGCATCTGGAGTATTCTGTCCAGTTCTGGTGGCCGGTCCTCAGGAGGGATGTGTTGGAGCTGGAGAGAGTCCAGAGAAGGGCAACTAAACTAATTAGGGGATTGGAGGACCTTAATTATGAAGAGCGTCTGCAATCGCTTGATTTAAGCCCCGTACACACGCACAGATTGTTGGCCGTAAATTGTTGGCCAACGTCCGATCTGCCGATTGTAGGCTTGTTAGTATTTTAGTAATTTTCGGCCGAAAAAAATCTGGTGTGCATGCTATAAAACTTTTGTTGGCCAACAAAAAACGGCCAATTGTTCCTCAGTCAGTACAGATTTCGGCAGACAAAAATCAGATGAGCAAGACTGGGCATGCTCAGAGAAGAAAAAACACAGGGAAAGTAAGCCATCACATGACATCACTTCTGAAGTTGGTTTTTGTTGGCCCACAAAAGTCCAGTGCAAGTCTAGAGCACATTTCAACCAACAAACAACACTGGACAAAAGTTGGCCGATCAGTTGGCCGATCAGTTGGCCAACAATCTGTGCGTGTGTACGGGGCTTTATTCTCCCTGGAGAAGAGACGCCTGAGGGGGGACATGATAGCAATTTATAAATATCTCAATGGTGATCTCAGCATAGAAAAAAAGCTGTTCAGTCGAAAGGATTGCATGAGGACTAGAGGGCATACAATGCGATTAGAGGAGAGACGTTTTAACCTGAGGCAACGTGGGGGGGTTCTTTACTGTTAGGGCTACAAGATTGTGGAATTCTCTACCACAAGAGGTGGTTTCTGTGGGAAGTATGGTGGCTTTCAAAAGACTCTTAGACGTACATCTCAAGAATCAGAACATTCAGGGGTATGAGAGATGATTACGGCCACACACACCTACACAGGTTGAACTGGATGGACTATTGTCTTTATTCAACCTCAACTACTATGTAACTATTTAACTATGTAACAAGTTTTCCAAAACTTCGCTAGGAAACCAACACTTCCAACATTGTTGATCTTGAAGGCCCCTCCAAAGCTTTCACTGGTTTCTCCCTTTGACCTTATGTCACTAATGTATCCTACGAAGGAGACTCAGGCTCAGAAGATCAACATTCCTGGAGGTGTCAGCTTCTTAGAGGACTTCCAGGGACCAGTTCTCTGCAATGGAGCAGCGTTGAGCACATAAGTGGAAGGAAAGCTGCGCACCTTCTTCTATACATGTATGTTCATTATTGAAAGGCTTTATATTGTGCAGCCCAGTGGCTTAGTGGGTAGCATTTCTGCCTTGTTGTACTGGGGTCCCTGGTTTTCTTAAACAGATAAAGTCTCAAAGACTACATCCTTGCTGTGGCTTGGTCCCTCAGACACTTCCCATGGCAGATTCCTCTAGACACTTCACATAACTATTTTTATGTGAGTCCTTCTTTCCAAAGGTCCCATACTGGCATAGCCAGTGCTGGCACTACTTAGAATCACACCCCACTACTACCCCGGAGGCCTCTAGGTAAACTTCTTAATGCAATGGTCCTCTGAACCTATTCTTACAACTAACTATGACGACACCTCGAGGCCAAACCAGAAAACACCTACTCTCCTGGCACACCTACTGAGTCCAAGTTCTACATTATGAAGAACATTGAACTCAAAGTTGTGAAAACACAAAAATGAATCAATATACTGGCATCAAAACACCAAATATATAAATTGTGTTCATAAGGGCCCATTCACAAGGGCTGAAAAGAAAACATATATATGTGAAACAAGAAAGTCCAAAGGAAACAAATTGTCTATGATTCACCTTGCTCCACCAGTGTCCCCACAATCACAATTCGTAGTGCTTCCACAACCAGGTGGCACCAAGTATTAAAACCTTTTACCAGGTCCTGTGGACCATCATATATGTGTGCGTAATGACGAAGCTTCATCGTTACACACACTTGTTGACCGGCGGGAGAGTCTGGTGCAGCCACACAGCCTGCTGCTTTTTGGGAGAGCAATTGTATCTGTTTTTATTGCTATATGCAAGTTTTTTTTAAAACATATTGCCCAAAGAATTGGCTTAATGTGATTCCCTTTGCAAGTTTCACTTGTTAGTTTTTTGAAAAAATATTTTTTATGGGTTACACTATGGGCATATATGCTTATATGTATGTACCTGGTGGTTGGCTTCAGCTAGCCAAGAGGAGCAAGGTCCGTCAGGACTTTTGGCTAGGTGGACCAGAATGTGGTGTGTTTCACATGCACTTTTTTGGTTCACTTGGTGTTTAGTATTTTCTTTTTGGTGTACCCACCATGGGCTCAAAATTTGTTTAAAAAAAATACTTTAAGCACAAAATGTTCAGGTTTGATAGTTGCGTGCATTGTAACACATCACTGGATTATTCTTGATCCTGAAGTCTATGATGAGGGTTTGTGGCCCTTAGGTTCCTACCTTGCCTTGGGGATCTCTCTTGGGGATAGCCCTTACCTAGTGCTTGGTGGTTGGCTTCAGCTAGCCAAGAGAAGGTCTGTCAGGGCTTTTGTCTAGGTGGACCAGAGTGCCCTTGCCCAATGGCGTCACTATGGGGGTCCGGGGGGGGGTGCAGACTGCACCCGGGTGACACCCGTCAGAGGGTGACACTATGGGCGGATCTAGGGGGGTGCTGATTTTAGTTGTACCCCCGAAGCCGGTCTTTTCATGGATGCTGGGCCTGGCCGCTGAGTGCCTTCCCCCTAACTCCGTCCGTCAGGACGTTTGGCTAGGTGGACCAGAGTGTCCTTGCCCCTGTCAGGAACCTTGTGCTCCAGGGGGGGTTCAAGGAAGGTCCTTCCTCTTCAAGAGGTGCTCTTTTTGTGTGTGTTTCATATGCACTTTTTGGTTCATTTGATGTTTAGTATAGTACCCATCATTGTCTCGAAATTTATGAAAAAAAAAAAAAAGACTTTTAAGCACAAAATATTCAGGTTTGACAGTTGTGTTCATTGAAACATGTTATTGGAATTATTCTTGATCCTGAACTCTTAGGTTCCTTCCTCCCCTGTCTTGGTGATCTCTCTTCTGAAGAGCTCTTACCCAGTATTTGGTGGTTGGCTTCAGTTAGTGAAAAGGAGCAAGGTTTGTCAGGACATTTGACTAAGTGGACCAGAGTGCCCTTGCCTGTCAGGAGCCTTGTGCTCCTGGTGGATCAAGGAAGGTCCTTCCTCTTCAGGAGGTACTCTTTTTGTGTGCGTTTCACATGCACTTTTTGGGTTTACTTGGTGTTTAGTATTTTTCATTTGGAGTACCCACCATGGGCTCCAAATTTTTGAAAAAAAAAAAGCACAAAATGTTCAGGATTGACAGTTGCGTCCATTGAAACTTATCACTGGATTATCCCTGATCCTAAAAACAATATACAATGAACATTAAATAGTCTAAGATGTCTTCCTTTGACCTAAATTTGAATGAATTGTTTTGTCACTCGGCTCCGATCTTACACCTAGCACTGGATTATTCTTGATCCTGAGGTCTAGGATGGGGATCTGTGGCCCTTAGGTTCCCACCTTGCCTTGGAGATCTCTCTTGGGGATAGCCCTTACCCAGTGTTTGGTGGTTGGCTTCAGCTACCCAAGAGGAGCAAGGTCCATCACGATGTTTGACTAGGTGGACCAGAGTGTCCTTGCTCCTGTCAGGAACCTTTTGCTCTGTGGGGGTCAAGGAAGGTCCTTCCTCTTCAAGAGGTGCTATTTTTGTGTGTGTTTCATATGCACTTTTTGGTTTACTTGGTGTTTAGTACCCATCACGGACAAAATGTTCAGGATTGACAGTTACGTCCATTGAAATGTATCACTGGATTATCCCTGATCCTAAAAACAATATGCAATGAACAATAAATAGTCTAAGATGTCTTCCTTTGACCTAAATTTGAATGAATTGTTTTGTCACTCGGCTCTGATCTAACACCTAGCACTGGATTATTCTTGATCCTGAGGTCTAGGATGGGGATCTGTGGCCCTTAGGTTCCCACCTTGCTATGGAGATCTCTCTTGGGGATAGCCCTTACCCAGTGCTTGGTGGTTGGCTTCAGCTATCCAAGAGGAGCAAGGTCCATCACGATGTTTGACTAGGTGGACCAGAGTGTCCTTGCCCCTGTCAGGAACCTTTTGCTCCATGGGGGTCAAGGAAGGTCCTTCCTCTTCAAGAGGTGCTCTTTTTGTGTGTTTCATATGCACTTTTTGGTTTACTTGGTGTTTAGTACCCATCACGGCCTTCCAATTTTTAAAAAAAGAAAAAGTACAAAATGTTCAGGTTTGACAGTTGCGTCCATTGAAACGCATCACTGGATTATCCCTGATCCTAAAAACAATATACAATGAACAATAAATAGTCTAAGATGTCTTCCTTTGACCTAAATTTGAATGGATTGTTTTGTCACTCGGCTTCGATCTAACACCTAGCACTGGATTATCCTTGATCCTGAGGTCTAGGATGGGGATCTGTGGCCCTTAGGTTCCCACCTTGCCTTGGAGATCTCTCTTGGGGATAGCCCTTACCCAGTGCTTGGTGGTTGGCTTCAGCTACCCAAGAGGAGCAAGGTCCATCACGATGTTTGACTAGGTGGACCAGAGTGTCCTTGCTCCTGTCAGGAACGTTTTGCTCCGTGGGGGTCAAGGAAGGTCCTTCCTCTTCAAGAGGTGCTCTTTTTTTGTGTGTTTCATATGCACTTTTTGGTTTACTTGGTGTTTAGTACCCATCACGGACAAAATGTTCAGGATTGACAGTTGCGTCCATTGAAACGTATCACTGGATTATCCCTGGTCCTAAAACAATATACAATGAACAATAAATAGTCTAAGGTGTCTTCCATTGACCTAAATTTGAATTAATTGTTTTGTCACTCGGCCCCGATCTAACACCTAGCACTGGATTATTCTTGATCCTGAGGTCTAGGATGGGGATCTGTGGCCCTTAGGTTCCCACCTTGCCTTGGAGATCTCTCTTGGGGATAGCCCTTACCCAGTGCTTGGTGGTTGGCTTCAGCTACCCAAGAGGAGCAAGGTCCATCACGATGTTTGACTAGGTGGACCAGAGTGTCCTTGCTCCTGTCAGGAACCTTTTGCTCCGTGGGGGTCAAGGAAGGTCCTTCCTCTTCAAGAGGTGCTCTTTTTGTGTGTGTTTCATATGCACTTTTTGGTTTACTTGGTGTTTAGTACCCATCACGGGCTTCCAATTTTTGAAAAAAAAAAAAAGCACTAGATTTTCAGGATTGACAGTTGCGTCCATTGAAACGTATCACTGGATTATCCCTGATCCTAAAAACAATATACAATGAACAATAAATAGTCTAAGATGTCTTCCTTTGACCTAAATTTGAATGAATTGTTTTGTCACTCGGCTTCGATCTAACACCTAGCGCTTTCTCAGGAAGCTCGGAGACGCTTTAATGAGCTAGCTTTCGCACTAAATATTTAAAATAAGCAAATTCCTTCCCACTGTTTACAAACCCCGAGTAAAGATTTTTATTTTTATTTTTTTCTTATCTTTCGGCCAAATCCCGCGCGACATGCAAACTCTTTGACAAATCTGTCAGTGGGAATAAGAAGTGTCTGCGGTTTTTCCTCGGATGTGACATGGTGTCATAAGTGGGTACAGTGACAATGACAGGATATGCATTGACAAAGAAAACAGTCTTGCTGTCGTCACAGGAACCTTTAAAACGCATCCCAAAAAAAACCTCAACACATGTCACCAGACACAAGATTACAAAATGTGGAGCCATGATTTTGTGACATTTATTTCAGCGAACAGGATAATGAGAGGTAGCAACAGTTGGTTGGTTTTGTGTTACCAAAATAAAACAAAAAATGAAAAAAAAAGTAAAAAAATAATAAAAATAATGCAATGTCTCCGCGCAAGTAGAAGGTAAGTCTGTATCACTACAACGCTGACAATGTGTATCTTTATTTAGAAAAAAAAATAATAAAGAAAAAAAAAATAACATTCAAAAATTTTGTAGTTAGAGTACGGCTTGACAAATTGGCTGAGGCACAACAATGGAAGAGTTTTGTGGAGGAAAAAAAAAATGATTTATGCAAACAAAAAAAAGAACAAGTTATACAAAATAAAAAATAAAAAGTAAAAAAACGGTAAGGTGACGCTTATATATCATAATCGTTGGGACTTTCAACCAAACCGTAGAAGAAGATGCAGTAAAATGACCCTCGAGACCGGTCAAGACTGTCCACCAAAAAATATAGCCGTGTTTTACAAAGACCGTTATTGTTACCATTACCAAATAAAGTGTGCCATGCTGGGCAAAAGTAGTCAAGTGCTTGCATTGTGTGTTTGAACCCCCCCCCACATTCCCCCGTTTTAAAGCTGAACTCCAGGCAAATGATGGAATACACGCTATAGGATTTGTATTTTTCTCCATCCGTTCCTGAGAGTTACACAGCTCTGTCACACATTTCAGTCTTCTTTGGCAAGGAAGGTGACCCGATTGTTCTCTACTGTAGTTTCACTTTCACTTACAGGTCTAAAGGGTTTGTATTTCTGCTCCCTTACAATGTTACAGCCCTGTTTTCGGTATTGACTCTGCGCAGGGCTTTTTTTCTCGAAGAATAGGTGCAGGAACTCCCCCGTTCTGACTCACTCCTTTTCTCCGCCCCCTACCCACCTCCGAGGACCGTTCCCTAATTACACCCCCTATCCACCTCCGAGGACCGTTCCCTAATTACACCCCCTACCCACCTCCGAGGACCGTTCCCTAATTACACCCCCTACCCACCTCCGAGGACCGTTCCCTAATTACACCCCCTGCCCACCTCCGAGGACCGTTCCCTAATTACACCCCCTACCCACCTCCGAGGACCATTCCCTAATTACACCCCCTGCCCACCTCCGAGGACCGTTCCCTAATTACACCCCCTACCCACCTCCGAGGACCGTTCCCTAATTACACCCCCTACCCACCTCCGAGGACCGTTCCCTAATTACACCCCCTATCCACCTCCGAGGACCGTTCCCTAATTACACCCCCTACCCACCTCCGAGGACCGTTCCCTAATTACACCCCCTACCCACCTCCGAGGACCGTTCCCTAATTACACCCCCTGCCCACCTCCGAGGACCGTTCCCTAATTACACCCCCTACCCACCTCCGAGGACCGTTCCCTAATTACACCCCCTACCCACCTCCGAGGACCGTTCCCTAATTACACCCCCTGCCCACCTCCCAGTAATGCCCCTTATAGAGAATACAGAACTATTTTTGGTACCAAGTAAGTATGAAATTTGTTAATGATTGTTAATGATAACAAGAAAATCAGTAACATCAATACACCCTCTAACAACAGTAGATATCCCCCCCAACAACAATGTACCACCCACAAGAAAAATATCCCACAGTACAACAAAGCCCTGGCAGCAACAACAGATCGCCCCACAACCTGGATCAATAGACCCCCCTTAACAGTAGATCTCTCCCAGCAACAAATGACCCCCCCGGCAACATAAAATAAACCCCAGCAACAATAGATCCCCCACCAGTAACAATAGACTTCCCCAGCAACAATAGACCCCCCGAAAGTGCAAATATGGATTCCTTCCAGCTACAATACATCCCCTAGCAGCCAGTATCAGTAGACCCTTCAGCACACCCCAGCACCCCTTGCATACATTCAGTGCCGGAGGTGCCGGAACTGCGTTCCCCCACGTTCCTGCTGAAAAAAAGCCCTGACTCTGCGAATCAGCACTGTCCTGTCCGGCAGGGATCTTTTTCTTACAGGTCCCCTTGTCTACCCTGTGATTGGACAGTGAAAGGAGAAGCGGCAGACTGATGGGCTCATTTTTCTGTCATCTGCTCTCTACACTTATCAAATATGAAAAGATTGCCGTCCCTGGAACTGGTATAATCTGTCTAATGTCATACTTTGATAAAAGCATGTAAAAAAATAAAAAAAAAAAATAATAAAAAAAACAAAAACTGAAAAAGAAAAACGATTTAGTTTTTATTATTGTTTTTTTTTTTTTATGTCACCAGTCAGTATCCCTGATTACGGCCACACTAGTCATATGATGATGCTGCACTGCACTGGTGACAGCATGTAAAACATGTACAGCTATATCATTGGACTTTGTTTATTTTGTTCATCTTTCCCAATTAAAATTAAACACGTGTTTATGGTTGTATACAGGATATATACACCTGCACTTTATAAATAATCAGTTTTGCACGTATTCACTTTAATAAGTTATTTAAGCACCTTATATAAATAATCTTACACTTATAGGATTTGCAATATTTTTATATATTTTTTTTTTAAATATATATTTATTTAAAAATTGATTTAACTCTGCGACATTATGAATTAAGACACACTATACACAGAAAAGCACTTTATATATTTACTAAGAAGACTGTATATATGAAAAAGGATTTGCACATAGTGACTGTAGTCTTATAATCAATACTAATTCCGTTATTAATAGGAGCTGATTTGGTGATATCTATGTATACATATCTTGACTAATTAAAGCGGAGTTCCGGCCTATTTTGCAACTTTAGTGATTCTTGGAGTGCTCGCTATGCTAATCAACAATTGGGTATTTTCAATTTTTTTTCGGGGGTCCCTTACCTTATTTTCAGGGCATTTTTGATTCTACTTCCTCCTTCTCCCCCCTCTGTGGCCACGGCCACCGACATCACTTCCGCCTTTGCATTGCATCCTGGGAGCTGTTTGTCATCACTCCCAGGAGGCTGGAATCAGGAAGAACTCCCAGAACACTCCCTGGAATCAGGAAGAAGGACACAGCAGATTACACTGCAGCTTCAGATGCCCACATCCAAGATGGCCACGCCCAGACAGCGTTTTTAAAGGTAAGATTTTGACTAAAATCCAATACTGTACACCTTGTATGGATGAGAATAACGGTTCTGTAAAGGGCAATGGATTAGTATTATAGGGGTATTTTAGTTGAAAAAGGTATTTGAGGCCAGAACTCCGCTTTAATAAGCAATTTTAGTGGACACCCTTGAAGGGCAGTACCCCCCCCCCCCCCCCCCATATATTGATATAAAACATGTACAGTGTTGCATTACCACGCAATTACCAGTCAGTTTAAAAAAAAAAAAATATTTGCCTATTATTATTTGTGACACTGTAAGAGCCGGTTCACATAGGCGCGACCCGACTTGCCGGGGCGACCTGTGAAGTCGCGGTGCGCAGCTCGCACCGCGACCTCGGAGCGGCATGCACGGACTTCATATCATTGAAGTCAATGCAGGTCGCCCCAAAGTAGTACAGGACCCTTTTTCTAAGTCAGAGCTCCTATTAGAACAGGTCCTGTGCTAATCTATGGCAGGCGACCCACGGCGACTTGTCAGGCGACCAGGACGCCTGACAAGTCGCCCCAGTGTGAACCGGCTCTAAGGCTCCGTTCACATGTCAGCGTATGGATTGCGGGCAGAATCGCCGCGATTCCGCCCGCGATCCAGAGATCTTTGCAAATCGCGGGACGCCTGTGCGTTGCCCGTGATTTGCAATAGCACCCCAAACGCTGTGGGATGTTGCCCCGATTTCCGCCTGCCGAATCGCGGTAACATAAAAAATCGCGGGACGCAATACGCTCCAAAGAAGCTCTTGTACTTTTTTGGGCGTAATGCGTCCCGCAATTTTTTTTTGCGCGATGTTACCGCGATTCGGCAGGCGGAAATCGCGGCAACATCGCTCAGCGTTTGGGGTGCTATTGCAAATCACGGGCAACGCACAGGCGTCCCGCGATTTGCAACGATCTCCGGATCGCGGGCGGAATCGCGGCGATTCTGCCCGCGATCTATACGCTGACATGTGAATGCAGCCTTAGACATGTTTTGTTTTGTTTTAAGAATTTTTGGTATTTTGTCATTTATATAGCAAAAAATAAATAAATAAACCACCAAAAGAAAGCTTTATTTGTGTGAAAAAATGTTGAAAAAAAAAAAAGAAAAAATGATATAAATTTTCTTTACCTGAATGGTGATGTCACTTTGTGGTGGTCCAGTTCCCTATTACTCTGATCAAAGAAAAGAATGGAGTCCATGCCATCCACAACCATACAAATCTCAGGTATGGAATTATCTCACATTACGCCGGCCTTTCTTTTGGAAAGTTTTACAAGAAAACAAAATATGTTCAACGCGGCTAGTGACTCGCAAGCTCAGAAACGTAGAGACAACAAACCATTTCATTCCATTTATGATTCATTAGGACGCTTAAAAAATTCATACCAGTGTCACTTGCAAGCCATTTGCACTAAGATGGAGATTGTGCGCTAATTAGGCAAAGGTTAGAAACAGGTTCACAGGCGTACACCACTGGTTTGCCTGGCGTAAACAGAAATCCCACCGGAGATGTGGACAGATGCAAAACGTCAACCGAGTTAACATTAGATATCTGTCCCAACAAATTAAAAAGTAGTAGAAAAAAAAATAAAAAAATAATAACGTGTTTGTCAGTTAATTAAGTTGAAAAGAATATAAAAAGTGTAAAAGGGCAAGTGCAAATTTGTTTTTTTGAGGAATATTCTTGTAATTATCAGATGAATAGGAGTGTTTTTTGGCTGTAATACTCTGCGTTTCTTGTCTTTAAGATATATATATTGTAAATATAATTTTTTTTCCTTGTGAAAAACTAAGACAGCTCTGCAAACTTTGGATGAAACTTTTGCTCTCACTGCAGAAACTTCTGAAGATGAAATGTTCTTTTTATAGGGAAAGTAATACGTTAAATTGGAAGCAGTGCTAATTTTGTTGACAAAAACATTTTCGTAAAAATTTTCGTCAACGGCCTTTTTTACAGTGATGAAAACAAAATACACCACATTTTCGTCCACTGACAAAAATCAATTCCACTTTCGTCAACAAATGAAAACAAAACGAAAATGTGAGGGAGGGACGTTTACCCATGTGACCGTGTGGCTTCTCTAGGGCTCCGCCTGTGTAGAGCTCATGAGTGCTTCCGCACCCAGCAATCAATCGAGTCCGTAGCGTGCTAAGCAGTCAGCACTGTGCAGCATTACAGGCCTCCTTAGATGACCGTCCAGAACAGCCCTGTGCATTACCACCCTCCCGACGAGAGTCCCGACTCACGACCGTCCAGAGTAGAGCACTGAGTGTATACATTACAGGTCTCCCCTTAGACCACTGTCCAGAGCAGTGTGTGCATTACAGGCCTCCTCAGGCCATCCAGAGCACTGTGTGCATTACAGGCCTCCTCCTCAGATTGTCCATGTCCAGAGCACTGTGTGCATTACAGGCCTCCTCAGACCATCATCCAGAGCACTGTGAATTACAGGCCTCCACGGACCGCCACCCAGAGAACTTTGAATTATAGGTCTCCTCAGACCACTATCCAGAGCACTGTGCAACATTACAGGCCTCCTCAGACAACCGCCCAGAGCACTGTGAATGAAAGGCCTCCTCAGACCACCATCCAGAGCACTGTGCAACATCACAGGCCTCCTCAGACCACCGTCCAGAGCGCTGTGAAATACAGGTTGAAATGGATCAACCGGCACCCCGACCTGGTACCTCCGTTGGCTCCAAGCACTCCACCAGACACCGTAACCACTTCAGACCCCACGAACCGCCGCAGCTTGGTTAGGGTTTCGCCGTCTCCTACCCACCCTGGACCTATGACAAGGCTCCAGGTTCCAGTGGGTGAACCTCTCTTTCCCCAGAGAGGGCAGCAGGCACAGCTACAAGCACTTACACCAGCTCTTACAAGAGCTTAGTGATTATCCAAGGGAGTATGAAGGACATAGCAATCCCTTGTAGCATATTCCCCCAATGAGAGACAGGACTCTAGATTGAGGGTAAAGTATATTGTTTTATTGAACAAGAAGCAGACTTTCCCCCACAAGGTTACCGCCCAGGTGGACCTTGTTGAGAACAGGCCCTGACATTCACAATCCAATGAAAACTGAGTTTTACACTCCCATACAGTGTACACAAAGATATACAATGTGGGACAATCCCCCCTCCCCCTTAACAGCCAATCCACATACAGATATACATCCCATAATAAGTTTATCTTAAGGCAGACCGAACAATGTGAGGTCAATAACATTTAACAATGAGACAGGCACAATCCACATTCCCTCACAATACTGGAGGCACTGTGCAACATTACTGGCCTCCTCAGACCACCGCCCAGAGCACTGTGAATCACAGGTCTTCTCAGACCACCGTCCAGAGCACTGTGCAACATCACAGGCCTCCTCAGACCACCGTCCAGAGCACTGTGAATCACAGGTCTTCTCAGACCACCGTCCAGAGCACTGTGCAACATCACAGGCCTCCTCAGACCACCGTCCAGAGCACTGTGAATTACAGGCCACCTCAGACCACCGCCCAGAGCACTGTGAATTACAGGTCTCCTCAGACCACTGTCCAGAGCACTGTGAAACATTACTGGCCTCCTCAGACCACCGCCCAGAGCACAGTGTAAAATCACAGTCCTCCTCAGACCACCATCCAGAGCACTGTGAACTACAGGTCTCCTCAGACAACCGTCCAGAGCACTGTGTAACATTACTGGCCTCCTCAGACCACCACCCAGAGCACTGTGAATCACAGGTCTTCTCAGACCACCGTCCAGGGCACTGTGAATTACAGGCTAACTCAGACCCCTGCCCAGAGCACTGTGATTTACAGGTCTCCTCAGACCACCATCCAGAGCACTATGCAACATTACTGGCCTCCACAGACCACTGCCCAGGGCACTGTGAATCACAGGTCTTTTCAGACCACCGTCCAGACCAGGCCCCCTAAGACTATCCAGTAGGGCTGCGCATCTTCACTTACCTCACGATTCGATGCGATTACGATTATTAGGGTCGCGATTCTATACGATTCGATTCCGCGATGCATCACGATGCATCACGATTACTATGGGGACCCTTTTCTAAAGGGGGATCTATGGTGACCCTGCTCTAAAGGTGGATCTATGGGGACCCTTCTCTAAAGGGGGATCTATGGGGACCCTGCTCTAAAGGAGATCTATGGGGAGCCTGGGCCTGTCCTAAAGGGGATCCAGGGGAACTGAGCTCTAAAGGGGGATCTATGGGGACCCTGCTCTAAAGGGGGATCTATGGAATAGATCCCCTTTAGTGCAGGATCACCATAGATCCCCCTTTAGAGCAGGCCAGCATCCCCAGAGATCTCCCTTTAGTAGAGCAGGTCCCCCCATAGATCCCCCTTTAGTAGAGCAGGTCCCCTCATAGATCCCCCTTTAGTAGAGCAGGTCCCCTCACAGATCCCCCTTTAGTAGAGCAGGTCCCCTCATAGATCCCCCTTTAGAGCAGGCCACATCAGGTTAGAAGAGTTACCTGATGCTAGTTGTAGTACCGTAGGCCCTGGTAAGGAGGAATGCTGGGCTCTGTAGTGTCCCTAGTTGTAGTACCGTAGGCCCTGGTAAGGAGGAATGCTGGGCTCTGTAGTCCCCCTAGTTGTAGTATAGCAGGCTCTGGTCAGGAGAAATGCTGGGCTCTGTAGTCCCCCTAGTTGTAGTATAACAGGCCCTGGTAAGGAGGAATGCTGGGCTCTGTAGTGCCCCTAGTTGTATTATAGCAGGCCCTGGTAAGGAGGAATGCTGGGCCCTGTAGTGCCCCGACTTACCAGGAAGCAGAGCTGCAGCCAGTTGTGGATGAAGTAGCGGTAGGTGTATGGAGTAGGGCTCAGACAGGTCCTGGGTGATGAGCCTCATGTCGGGAATTTGGAGCTTGGACTCGTCGTGCAGTGCACGGTACAGGCGGAAAGCAGAGCCTCCTCGCTCCCCTGCGGTCAACTCAGGCTGTCTGCCGAGAACCGCACCGCTACCAGAAGTGTACCGAGCTGGGAAGGCCGCGACTTCTGGCGGCCAGGCTGTCAGAGCGGGCGGTCGGGCAGCAGCATGCTAAGTGGGCGTGCCGTGTGTATCCCGGGGCCAGAGAGAGCACTGATAGCTCCGCTCTCCTCCTCTCCCGCGCCACGAGGAGGAGCTCCGTATCCCACAAGCCCGGCCAGCGCCGCCATGTCACTTCTGTCCCCGCCCCCGGAAGTGACGTCATTAGGTAATCGATTATTCAACCACCCTGAATCGATGCAGAATCGCGAAGGGTCGCATCGCGATGCATCGATTCGGCGATTATATTCAGCAGCCCTACTATCCAGAGTGGCTAAATCTGTATTTGCGAGTTTGTTCAAACCTTAATACCATAAATAATAACATAATATTAGATTATTGTTTTTACTGCAGGAGTATATGTAGAGTTTGGAGATTCTACAGAAATGCTTAAATAATGCGTTACAATTTAATTAAACTCATTGGATTTTAGTCTACTAAAATGTAGGACATTTTAGTTGACTAAAATGTACTGCAAATTTTAGTTAACTAAATATGACTAAAACTAAAAAAATTGCAGATGACTAAAAATGGGACTAAAAAAAAAAAAAATGGCATTTTAGCCAAAAGACTATGACTAAATCTTAATTGTAATTTGATGCCAAAGTTAACACTGATTGGAAGGAAAATTTGAGAAGCCTTTAGGAAATTTGCCCTGTTTTGAACAATGGTGAAAGGGTGGTCTTCTTGCCATATCTCCAAAATGTACAGTTTTTGATGAGATTGTCCAAATGTTTTGAGTTCCAAGAAAACTGATGGTGATTTGGATTTAGCCAAGGCAAATATGGTCAATTTGGGGTCAGGGGATTTAACAGAGATCAGGAGTGGTATATGATGTTCCCATTTATTCTTAAAGAGCATGTCTTAATTTGAAAATAAATGTCAAGAAGCCTGTAGGAAATTCAACTTGTCCTGAAGAACTTGTGGAAGGTTCGTCTTCTGGTTGCATCTTCAAAATGTAAAGATTTTAGTAACTTTGTCCCAATTCCTGGGTTCCAGGAAAAAGGGATCTTGGCAGTTTAGGTTTAGCCAAGGCAAATATAGCCAATTTGGGGTCAGGAGACTTGACAGGATCATGAATGGTAGATGATGCTCCCATCATTTTTTCTTAAAGAGTATGTCATAAGTTGCAAGGAAACGTCAAGAAGCCTGTAGGAAATTCAGCTTCTCCCAAAGAACTTGTGGAAGAGTCACCTTCTGGCTGTATTTCCAAATGTACAGTTTTTAGTGAGCTTGTCCCAGTTCTTGGGTTCCAGGAAAACTAGATCTTGGCAATGGTTAAATTAGATATTGCTCTGAATTTGCCAACATCACGACTGATTTCTTTTTATTTACATGCACATAATTATACAGCAAGATAGCACAAGGACACCCAACATTCCCAGTTAACATAAACAGTCCTTTTGTATGATAACTTGTCTTTGAGGCATTAATAACACTGGATCACCCAAGGCTTTTCAGAGAGATAACTCCTTCATTAGGGGTACACAACAGGAAAAGAGGGAGTATACCATATCTATACAAAATTAAAATAGCTGAAGATATACATATAATAGGTAACCATCTTGTAATAGTGTATCCACTTACACTGAGCACATGCAGAAACAATTATAGAGCCATCATTATGGGCTTGGCATCACCCACTCCACTAACATATGGCCACATCCAAAGCTTAACACTGGATTACCAAGTAACCACTGGGCCTCCCATCAAAATCAGCCATCAAAATGTAACATTTTAGTACTTTAAATATGTTTAGGATTTACCTTAACTGTCCATAAATGGAAACCTCAGTATATATCAGTGATGGCGAACCTTGGCACCCCAGATGTGGTGGAGCTGGTGGTGAAGTTGGTAGTAGTGGTGGAGGTGTTGGTGGTAGGGGTGGAGGTGATGGTGGGGGTGATGGTGGTAGTAGTGGTGGTAGTAGTGGTGGAGGTAGTGGTGGAGGTGATGGCGGGGGTGATGGTGGTGGTGGTGCTAGCAATGGTGGAGGTAGTGTTAGCAATGGTGAAGCTGTTGGTGAAGGTGGTAGTAGTGGTGGAGTTGGTAGTGGTAGAGGTGATGGCGGGGGTGATGGTGGTAGTAGTGGTGGAGATGGTAGTAGTCGTGGAGCTGGTGGTGTAGGTGGTAGTAGTGGTGGAGGTGGTGGTGGTAGTGGTGTTGGTGATGGCAGGGGTGGTGGAGGGGGTGATAGTAGTGATGGAGGTCGTGTTAGCAGCGGTGGAGCTGGTGGTGGATATGGTAGTATTGGTGGGGGTGGGGGTGGTGGTGGTGGAGGTGATGGCAGGGTTGATGGTGGTGATTGAGGTGATGGCGGGGGTGATGGTGGTTGTGGAGGTGGTGGTAGTAGTGATGGAGGTAGTTTTAGCAGTGGTGGAGTTGGTGGTGAAGGTGGTAGTAGTGGTGGAGGTGGTGGAGGTGATGGTAGTGGTAGTAGTGGTGGAGGTGGTAGTAGTGGTGGAGATGGTAGTAGTGGTGAAGCTGGTGGTGGAGGTGGTAGTAGTCGTGGAGCTGGTGGTGGAGGTGGTAGTACTGGTGGGGGAGGTAGTGGTTTTGGTGATGGCAGGGGTGGTGGAGATGGTGGTAGTATTGGTGGAGGTCATGTTAGCAGTGGTGGAGCTGGTGGTGGAGGTGGTAGTAGTGGTGGGGGTGGCAGTGGAGGTGATGGCGGGGGGTGATGGTGGAGGTGATGGCGGGGGGTGATGGTGGAGGTGGTGGTAGTAATGATGGAGGTAATGTTAGCACTGGTGGTGAAGGTGGTAATAGTGGTGGAGGTGGAGGTGGTAGTGGTGGAGGTATGGCGGGGGTGATGGTGGTGGTGGTAGTAGTGGTGGAGATGGTAGTAGTCGTAAAGCTGGTGGTGGAGGTGGTAGTAGTGATGGGCGTGGTAGTGGTAGTGGTATTGGTGATGGCAGTGGTGGTGGAGGGTGATGGTGGCGGTTGAAGTGATGGTGGGTGTGATGGTAGTGGTGGAGGGAGGTGGTGATAGTAGTGATGAAGGTAGTGTTAGAAGTGGTGGAGCTGGTGGTGAAGGTGGTAGTAGTGGTGGAGGTGGTGGAGGTGATGGCGGGGGGTGATGGTGGTGGTGGAAGTAGTGGTGGAGATGGTAGTAGTGGTGGAGCTGGTGGTGGAGGTGGTAGTAGTTGTGGAGCTGGAGGTGGAGGTGGTAGTAGTATTGGGGGTGGTAGTGGTGTTGGTGATGGCAGGGGTGGTGGTGGTAGTTGTGGTGGAGATGGTAGTATTGGTGGAGCTGGTGGTGAAGGTGGTAGTAGTGGTGGAGGTGGTGGTGGTAGTGGTGGAGGTGATGGCGGGGGTGATGGTGGTGGGGGTAGTAGTGGTGGAGATTGTAGTAGTGGTGGAGCTGGTGGTGAAGGTGGTAGTAGTGGTGGGTGTGGTGGTGGTAGTGGTGGAGGTGATGGCGGGGGTGATGGTGGTGGTTGTAGTAGTGGTGGAGATAGTAGTAGTGTTGGAGCTGGTGGTAGAGGTGGTAGTACTGGTGGGGGTGGTAGTGGTGGAGATGATGGCAGGAGTGGCGGAGGTGGTGGTAGTAGTGATGGAGGTCGTGTTAGCAGCGGTGGTGCTGGTGGTGGAGGTGGCAGTAGTGGTGGGGGTGGTGGTGGAGGTGATGGCGGGGGTGATGGTGGAGGTGATGGCGGGAGTGATGGTGGAGGTGGTGGTAGTAGTGATGGAGGTAGTGTTAGCAGTGGGGGAGCTGGTGGTGAAGGTGGTAGTAGTGGTAGAGGTGGTGGTGGTGGTAGTGGTGGAGGTGATGGCGGGGTGATGGTGGTGGTAGTGGTGGAGATGGTAGTATTGGTGGAGCTGGTGGTGAGGGTGGTAATAGTGGTGGAGGTGGTAGTAGTGGTGGAGAGAGTGGTGGAGGTGGTAGTAGTGGTGGAGGAGGTGGTGGTAGTGGTGGAGGTGATGGCGGGGGTAATGGTGGTGGTGGTAGTAGTGGTGGAGATGGTAGAAGTGGTGGAGCTGGTGGTGGAGGTGGTAGTAGTGGTGGGTGTGATGGTGGTAGTGGTGGAGGTGATGGCGGGGGTGATGGTGGTGGTAGTAGTGGTTGAGATGGTAGTAGTGGTGGAGCTGGTGGTGGAGGTGGTAGTGGTGGTGGGTGTGGTGGTGGTAGTGGTGATGGCGGGGGTGATGGTGGTGGTATTAGTGGTGGAGAGCGCAGTATTGGTGGAGCTAGTGGTGAAGGTGGTAGTAGTGGTGGGTGTGGTGGTGGTAGTGGTGAAGGTGATGGCGGGGGTGATGGTGGAGGTTATAGTAGTGGTGGAGATAGTGGTAGTGGTGGAGCTGGTGGTGGTAGTAGTGGTGGAGGTAGTGTTGGTAGTGGAGGAGGTGATGGTGGGGGTGATGGTGGTGGTGGTAGTAGTGGTGGAGATAGTAGTAGTGGTGGAGGTGGTAGGATTGGTGGAGGTGGTGGTGGTAGTGGTGGAGGTGAAGGGGGGGGGGGTGATGGTGGTAGTAGTGGTGGAGATGGTAGTAGTGGTGAAGCTGGTGGTGGAGGTGGTAATAGTAGTGGGTATGGTGGTGGTAGTGGTGGAGGTGATGACGAGGGTGATGGTTGTAGTGGTGGAGATAGTAGTAGTGGTGGAGCGGGTGGTGGAGGGGGTAGTAGTGGTGGTGGTAGTGGTGGGGATGATGGTGGTGGTTGTAGTAGTGGTGGAGGTGGTAGTAGTGGTGGTGGGGTGGGAGAACATTTGTATCTCACATTTTTTTTTTTTTATCCTCAGACCCTAAACACACAATAGATATTTCTGTCCGCATCATCCACCGTGTCTGCGTTATCTTCCGGCAGAGCAGGTAATTTCACGGCATTAATGAAAGGAACAGCAGCAGAAGCCATGCAATGTTTTCGTTTTTTTTTTTTTTTCCACTCTCGTGTTTTGTGTATCCATCGGCATAAAGTGTACAAATTAAGCGGGGTGGTGACGGGAAGCACAGATAAGTTACTCATGTAAAATAAATACGCCGACAGAGACACTCGGATGCTGCTATAAAAAGCGCGCATATGCTTCCCGCAGGTTCTTCTCAGGGCAGGAGACGCAGCTCAGTAAACTCCGAGCCTGACGCCTCTCTCGCCCATATGGGAAGGCGGTCTCTCGCTGATGATTCTGCAGACACAAAATGCCCATCTGCAGTGTTTTGCAGGTGTTGTGAATGATTATATTATTAGCTGTGTCTGTTCAACTTTGCTTTTTTATGGTGCCTTTAGTGCCGCAGTAAATAAGGAAAAAAAAAATATAAGCAGCCATCTGGATTTCTTGTATTTTTTTTTTTTTTACTAGCATTCTTTGTTAAGAAAGAAAAGAGAATTGTAAAATAAAGTGGATTGTACAGAAGCTCCTGGAAGGAGAAGGAGGAAAATGAGAAAAGGGAGAGGAGGCCATTGTGGCTTAATGGTTAGCGCTGCATCACCGGGGCTCCAGATTCAGATCCCAGCAGGGGTTGTCACTGGATGTACTCAGAATACAAAAGAAAAAGAAAAAACAAAAAACAATTTTTATGGGTTAGCTGAGCTCAGTCTCAGACCACACCCAGTTAACACTTTGATTGCAACAAGCTAAAACTCAAAAAGCAAGGGATTTGGTTGGATGCACAATGCTGGTCAACCAGCTTCTTTGGGTAGCCTATACCATTTGTTTAGCAGACTGCCTGTTTAACCTCCATGGAGCAATCAGCACACAAAAAGTGAACAATAAAAAACACTGAAGAGAAAGGACCCTAGCCCCGATCCCTGGGACGAAAGACTCCTGACGAAGACTGGGCTACTAGTTGTCCACCTGGCCCAAACCCAGTAGACCACCACCTCTA
This sequence comes from Pelophylax lessonae, assembly GCF_965119305.1. Lineage (NCBI taxonomy): Eukaryota > Metazoa > Chordata > Amphibia > Anura > Ranidae > Pelophylax > Pelophylax lessonae. The sequence goes on from NC_138777.1 coordinate 223,953,710, forward strand.
GCACTACCACTGCCACCACCACTACTTTCATCAATACCACCACCTTCACCACTACCACCTCCCCCTCATTCACTACAACTGCCACCACCACCACCACCATCACCACCTTCACCACTACCACCTCCACCTCATTCACTACAACTGCCACCACCACCACCATCACTACCTTTACCACTACCGCCACCACCTGCACCACTTTCACAACTACCACGCCACCACCTCCACCACTATCACTACCTTCACCACTGCCACCGCCACCTTCACCACTGACCCCACCACCTGGTGGTGGTAGTTTTGGAGATGGTGATGGTGGTAGTGGTGGACGTTGTGGTTGTTGAGGTGGAGGTGTTAATGGTAGTGGTGGTAGTGGCAGTGGTAGTGGTGATGGTGATGCAGGTAATTATGAAGATGGGGTAGGGTCTCCTATACCATTTGTTTTGCAGGTTGGCTGTGTAACCTCTTGCCGCCTACTAAATTAATTTTTTTAAGCTCCAAGATACAGCGAGCACACGAAAAAGCGAACCATAAAAAACACTGGGTCCTCCTCCTAAGAGGAAAAACTCTAGCCCTGATCCCCGAGGATGCAAGGCTCCTGACGGGGACTGGGCTACTCGTGGTGCACTTGGCCAAAAGTGGACAGTATTCTTCAGGGGACCTGCCAAAGCAAGGTCCATCTAAGTTTTAGGTGGGGCTCCCCTAAAGGGAGATGCCATGGAAAGGATAGAACCCGACCATAAGGCCACGTGCCCTCCTTCCCCATGACTTTCAGGACAAGCCAAAGGACCTACAACCTACTAGTAGCACATATACATCTATGGGCGGAGTAGGTTTCTGTGCTGAGAGCATGCTCGTTGCAAGCTTCCAGCAGCGACTGAGTTGTCAAAGAGACAAAAAGACGGGACTGGCTCTCGATCATTTAACCACTGTAACAGCCAATCGAAGTGGTCACATGACTAGGCAGACCTTCCCTTACGAGCCTTATAAAAAGGTTAATGGTCATCTCCAGGAATTATACAAATCTACTTTTCCATTGACCCCCCCCCCCCCCTTCCCCAAACTGCAATGGTAACTGTTTTTTCAGTCTAGAGGTTGAAGAATAAGGAGTAATATCATATTCCTCCCTCTAGAGGTGCAACTGGTTCCTCCCAGGCTTCACTTCTCACCGCGGTCCCTCTCCATCCACCTCCATGTACAATGCAGGGTTAATAGCCCTGCATTGTATGTGATGATGCCGAGAGACCACCCACATCCCAGAGTGCTGAAGGAAGAGGAGGAGAATGCTGGAGCTGGGGAAGTGGAGGAGAATGCTGGAACTGGGGAAGAGGAGGAGAATGCTGGAGCTGGGGAAGAGGAGGAGAATGCTGGAACTGGGGAAGAGGAGGAGAATGCTGGAGCTGGGGAAGAGGAGGAGAATGCTGGAACTGGGGAAGAGGAGGAGAATGCTGGAACTGGGGAAGAGGAGGAGAATGCTGGAGCTGGGGAAGTGGAGGAGAATGCTGGAGCTGGGGAAGTGGAGGAGAATGCTGGAGCTGGGGAAGAGGAGGAGAATGCTGGAGCTGGGGAAGTGGAGGAGAATGCTGGAGCTGGGGAAGTGGAGGAGAATGCTGGAACTGGGGAAGTGGAGGAGAATGCTGGAACTGGGGAAGAGGAGGAGAATGCTGGAGCTGGGGAAGTGGAGGAGAATGCTGGAGCTGGGGAAGAGAAGGAGAATGCTGGAGCTGGGGAAGTGGAGGAGAATGCTGGAACTGGCTGGAGCAGGGATAAGGTAAGAAATGTAGCCTCTTTATTCCCCCCTAGACCTAACAAGCATTAAACCCTTGCAGTGACCACCCCCTTGCTTTCCCAACAAGTGTACTACCCCTTGAAGAAGTGATCTATGGTGGATCACTTTTCAGAGGCATTTAACTGTACAGCCAAGCTCAGATTGGGAGAGGGAGAAACAGCACAAGAAGCCAGCCAGTTGTGGGAGAGCACAGTGACAACTTCTCAGTTTACCGTCCAATCACAGCCTGGGGGAGGGACAATACTTGTAAGTCTTCCTTTACACTATGCAGGTGCGACGGAGCATGGGCGCATTTCTACATGTTTTCTGTGCATTGAATGCAGTCATTGCCTGGACAAAATCATCCAGTTCCCAGGGCAAATATGCCAAATTGCGCCCCCCCCACCCTTCATTGTGTGCGAGCTTATGAGCAGGAGGGGGGAGAGAGAGCACAACCTGCACCTCCTCCCAGCTCGCTCCTCCTCTCCTTGCCAGTTCCAGCAGTGGGCTTATAGAAGTAGTGATGCCACAGTCAGCCTTATAGTAGAAGGAACTTGCGGCACCCCCATCCCTACAATGAATGCTGCACCCTGGGCAGCCATCCCTTCTGCCCTCCCCTTGTTCTGGAACTGTGTGCAGGACAGCCTATTCATTTCTTTTGCATAAGAAATGCATGCAAAGTCCCTGACCCTATTGCAAAATAACATTGCACCAAGCTTCATGGTGCTGCGGCACCATGCGTTTTGGTACATGAATTAATGGCATCCCCATGTGTCTTGCTAAAGGGAAGCGTGTTTCTATTTAAGTATCTAAATATAATCTGGTATCAGCCCCTTGTGATTTTGCAATAGGGTCCCTGACCCTATTGCAAAATCACATTGCACCAAGCTTCATGGTGCTGCGGCACCATGCGTTTTGGCACATGAATTAATGGCGTCCCCATGTGTCTTGCTAAAGGGCAGCATGTTTCCATCTAAGTATCTAAATATAATCTGGTATCAGCCCCTTGCAATCCCTGTACAGCAGGGCTCAGCTTGGGGGAGGAGAAAGCAGCACAACAAGCCAATTCGATGTCCTACAGTGCAAAGAGCATGCTGATAGATGTAGAGATCAGAGTGACAGAGAGATGAGTCCATCAGTCTGCTGCTTCTCCTTTCACTGTCCAGTCACAGGGTAAACAGGGAGACCTGTAAGAGAAGGTCCTGACGGACTGTGGGGTGGAGCTGTGAAAGCCTCAGGCCTGGATGGACAGAAAAACAAATTCTTCAGCAGGAGAAACAACTCTCCACCAATATACGCATTCCAGGTATAAGTATAATTTTGCAACTTCAATCGCCTCTCCCGGAATCACATCACATTTGCGGTGAAATTCCTCCCGCTTGATTTGCGTCTGTTTTATTTAACGAAAACCCATAAAACTAAGATCACCTGTTAATAATTCAGGAAGTCAGTCGGCGCTCCTTGCTGCACAGCAAACACGTTTACTTCTGCTTCCCCCCTAATAAAGCGCATCAATGTAAACAGCGCACACGGGTCTGAGCTTCAAGGCGAAAGCGCGGCGTAATTTCAAACGAGATTCTGTTTTCAACCGTGTTGAAGTCTGGAGCCTTGTCAGACAAGTATATTTATTTCATACAACTGTCAGCCCCAGTCAGAGAGTTATGTTCTAAAAGTATTGGCGCGATGGGAAGCAGTGACAGTCTAAAAAATAAAAATGGCGTAATAATTACAGTGTATCTCTAGTGCGCAACAATGTACCAGAAGTCCTAGCATGGCCCAGCGTTTGTATTAGTAATGCTGGACAAAAACCTAAAAAGTTCCAAATACTTCACATGGACTTGTTCAAGACGAAGCAAACACCTAAAATACACAGATCAAATACATACAGTGCATCCGAAAAGCATTCACAACGCTTCACTGTCTCCACATTTTGTTATGTTACAGCCTTATTCCAAAATGGAAAAAAAATTCATTATTTTCCCCAAAATTCTACAAACAATCCCCCATAATTAAAACATGAAAGAAGTTTGTTTGAAAACTTTGAAAATGTATTAAAAATAAAAATGAACAAAATCCCATGTATATAAGTATCACAGCCTTTGCTCAATACTTTGTTGAAGCACCTTTGGCACCAATTACAGCCTTACACCTATTTTTGGGCAGTTTCTCCCATTAATCTTTGCAGGACCTCTCAAGCTCCATCAGGTTGGATGGGGAGAGTTGGTGCACAGCCATTTTCAGATCTCTTTGGAGATGTTCAATGGGGTTCAAGTCTGGGCTCTGGCTGGGCCACTCAAGGACATTCACAGAGTTGTCCTGTAGCCACTCCTTTGTTATCTTGGCTGTGTGCTTAGGGCTGTTGTCCTGATGGAATGTGAACCTTCACCCAAGTCTGAGGTCCAGAGCGCTTTGGAGCAGGTTTTCATCAAGGGTGTCTCTGTACATTGCTGCAATAATTTTTTCCTCGATCCTGACTAGTCTCCCAGTTCCTGCCGCTGAAAACCATCCCCACAGCATGATGCCGCCACCACCATGCTTCACTGTAGGGGTGGTATTGCCCAGGTGATGGGCGGTGCCTGGTTTCCTCCAGACATGACGCTTGCCATTCAGCCCAAAGAGTTCAATCTTTATTTCGTCAGAGCAGAGAATTTTGTTTCTCATGGTCTGAGAGTCCTTCAGGTGCCTTTTGGCAAACTCCAGGTGGGCTGTCATGTGCCTTTTACTGAGGAGTGGCTTCTGTCTGGCCACTCTACCATACAGGCCTGATTGGTGGAGTGCTGCAGAGATGGTTGTTCTTCTGGAAAGAGAACACAGGCGGCACTCTAAGTCAGTGCTGTATTTTGACCTAGGCCAACAAGGCCCAGGCCTAGGGCAGCACTTCGCAGGGGGGTAGCAAAAAAGCCACCCCCCACCACCTGAGACTCTATTGGCCACTGGTTGCTAGAATCACCTCTCTCACCCCCCCTCTCTCTCACCCCCCTTTCTCACTCTCTCACCCCTCCTCTCTCTCTCCCTCCCTCTCACCTCCCTCTCTCTTTCTCACCCCCTCTCTCTCTATCATCCCCCTCTCTCTCGTTCTCATCTCCCTCTCTCATTTCCTCTCTCACCCCCCCTCACTCTCTCTCTCATCCCCACTCTCTCTCGCTCTATCTCTCTCATCCCCCCTCTCTCTCTCTCTCATCCCCCCTATCTCACTCATCCCCCCTCTCTCTCTCACCCCCCCCCCACTCTCTCTCTCATCCCCCTCTCTCTCTCTTCGATTCCCCTTCTCTCTCTCTCATCCCCCCTCTTTCTTTCCCTCCCTCACCCAACCCCTCTCTTTCTCTCCCTCCCTCACCCAACCCCTCTCTCTCTCTCTCTCTCTTTCATCCCCCCTCTCTCTCCCTCTCTCACCCACCCCCTCTCTCTCTCCCTCACCCACCCTCTCTCTCCCACCCCCTCTCACCCCCCCCCCCCGTGAGATCTCAGGGGTTCATGCTGGGACTTGTAGTCCTTCAATTTTGGAGGAAGACACATCCATTAAAAAAGGAGTGGGAAAATTTACATGGGGAGGGCGCCCAATTTTAGTCTTGCCTAGGGCAGCACAAAACCAAAATACACCACTGCTCTAAGTGCAGTATTTGAGATTTATTAAATAAACCAAAAGAAAGGTACTCACAAAAGAATATGTAAAAGAAGCATCGTAATGTCCATATATGTGGGGTAGATGTAGATCAATCACTCCGGTTCTTCTGGAAGGTTCTCCTCTCTCCACAGAACCTCTTTCAGAGTGACCATCAGTTTCTTGGTCACCTCCCTGACTAAAGCCCCTCCCCCCCCCCCCCCCCCGGATTACTGGGGAAAATGTTGCATTTCATTTGGAAATCACAGTCCCTGAGTCTGGAGGAAGAGCGGAGAGGCACAGAATCCAAGCTGCATAAGGTCCAGTCTAAAGGTTCCACAGTCAGTGATGATTTGGGGAGCCGTGTCATCTGCTGGTGTTGGCCCATTGTGTTTTATCAAGTCCAAAGTCAGTGCATTCCTCTAGCAGAAAATTCTAGAGCACTTCATGCTTCCCTCTGCTGACCAGCTTTATGGAGATGCTGATTTCATTTTACAGCAGGACTTGGCACCGCCCACACTGCCAAACCTACCAATGCCTGGTCACAGGATCTTGGTATCACTGTGCTTGATTGGTCAACAAACTCGCCTGACCTAAACCCCATAGAGAATCTGTGAGGTATTGTCAAGAAGATGAGAGACACCAGACCCAACAATGCAGATGAGCTGAAGGCCGCTATCAAAGCAACTTGGGCTTCCATAACACCTCAGCAGTGCCACAGGCTGATCACCTCCATGCCACGCTGCATTGATGCAGTAATTCTTGCAATAGGAGCCCCGACCGAGTATTGAGTGCATTCTATACTGTACATGGACAGACTTTTCTGTAAGCCAACATTTCTGAATTAAAACCCCCCCTTTTTTTTTTCTTATGTAATACTCTAATTTTCGGAGATACTGAATTTTGGGGTGTCACTAGCTGTAAGCCATAATTGTCAAAATAAAAAGAAAGAAATGCTTGAAATATATATCACTCTGTGTGTAACACGTCTACACAGTATGAAAATTGATCAATCATTCCTTCCGGCCCTTAACCACTTGCCGACCGCTTACTTTATATATAGAGTGGCTCCTACAGGCAAAACCACGTATTGGTACATTGGTCGCCTGGTGGTAGTTAGGGAGCAAGCACGCGCCGCCGCTGCCGCGCTCCGGCCCCCAATCGCCAGCGGGGATTCTGATGCACGGGGTAGGTGGCTCTGATTGGCGCCTGACACCCGCGATCGCTCCCCGCTGAGAGAGAAGGACGGTCGGATGTTGTAAACACAGCTGACCGTTCTTCTCCCTGAAATGATCACAGAGCTCCTGTGATCCTTCTATATAGGATCACATGTCTCTATGGTCATCTCAGAAGCCACACCCCCCCACAGTTAGAAATACTCCCCTAGGGTCAAATTTAACCCCTTGATCACCCATACTGTTAACCCCTTCCCTGCCAGTGTAATTATTACAGTAACAGTGCATATTTTTAGCACTGATTACTTCAGTAATGTCACTGGTCCCCCCAAAAGTGTCAAAAATGTCAGTTAGGGGTCCGATCTGTCCGCCGCAATGTCGCAGTCCTGCTAAAAATCACAAATCTCTGCCATTAGTAGTAAAAAAAACAAAAAAAAAAAACAATAAAAATTACATAAATCTTTTCCCGTAGTTAGTAGACGCAATAAGTTATACGCTTATTGTGTTTTTTTTTTTACCAAAAATATGTAGCAGAAAACAAATTGGCCTAAAATGTTAAAAAAATTAGATTTTTAATTTTTTTTTTTTTTTTGTTATATAGCAGAATGTGAAAAATATATATATATTTTTTTCAAAATTGTCACAATTTTTTTGTTTATAGCGCAAAAAATAAAAATCGCACAGGTGATAAAATACCACCAAAAGAAAGCTCTGTTTGTGGGAAAAAAAAGGACATAAATTTTGTTTGGGTACAGTGTTGCATGGCCGCGCAAATCTCAGTTAAAGTAACGCAGTGCCAAGTTGAAAAAAGGGGCCTGGTCATCAAGGGGACAAATCCTTCCGGTCTTAAAGTGGTTAAAAGTCAGCAGTTAAAGTATTTGCAGCTGCTGACTTTTCATTTTTGTTTCCCCAGCTGGAACACCACTTTAAGTTCATGACAGCTGTGAATGCTAGTGATCTGTGATTGGCTACAGCTAATCACATGCTACAGGGAGCTTCTTTTGCTAGTGTGCTGTGATTGGTCCACAGCTATCAGATGGTACCTGGACCGATCACAGCTCACTAGCAAAGGAAGCAAAGCTGGTATTAATCATATTGGTTCATAACAGCTCTGCTGACATTGTGATCAAATAGCAGACACTACAGCTTTCCTCATTAGAACACTGAGAGTCAGTGGCGTAGCGTGGGGGGGGGGGGGGGGCGGCCGCACCGGGCGCAACATCTGGGGGGGGGGGGGGGCGCATCCGCAGTGTCACTCTGTCTGTCTGACTCTGACATACACAGTTCACACATTGTCTGCAGCTGCCTCCATCTTTAGGCTGGGATAAGTCCAGCGCGGCCGCCCTATGGCTGAAAATGGCGGGTCGGGGCGGGGCTGGACTGTGCCTCACCTATCCATTGGTGTAGGGTGGGGTGGCGTTGCAAGCCAAGCCTCGCCTATGCCATCTCACGCTGGTCATTCTGCATTGAAAGGGGGCACGCTGATCATTCTGCATTGAAAGGGGGCACGCTGGTCTCTCTGCATTGAAAGGGGGCACGCTGGTCATTCTGCATTAAAAGGGGGCACGCTGATCACTCTGCATTGAAAGGGGGCACACTATACCTTGAGTCGGGTTAGGGGGTGCAAATTACTTACCTTGCCCCGGGTGCTGACAACCCACGCTACGCCACTGCTGAGAGTGCACGGGTGATTATAATGAACACAGGTCCTCCCTTTCAGGAGGCAGTCTGGGAAGGACATGGTGAAACAAACAGCTTATTCTTCAGAGCAGAAAAAGGTAGTAATCTGCTACAAAATGTGTTAAAATCCTTGCAATACACATTGAGCACCTGGAGGGGGTATTTTTTTTTCTCAACAAGAGTTGAATTACAATTTAGGTTTTGTTGTAAGTTTTTATATTATTATTTTGGGGGAAATCCAAAGAGCAGACACCACAAGGAACCTGGTATTAGCCCAGAGCTTCTCTGTGTGCCTCTCTGAAACTAGTTTCACTTTGCCACTAATGGCCTGACTTTTCCTATGTAAGGACCAAGTCAGCTTTAGAGAAAATGGAAATATGTTATAGGCTAAACTTTATTATAAAGCTGGTGTTGGTCCTCCATGGAATTCTGCTGTAAACCGTCTTTGTGGCGTGTTTTGTCTGTAGTTTGATCGGTGTGCCTCTGCCATGTCAGAGCGTGTCCTGACAGCGTCCCCACTTATCTGATGATTTGTTCATGTACATGGCACCAAACTCTACAAGTTTCTCCTGAGGGGACAGAACTGCCACCTCGTACAGCCTCATCCCTCCTTCACGCCGTTATTGGAACAGCTCATCTCATTGTGTGACGGGAGTGGACACGTTGGTGGAGATGAGATGTGACAGGTGAACGAGCGACGATACCTGTGCCGTGTTCTGCTTTCAGGGTAAGAGAGGAGAGAGGGCATTTAAAGAAAAAATTTAAAACATTAATTCCAGACTTGCACTATGCAGGGCTAAATGTAAAGGGGACCTGTCATTAACCCGTTCGGGTCTCACACCTGTACATCCCCTATGGACCAGAGCAATTTTTACATTTCTACTATGGGCCTGTTTATTTAGCAACACCTTTGTCATTACCTAAGATAATAAAATAATTATAAAGTAATGATATTATATATATATATATATATATAGTGTACAGTATATATATATATATATATATATATATTTGACAAAAGTGATAAATCAGCGCAAACTATAAAATAATATAAAGTGCAATACAGCAGCTATACCAACTGTGCTTACAACTGCAAAGTAAAGAATGTAGCAAAGAAAAGAATGTAGAATGTAGCGCTGTACCTTTTTACATATTATCAGAGCCGCTGATAGGGGGGGACCACCAGCCCTCTTGTAGGGGGCCCGAGCACACAGGGGGGCCACACAGAGAGGGGGATTAGTGATGGACAACAAATACAGAAATCTTCCTCCAGCACCTGAATCTGATCTGTCCCTCTCCCTGCTATCAGCTTTTATCTGTTAAGAAAGAGACAGTCGTCCCTCACTAATCCCCCTCCCTTGTGTGGCCCCCCTCCCAGCACTTATCTCTGCTCAGGAGTTTATTTGTAACTTTCCCTTTTCCCTTCTTTTTTTCTCCCCCTTTTTTCTTTTTCTCCCTCCTTTTTCTCTCCTTCCCCTTCCTCTCCCCTTCCCTCTCTCTCACGGCTTCCTAACACTGGTGTCGCTATTTACATATCAATATAATTTCTCTGTTATCACTAATGTGATGCAGTATACACTACAATATACTGATATACCTTTATATAATTTTTCCAGCCAGTTATATGAAAGCCAAGATCACACCACCATCCTCCCATGTGTGTACTCGCCTGGTCCCCGTCTGGTTGCTGCAGAGTTTGGCCCCTTCAGCTCCCGGGTTGAGCTTGGTTCCTCCTCCGCATGGTAGCGTCACACCCATTGCTTTTGACCTAATCGTATGTAAGTGTGGATCTCCCCACATGGGTATATATTTGTTGAGTCCCCACACTTATTAGCCAGCACTATGTATTTATAATGATATATATTTATTTATTTTTTAGAAACACGCATGCATCATTACTCCTGATGAGTGGGCATTCGACCCACGAAACGCGTCGAGTTTAAAAACATACAAATCCATATGCATTTTTGGTATTATTATTCTGCTACCATGTTTTATATGTAATATTACGATACCTGTGTGTTATATTGGTCATGTTTTTATGCATGCCGTATGGCTATGTATTTTATGCATGTTGTTTCTTTCAATAAACTTTTATCATCATAGTGACTTGTTTGTTCACCTCATTTAAAGTCCCACCAGGGCAAATGTTTTTCTGTTATGCAGCGTTTTAGGGATGGAGGTGAACATAACTACAATGTCAGACCATTTTTATAAAAAAAATTTTATTTGTAACTTTGTTTCTCTCTCTCTGTCTCTCTGATCACTGAGCTCCAACTGCCCAGCCTGTATATTTTTCTCATCACATCTTCTTTTTTATTTAACATAGTTTTTTTTAGATTTAGCAGGAATTATGCGAGTTATGTTATATTTGTGTCTGATAATAGTGATTTTGTTGTAATTTTAGCAAAATATATCTTTATTATTTTCTTGGGGGGGCCCTGCCAGGTAGTCTGTATGGGGCCCCGCAATTTCTAACAGCAGCCCTGCATATTATATATATATATATATATATATATATATATATATATATATATATATATATATATGTATATATATATATATATATATATATATATACACACACACAGGTGCATCTCATAAAATTAGAGTACCATCAAAAAGTTTATTTATTTAAGTAATTCAATTCAAAAAGTGAAACATATATTTTATAAGGATGCGTTACACACAAAATGATATATTTCAAGTTAGTTAAAAGAAGAAAGGAAACAAAAATTATCCGGGAGTTTTGCTATATCCACACAGTTACGAAGTTCCGGTGGGCAGAACGAAACATGTAGACAGAGGGACGGCCTAGGGACGAGGAGCCCCGTCCTCATTGCCACGACTTTACTTGTTGTTATGCCGGCTATACTTTCCTGTCTGGACCATCCGAGAATACAGCATACAAAGGGAGTGGTCATTACGATTGTATATACTTCATGACTGCCTAGGTCGGCACAGCAACAGAAACCTGTTCATGGGAGACAAGCATCTGACACTATGTAGCACCAAGTGAGACCATCCAAATGGATTGAGGATCGTAAGTCCTGCAGCCCCTACAGACCCAAGGTGTTTGTGTGAATGATCATATCGGATGTATGCAGTGAAGGGGTCTGGGCTTTTCAATTATTGGGACCACCCCAGTGCTTCAGGCCACACCACACACACCTATGAGAGTCTATGTGTGCCATATATCCCCAGCACTAAGGACCGGAGGCTCGGTATATATCCTCTCTTTGGTCTTTGCTAATGTGATTTCCACAAACTGTGATATCAATAGTGAACTGTTATATGATTGATGAACACTAACCCAGACTTTCTGTTTGCTTATCATTTATCACCCTTGAGTGATTACTCACAGCTCACATAGTTTTGTGGTCATACACCTGCACTAGGGCTATAGCTCCATCCAGCTTTTGTGTCTGAATGCTTCAATCTGAGGATTTGCCTTGGCTCCTATGGAAGACCAATCATGTTGTTTTTGAATTTTTACTGAGCTCTGCATCGCTTGTTTATATACATTTTGCTGCATCTATTCTGATTTAGTCTTTACCTTGTAGAGTTCCTGCACCTCATTCACCCATCCTGATTTTACGGTGAAGTGCTGGCCTCTCAGGGTATCAACAGTTTTATTTGACTTTTTATATATTATTTTGTCTTTGGCAGGCCATTGGGCAGGGAGGAGGGGGTTCTAAAGGGGAGTCATAGACCAGGTGTGACGAAATAAAGATTGAACTCTTTGGCCTGAATGGCAAGCGTCATGTCTGGAGGAAACCAGGCACCGCTCATCACCTGGCTAATACCATCCCTACAGTGAAGCATGGTGGTGGCGGCATCATGCTGTGGGGATGTTTTTCAGTGGCAGGAACTGGGAGACTAGTCAGGATTGAAGGAAATATTAATGCAGCTGTGTACAGAGACAACTTTGATGAAAACCTGCTCCAGAGCACTCTGAACCTCACATTGGGGTGAAGGTTCATCTTCAAACAGGTCAATGACCCTAAGCACACAGCCAAAGTAACAAAAGAGTGGCCACGGGACAACTCTGTGAATGTCCTTGAGTGGCCCAGACTTGAACTCAATTGAACATCTCTGGAGAGATCTGAAAACGGCTGTGCGCTGATGATCCCCATCCAACCTGATGGAGCTGTGCTGACTTTGGACTTGATAAAACTGGGGACCAACACCAGCTGTCCACAAGGTTTAGAAGTGTATCTACGGGAATGTTTGACCATTCTTCCAGAAGCGCATTTGTAAGGTCAGGCACTGATGTTCGACGAGAAGGCCTGGCTCGCAGTTTCTGCTCTAATTCATCTGAAAGGTTTTCTATCGGGTTGAGGTCAGGACTCTGTGCAGGCCAGTCAAGTTGCTCCACCCCAAACTTGCTCATCCATGTCTTTATGGACCTTGCTTTTTTACCTAAAAATGTTTGACTGTTCCTCTCTGGTACCAGTAAAGTCTGCTAGGTTCAAATTCTCTCTTTTGGCTATTCTGTAGTTTAATGTAAGATCTAGAAAAAGGATAATTATTCTCACTAAGGGATCACATGGAGTGTGCATAGGGAACATGACATCTCTGAATTTCCAACATGATAATCAGGTATTTTGTTCACTATTTAAACAAATATAACAAAACGCTTTAATTGGTTTATTTAACAGACCAAACTGGAGCAAATAAAAGAAGACCACTGTTAGAATTTGAATACAAATAAGATAATAAAGAATTTGGGAAAATCACCACGTTTGTGTTTGCAGAGGGGGATAAAATCCCTACAAGATGTCTCTGACTTACAACTTATGAGCTGACCTGAATGCCTTGCTTGATTGGGCAAATACATGACAAATGACACAACAAAGGATGAAAGAAAAAAACAGAGAAAACTGTATTTCATTAAAAACCCTGACTGCACAATGCTTTAGCAAACTAAATGTAATCCAGTAAGACTTTAGAGCTACCAATTAGGGTTTATATTGGAAGACCGGGTATTTAACCCCTGGCTAATGAAGCCTCAGCAACCAATAGAGTGGGGTTCTTTGGAAGACAAGGGGCATTTGCATAACCACAGACATAACTGTACCCCATTCCATTCCAATGACAAATAGAGTGGTGGCCCTTGGGCAAAAAAAAGAAATGCTTGCATTGCCACAGACTGAATTGTAGCCCATTCCATTGAGTAAAGTTCGGAGTGGTGGTCCTTTGAAGGTAAGGAATGTTTGTATAGCTAAAAACCTGATCCTAGCCCCACTAGTTCATTTCTGGCTAATAAAGCCTCAATGACCAATAGAGTGGTGGTGCTTGGGTGAAAAGGGATGCTTTCTTTGCAACAGACCTAATTTTACTAAAGAAAGGGGGGTTTTTGGTTCCTCAGGCCAAGGAGAAGAAAAGGGTGGGATTTTGTAGGCAATGGTAAATTATATCAATTTTATTAAAAAGTTTATATACATAAATAAATAAAGCAAAGCAAAGAAAAAGTTCCAGTGATATGATGCAGGGTCATATACAAAATATAACAATCAACTTAAGAACCATTTTACTTATTTAATCGGAGTGGTGATTCCCGGTTGTAGAACTGGGGTTCCGACGCGTTTCGGCATTTACATTTATAGCCTTTATCAAGGAAAAATCACCAAACTCCATAAAGTGAAAGGTGAAGAAATACAAAATTAGTGACTGTTGTGCAAGACAGATTATATCATAATAACATTGTTTTTTCTGGTTGTGTACCTAGATTGCAGAGATGATTATCCCCATAAGTGTTGATGGGAGGGTTTTGTGGTCCAAGGTTCCCAGGTTTGCTGCTGGATCCTGAGTGCGTTGGGTCTAAAAAAGTAAATTAGGTGTTAGGGCAAGCAAGAATGCCAGATCCCTTGAGCGTAGACAGAATTTTAATTACCTCAGGCCCACGGATGATGTATCCAGGTGGGGATGAGGATCCTAAGGTGTATCTGTGTGCTAAACTCTCATGCTCACATGTTCCAGATGTCCGGTTTCCTGGAGAAATGGATAAGAATATATACATGGAGGGGAGAGTGTTGTAGAGGTTGGAAGGAGTGAGGAGTATGAATATAACTCACGTTTAATTAATAATTTATTATATTCTTATCCATTTCTCCAGGAAACCGGACATCTGGAACATGTGAGCATGAGAGTTTAGCACACAGATACACCTTAGGATCCTCATCCCCACCTGGATACATCATCCGTGGGCCTGAGGTAATTAAAATTCTGTCTACTCTCAAGGGATCTGGCATTCTTGCTTGCCCTAACACCTAATTTACTTTTTTAGACCCAACACACTCAGGATCCAGTGGCAAACATGGGAACCTTGGACCACAAAGCCCTCCCATCAACACTTATGGGGATAATCATCTCTGCAATCTAGGTACACCACCAGAAAAAAACGATATTATTATGATATAATCTGTCTTGCACAACAGTCACTAATTTTGTATTTCTTCACTTTTCACTTTATAGAGTTTGGTGATTTTTCCTTGATAAAGGCTATAAATGTAAATGCCGAAACGCGTCGGAACCCCAGTTCTACAACCGGGAATCACCACTCCGATTAAATAAGTAAAATGGTTCTTAAGTTGATTGTTATATTTTGTATATGACCCTGCATCATATCACTGGAACTTTTTCTTTGCTTTGCTTTATTTATTTATGTATATAAACTTTTTAATAAAATTTATATAATTTACCATTGCCTACAAAATCCCACCCTTTTCTTCTCCTTGGCCTGAGGAGCCAAAAACCCCCCTTTCTTTAGTACTGATCACAGGGATGATGACAACAAAACTAACCTTATTTTCATTGTATCTCTAAAAACCTACCCTAAACAGACCTAATTTTAGCCCTTTCCCTTATATTGAATGAAGCCTCAATGACCAATACAGTGGTGATCCTTCAGAGATAAGGAATGTTTGCATAGCTAAAGACCGGACTGTAGCCCCCCATCCACAATTAAATTTTGGCAAATTAAGCCAAAATAGCCAATAGAATAGTAAGCCAGCCTCAGCGACCACTAGGGTGAAGGTCCTAGGGAGGACACGGGAAGTTAGAAAGCTACAAAGCTGACAGCCTACTATTCCATTCTGGTTATTGAAGCCTAAATCACCAATAGACTGGCATTCCTTGGGAGAGCCAGAGATATTTGCATATCTAAAGACCTGATAGGCGCCCCTACCATTCTGATTTAGCTAATGAAGCCTCAGGAACCAGTAGAAGTCCTTTGGATAGCACCATATTACAGGCTCCAATGCCAGATTGCAGCCTGGTTCGGAGGGCAATGGCAAATCAAAGCTTGCCTTGCATGTTATAAAATATTTATACAATTTAGATGTTGTAATATTATTATTATACAGGATTTATATAAAGCCAACAGCTTACTTAGAACTTTACAATATAAAGGGAGACAGTACAGTTACAATTCAATAAAAATCAAGAGGGTTAAGAGGGCCCTACTCATAAGAGCTTACAATCTTAGAGGGCCCTTCCAACCCTCTTGTATTGAATTGAATTGTTGGTGTATTGTCTCCTTTTATATTGTACTGTTGCACAAACTGTTGGTGCTATATAAATCCTGTATTATAAAAATAATAATAGAATGGGGCAGGTGGTACAAAAGGTAATAACTGTGGGGAATAAGCTGATGGAAGAGTTAAAAGTTCAGTTGTTAGTTGGAAGCAGGATAGACTTCTCTGAATAGATATATTTTCAGGGATTGCCTAATGGTGGCCAGGCTAGTAGATAGACAGATAGATAGATAGACAGATTGAGGTAGAGAGTTCCCAAGGATGCAAAAGGCTCTGTAGAAGTCCTGGAGATGAGCATGGGAAGGGGAGACAAGAGAGATAGAGAGCAGGAGGTCTTGGGGGAAGTGGAGAGGACAGTTTGGGTGATATTTGGAGACCAGATGTACCAACAACTATGTAGAGCAGTGATCGCCAACCAGTGGTCTGTGGACCACTGATGGTCAACGAGAAAATGTTGGTGGTCCCTGCCACAAATCAACACTGTGGCAGATGTATACTGCCCAATGTTGTTTCCAGTGTTGTTCCTAATACACACTGACAGTCAATACTGACTGACATTGATACCCAAAGCCTCCTCTGTAGTTCCGGCTCCTGTGAACTCAGAGGGAGGCACTTGGAGTAGTGCAGAGAGCAGGGGGTGAGGAAGGCAGGGACTTCCAATGGCAGCGCTGATCACAGACTATGAGAGGGAGCACAGAGCTCAAGCACATGGCTGAATAAGTAGGTGAGATCCAATGAGGAGTTTGTGTAAGGCAGCAGTGTAAGGCAGAGTGCAGAGGGCAGAGAATGGAGGCATTGCGTGTATAAGGCAGCAGTATGATCCAGAGGGAGGGGAGCAGAGTGCCAGAGAATTGCGTGTATAAGGCTTGTAAAATTCAGGTCCACGGGATTCAAAATTGTGAGTTTAGTAGTCCGTGAGGTCTGAAAGGTTGGCGACCACTGATGTAGAGAAAGGGCCTGTTTCAACAATCCATTCACACATTACATACACTGTAATATTTGATAAAATAGAAAAGAGATTGCACAATCCGATTGTAAAGTATTTCACCTGCTTTACAGGTACATGCAGCTTATGCACCAGCTAGAGAGACTACATTCTATGACATGTTCCCTTTAAGATCTACACAGGGCTGGTTGTCCTATAATCTCACATTCAGATATTTCACTATAAGAAAATTATCTGATGGTGACAGAACTCCTGCCGCTTACAAAGAGGATTAGAGGGTTTTGTTGCAAAAGCATCCAACTGGGTCTTATCGTTTGAAATGTTGAAAAGTGTATCAGAAAATATTCCATAAAACGCGTCTTTGTGCAGCCAGATAAAAATGAAGGAACAATTTTTAGATATATAAAGCGGCCTTGTCATTCGTATCAAAAACAAAAAAAAAAAAAAACAAAAACAAATGTAGATTCCCTGCAATTGAAGAGGTATTTGTAGGGAAGCCGCCCTACACTGAAGTGCCCCAATCCTAAATGTAGTGCTGCTGGGCTGTAGTCAGTCTAAGCCTGTATTGATTGTTCTGATTTGTGTAGGTCTCCTAAGCTCAGTTTATTGTTTGCTTCTGCCTGCTGTTGCTGAGTGTCCTGGCAATAGTGTAAGAGGATCCAATGACCTGGATTCTATAGATATTTATTTCTCTTTGGCCAATCATTATGAGGTGTATTGCCTGTGATGCATGCTGAGGAAGGGTACACAGTTATGGGAAACCTTTTGGAAGCTCTCTCAGGCTTTTACTCAGGAGGAGTGGATCTGGAACCCGAATAGAAGCACCAGGGAGGAACTTTGTCTGCTGGAAAGTGGTCGAAAGAGAAAGGTAAATGCATGAACAGTGTACAAAGTCTGGTGGCCCATCCAGAGAGTTAACCTGGTGAAGATGTGTGTGTAACTGTTCTTTGACTTCCCAGGCCTGCTATGTCAGGACTTGGGTCTGAACCAGCAACCTCTGCTGTGTCTAGCAATGTCGCTTCTTGTTGAGCCACCTGAGAAGCTGCATTACAGGCTGGACAACAGGCTTGACAATTCCTTGAACAATTTTGCCTTGAACCTTGTTTCTCTTGAACATTGAACAATTTACTCCTCCCATGAACTTCCTATTTAGGCCCTGCCTTTGCACTTCCTGTTTGCCAGAATATTGTTCTCTCTCCAGTCTATGTCTTGCTCTTGTCACTCCTGCTGCCATTGGTATCTTTTCTACCACTCTTTACTGACCTTTGGCTTGTTTCTCGCATCTGCTTGATCCCAACCTGAAACCACTTGTTACCGACCTTTGGCTTGATACTGACTACGCTTCTGCTTAATCCCTACCTGCTATATCAGCTACTGGATCCCAGCCTGCTCACTTCCTGGTGGGGGAGATCATTAGGACCATGTCTTAGTACTAGTAATGCAACAAACCCCATCTCTATTATCAGGGGCTCTGGTGAACACCGGTTAGTGCTTAGACTCCGTGTCTTGGGTGAGCCCAAGTCATCCACCAGGGTGACATACAGCTAGTCTGTAGAATCCTCTCTACTGTGATGGTTATTGGCAGGGCTGGGGCAGGGAGGAATGGGGGCAGGAGGGGAAGTTGCCCCAGGAGCTGGTATCATGTGAGGTGGAGGGGGCTCAGCATGGATAGTTCCTGCCACTACAAGTACTGTCTTGTACACTTTGCAGTCTTGTCTGCCAGCAATAGGACCACAACAGAACTTCCCCCATGTTATGGAGATGAGGAGAGGGGAAGATGATCAGTAATCCTATGATACATTCTGTCAATTCTGCTCCTTCAAAAACACAATATGGTGAGTGACTAGTGTCATCCTAGGACAGGAAGTTGCCTGCTGGCTGGATCGCCAATTGAAGATTAAAGTATATGTAAACCCTCACCTTGTAAAACAGCCCATTTAGTTTAAAATAAAAATTAAAAGCAAAACATTTGTGCATAGCTATAATATATCTATAGATCACATTATATATATATATACACTGCCTGGCCAAAAAAAAAAAGTCGCCACCTGGAACTAACTAAGCAAATGGGTAAGAGCCTTCTATTAGATAGTTACTGCATTGGTGATTATCTTTCAGCTGGCAACAAGTTATTTAACCCCAACTGATGCAATGAGTAGCTTCTCATTTCTTAAACAACCATGTCGAAAGACACATCCCGTGGTCGTGGAGAAGATGTTAGTCTGTTTGAGAAGAGTCAAATCAGTGGCATGCATCAAGCAGAGAAAACATCTAAGGAGATTGCAGAAACTACTAAAATCGGGTTGAGAACTGTCCAAGGCATTATTAAAAACTGGAAGGATAGTGGGGAACCATCATCTTTGAGGAGGAAATGTGGTCGGAAAAAAATGCTGATTGATCGTGATCGGCGATCACTTAAACGTTTGGTGAAATCAAATCGTAGAAAAACAACAGTAGAACTCAGGGCTATGTTTAATAGTGAAAGTAGGAGCATTTCCACACGCACGATGCGAAGCTGACTACCTGAATATACTGAATGACCAGGGTTTTCCATCAATGGATTTTTTCTTCCCTAATGGCACAGGCATATTCCAAAATGACAATGCCAGGATTCATCGGGCTCAAATTGTGAAAGAGTGGTTCAAGGAGCATGAGACATCATTGTCACACATGGATTGGCCACCACAGAGTCCAGAACTTACCCCCATTGAGAATCTTTGGGATGTGCTGGAGAAGGCTTTGCACAGGGGTCCGACTCTCCCATCATCAATACAAGATCTTGGTGAAAAATGTATGCAAAACTAGACGGAAATAAATTTTGTGACATTGCAGAAGCTTATCGAAACAATTCCACAGCGAACGCTTACCGTAATCAAAGCTAAAGGCGGTCAAATGAAATATTAGCGTGTGTGACCTTTTTTTTTTTGGTGGCGACTTTTTTTTTTTGGCCAGGCAGGGTATATAAATATATATATATATATATATATATATATATATATATATATATATATATATATATATATATAAATACTGTATATATATCACATTCACTTTGTTCTCAGCTGCATAAGGAGCTCAGAGAGTTGGTGTAGGAGAAACAGCAGCACACTGATCCCCCCAGTGAATAGCGGTGCGGGGGGGGTGTCAGCACAAGTCTGTTTATTGGAGGAGAGCAGGCTGAGTTCCCAACACAGCCAGAAAAATGACCACGCTGTGCTCTCATGCTTAATGTGGGCAGTTTTTGATAGGAAAGCAGAGGACTGGCAGGAACATCAGGGATTACACACAAAGGAAGCAATACAAAGAGAACAGAATGCTTTTTCCTACAGCAGGCACATATCAGGAATATGAAATGTTGGGCTAGCAATAAAGCCTGAAAAAAAATAAGGTCGCCACCAAATCTAAGACTGGTATTTTGTACTTGTAGCACACTCCTAGGTAGGTGCTAGTGAGAAAGTATAGTTTGAACTCTGTCTGCTTACCAGAAGAGCTGCAGGTAATTGTTCTCTGCCTACCAGAGAGCAGGATCTGTGAGTGAGGTCGGTTCATTGTGCTCAGGATGCAAATCATTCTGTTTAGAGAGTGTTTCACACTGGTCCAATAGAGAGGCATGTTGGACAGTGGAAGGAAACCTGACGAATGGGTGCATGGGCTTTTGATACAGTCCTGATGATTGGCAGAGGGAATGTGCCTCGGGGCATGTTGGGATACTGTATAAAAGCCAGGAGCACATGTGCTTGAGGTCTTTCATCTGGATAGCGGAGTTCTGGAGGGAGGGGGCGGCTGCCTCCTCCTCTGTAGAGGTGCCATGTGGCCTTAGGGGGTCGTCCTGAGGTCCTGGAGAGTAGCATTGAGGAACTGAACCCAGAGGTCCAGAGAAGCTGACTGAGAGGGGAGACACTGGAAGATCTGTCTCTGCAGTACAGTGAGTATGGAATCTCGTGTCAAGGGACCTGACCTGAGGGGGGCCACCCCTGCTCCTAGGATAGTCAGTGGATGGGTGTCAGTGGAAAAGGGGATGCTAGTGAGAGTGTCCTGAAGATGAGTTATCACCCACCAAATCCTCTTGTCAGAGAGTGAAGAGAGCAAGAGGCTTAACCCTTTCTACACTTGTGGCAGTGTGGATTAACAGCCTGGCTGTTTCTCATTGCTATGAAAGTCCTGAAGATAGAAGTCCCCAACTAATGTGAATAGTTCAGTTGGAGTATCCCACTCTTCCCTTCTCCTATCCCAATTACAAATAAACACCAAAAAACCAACACCCCTAGACTGTTCATTTGTGTGACGAGCCATCAGGAGCAAGGAGGGATCCAGGGACTGTATCTAAAGGTAATCATGTGCTGGTAATCAGGGGAGCCCATCAAGGCACTATTCAGCAGGCCCTGTGGGGACAGTGCTACATACTATTTAAATTTTTGCTCTTGGGTTGACCTGTTTTTACCTTTGTAACATATAGCTGTGGCTGCAAAAGGGTAGACAAAAGACAGCTAGCGCACTTTCGTTTGGTAGCCGGCAGGACAGGCTGCCGCTCATGTGACCACTGTGACAGCCAATCACAGTGGTTACATGATAACAAATCCCTCTGGCGCCCCCCTACGGGTGTTCAGAAGTATTTAAAAGAACCTTGGGGTAGGAGGGCAAGGGTTAGGATATGCTTTAACTATTGGACAATACTGCATCCTGGAAATTAGAGGGAAAGGTCACATGCTCCCCCATACCCAGATGCATTGGGTTTTTCCGGGAGCATTGGGGGGATCGAGGCAAAGGTATCATGGGGTGGCTGGGGGGGGGGGGGGGGGGCAGAGCAGTCAATTGCCTGTAAAGCACCGGCAGCTGCACCATAGGAAAGGTCCTCTAAACGCGACCCGTTGACTTATAACTAAAATCCAACACAGATACCGACCTCACAGCATTCTGTCTGAGATATTGCTGCAGTAAGTCAAACCAGATTCTATCCATAAACCATCTCACAGTATCAGTTTACGTTAAACAAAGTCCTGAAACATCACGGCAGTCCAACGGGGGGAGTGCAGTCCTACAGCGAGCAAATGTGCCGACCACATGTACTCCTGATAGTTAACAAAGCCCCTCCGCTCTGCAGAATCGATGGAGGGAGCCGAAGATTTGCCGTAGATTCAGAAGGCTCTAATGCTTCTCTGCGTGTTATAATGGGGTGAGAGCTCGCTGTTTTATGCCAACGTCCTGATTATTACCATCATCATTTATCAGCCGAACTGGAGGGAACAAATGAAGATGAGATTATTGCCTGTAAAAAGAAAGACTGATCATAATATTTGTGTCATTGGGTCTTAAAATTGGCCTTACGCTTTTACTGTTAGGAACCGAATCTGCTTTTGAAGTCTCTTTGGAGACTATTTCCATTGGAAACCATCTGAAAATATGACAAACGTTGTGATATATCAAAGTAGAAAAAAAACACTCAACCTACTGGATACAAATTAAAATAAAGGAAATTTACTTACTCGGTTGATGCTAGTAGAAGCACTGGGTATTATGGATAAGTAAATCAATTTGCATGAGTCATAATAAACTCGCTTCAGCTCACTTTAAGCCAACGTTTGCTTGGTAGAAGCCCACTCTTGTTGTCACGTACCTGTATGAGGAGCTCGAGATGAGGAGACTGCCCTGCTGCACCCCTTAAAGTTGAGACAGGGACTGCTAGGGCAATGGAAGGGCGCAGGAGCCAAGGAAATTAAACTACAGACTTGAAATTGGGAGCGCTGGTGTCAGGTAAGCAAAAGCAAAGCGATGGGGACACCCCGACTTCAACCAGACCAGTAGACCAGAACTGGTTCACAAGATGAATTCATTAATAGTTGAATAAGAAGGCACCAAATCACAGGGAGGACCAAGGTCAGGATGCATGGTCAGAGGAGCCGGGTTGGTACCAGACGGTCAGATGCAGGCAAATACGGCAGACAAAGAATGGTCAAAGTACAGGCAGAGATCAGCAACACGAGTTCAAGCAGATAAGCAAGAGGCAGAGGCAAAGTTCAGATACAGGCCAGGGTCAGGGTAGGGGAAGTTCAAACGAAGTCAGAGGCAACCCGGGTGTAATACAGAACTAAGCAGGATCAGGTTCAGGAACACAGGAACAGCTGCAGATCAGACAGCAAAGTGCTAGCGCACCTGCTGCTCTTATATATGCCATTTGGCGCCAACATTATTGGTGAACGCGCCCACGGATGCACATAGGCGTGTGCGCTTCTGTGTGAACATTTGGGTGTCTCATTTAGAAACAAAGGAAACACTGTGCAGAGATCTCAACCAGATTTATTAAGTAGTAAAAATAACACTCACATGATAGTAGTATAAAACTCACATCTCTGTTTAAAAACAACAGGCATTCCTAACCTGCAAGATGGCCGCCGCATCCCAGCATGTGATGACGTCATGCATCTCCAACTCCTCCCTATGCTTTTCCTCATCAAATGACGTTGTCAGGACTCAGGAGCCCTATACTATTACTGCTACCCGGTAATGAGGCATACTATTACCTTATAGGGTCACTGATGTCACAGGGTATGGACATTGTCATCCATTAAATCCTGAGGACCTAGCAGGATCCTCATTAAACCACACCAGGTACCCAGTGCTCTTCTAAGGTGCACACAACTACTGTACCTAGTATTTGATACATGCAAAAATAAATGACTACAAAAATACATTGTCATGCCTTAAGTGCATTTTAAGGTGCCTTAAGTGCTCCTGCAGCTTGATGAATCAGCACTCTTGGGTTTACTAAAAGAAGACAACAGAAGATGGTTTCTCTTTTAGGCTGTATCTCTAACTGAAAGTCTTTATAAAGCCATACAGGGAAAGGAGGGGAGGGGAGTTACTCCTCTGAGTCATTCACCACATTGCTTAGCAAAGCAGTTAATATTAGCTTGGTAAACATGTGACAAAGAGCTCAGGACTTCTGGCTGTATACGGCTATGAATATGCAAAATGCTATATTTACATGACAAAAAAAACAAAGAAAAATAAAAGTTTCTCTGCTTTCCTTCCTCAGCAGCTTGGAGAGGCCACACCTAATTAGGCATTGGGAGCTAGGAAAGCGATCTACAGGCAGGTGAGAAGCTCTACACTGTCAAAACCACTGTGGATGCAGCATCGATCCAGTGCCTCACCTGTCCCCCCAACTCTGCAGTGAGAACTGAGCGATCAAAAGACATCAATCACTCAGTTCTCCCCCTCTGCTCTAAGAGAGCTGGTACTTTAAGTCATCAACACTCTGCTCTGCCCAGTGAGCGCTGGGCTGTGAAGGGGGCAGAAGGGGCCTGCTCAGGCTCTTGGAGGATAGCTAAAAGGCTGAGCCAGGTTCCGGTCCAGACTTTTGAGTAGATTCCGACCATATGGTCAGGATCTTTTAAGAGCCTAGACTAGCTCTGTGACGTCAGCCAACAGTGGGCTTCAGATGAAAACGGGTCACATGAGTGCAGAACAAACTGCTCTCCTGTTATCCATAGGAGAAGGACAGTCAAAAAAAACTTTGTCTGTCCTTCTCCTTTAAAAACTTAAAGCTGATTTTATACTGATAATGCCCCTGTGGGGCATCTGGGTTATTTACAGGCAGCTTCAATGCACAGAGGAATCACAATAGCTTTGGGATGCAAAGACAAAATATGGATCTGAAATTGACGAACCACACCAAAATATCCAAAATAAGGTTAAATTTCAAATGTTACCTAAGCATAAGAGCCAACATGTTTCAGGGGCTATAAATTCATGGCCCCTTCATCAGGGCTTGTAAAAATAAGAGATCTGTGTGTTCTGACTCTAGAAATTTTTATTCTTTGACTGTGGTATGTTTGTCCAAATAAACTCAGTATCATTCAGCAGCTAGTTGAAGTGTGGGGGCTGCCGATCCAGAACCTAATAGCATTCATCTTCTTTGGAAGACCCTGTGTCACGTACCTGGTCTGAGGGCTTCCCTTGTGGCTAAGTGCCAAGCCCCCCTGAAGTTGAGAACAGGGAGTGCTAGGCTCAAAAAAGCATGGGTGCCATTTAGGTAGATCTGCTGGAAGTTGCTTGCAGCACAGCCAAACTGGATAGCTGTCAGCTGGTCTATCAGGACAGAAGGCAGGTCCTCCGTTTCCCCGAGAGATGTAGCGGGACCAGGGCAGTGACCACAGGCAAAGTGGCACCTGAGGAAGAGGCAGGATCAGGCTGGCAGAACCAGAATGAAGAAGCATATACAGGATGATAGCCCAACTCATACACAGAAAGACAATCCAGAGAATAGACAGGAGCGTGGTCAAGAACAGAGCCGATGTCATTCACAGGGATCCAGTGGAGCAAGCAGAAGAGTAGTCAAGAGCAAGTCAAGGCCATGCACAGTAGAACAAGAGAAGCAGAGTCCTTAGAACAAGCCAAAACCAGGGATCAGGCAGCAAGAAAGTCTGGGTTGGTTACATGTAATCCAAGGAACACGGGAAACACAGAAACAAGGAGTACTGGTAGCTGAATATCATCCAGCAAAGTCTGAGTGCAACCACTGTTCTTTTATATGGCATTTGGCACCAGTTCTGGCAGCAGGTGAGCATGAACGAGCGTCAATGCGAAAGTTTGTGCAGCACGCATTTCTGTGCGTATGAGCACGGCCATGTAAACTATTGCTAACTATGCCAGATCTTTTCCTCAGCACATGCACATTTTAATATGCTGTCTCCTTCTCAGCACATTCTCATTCATGCTCATTCATGTTCCGAATAGCACCCTGAAACCCTGCTACGGTTGAAACACCTCCCGGATTGCTACCTAAATACTCTAGTTCCAGCAGGTTGTCCTTTGTCCTTGGATCCCTCCTTCTGTTCACCTGTGTTTCCAATGCTACCCTGGACTTCACTGAGAGAGAAGTAATAGGCCAGGAGCTGAGGCGCAGCCTAGGCAGAGGGCCTTCATGACTGGGGTTTGGACATACAGGCCACGGAGCGAAGGGTTAAGTAGATTAAGGTTTAAGTAAATATAGGACTTACCTTATTGGTGGAGGTCAGGGTGGGGCAGCGTGTGGTCTCAAGGGGTCTTCTGGGGGAGTTATTGATTGTAGATTCATTCCAGCAAGGGACAGTGCAGGGTTAGAATCTCCCTCCCTCCCGCCCTATGGGTAATGTTTTTTGTTTTGGACTGGCATTGGTTGTTGGTGCTACTTTCTGGGGGTACATTTTTGTCAGGGCAGCAGGCAGAGGTCGCTGGGTTTTTGAAGGCAGGGGATGGGTACGCTCTTTGGAGAGCGAGGGTCTGGGCCCATCTTTGGTATGGGTGTACCTGCCCTAATAAGTGGTGGTTTTAATACTCAAGGTTGGAAGCTGGCTGTATCGGTTGGAGGAGTTACAAATGTTTGTCCCCGAGTCGGTGTAATTGCGTCTGGAGGCCTATCGTGACACTAAGGTGGTGACAGATACAGCCGGTTGGTCACTTTAAGGGTGCCTTCAAAAATCTGTAGACCTATTGGAAGAGCAGTTAGTTTCTGGTCAGGCTGGTTTTTTGTATGTTATATATTTAAACACGGTTAATAAAAATGTGGTTATTTATTATTGATGTTGTGTTAATAAATAGGCTGCTTTGGCCATTTTAAACCATATAAAGGTGGTGTATGGTCATTTATTGGGATACAGGGAAGGTATGTGGGTTGGTTGGTTCAGGCTCGGGCAGCCTATATATTGGGCAATACCCCCCAGTCATGTTGTTTATGAGGACAGCCACTGATCCTTCAGCTGATTACCCAACCATGGACAGTAGAATGGCAGCTTACAGACCTTAGCCATGAAGTCATGCAAAGTCAGGCCCCAGAAATAAGGTAAAACCAAATCAGAGAAGAGCATGGAAATGGATTATCTGGCTAATAGAGGTAGACAAAGACATCTGGGAGGGCCTGCTCTCCCCGGGACTTTTATATTTCCTTACCTTTAAGTCCTACCTCAATTCCAAAACAGTTGAGTCTTTTTTTAATGTGCCCATGCACAAAACCCTCCCTTCTTTCACTGGTGCCTCTTACAAAGACCAATTTGGCATAGTTAGATATTCTCTTAAAAACTTGTTCAAGCACTCAGTATCCTTAGATGGACTCATTATTTTGCAAATTATTCATCAAACGTAGTAATTGTGAAAGAACTCGGGCTTTTGCTCCAGGTGGTCCTCAATTATCACATTGGCAGCCGTATACTTATCAGTCGTCCTGCAAATTATATTCAAAAAACACTTGCAAGTGTAAAAAAGAGAGAAAAAAAACTCTTCAGGAAAAGTTACTTATTCATGGTTATATTTTAAAGAATATTAGCGAGAAGTATAAAGAAGAGGTGGAGTGCTTCCGGAAAAGTGTTGCAACACTGCAATTTAAGTATATTCTTTCCTTCAAATTGTCTTTGTTTAAATATATGCGCAAAAATCAAGTAGAATTTAAATGACAGATAAAAGTAACACTAGCTATTTGGGATGTAGGCAGCTTTTGCTGATGGGATACAAATGTAAGCGTCCTTTACAGAATTATCTTTGTGTTAAAAATGACTGAATTATGATTTTCAATTTGAATTGTGCTGGAATTGGGTATTTTGACTTTTGGTTGAACTATAGGTAACTGTGAGTTCCTGAAATTATTGACTTTCACCCAGGGCTTTTTTTCTCAGAGAATAGGTGCAGGAACTCCCCCTTCTAAGTTACTTTGTGTCTCCGCCCCCTACCCCCCTCCGAGCACTAACCCTTGGTTCCACCCCTTCCAACCTCCGAGCACTGACCCTTGGTTCCACCCCTACCCACCTCCGAGCACTAACCCTTGGTTCCACCCCTTCCAACCTCCAAGCACTGACCCTTGGTTCCACCCCTACCCACCTCCGAGCACTAACCCTTGGTTCCACCCCTTCCAACCTCCGAGCACTGACCCTTGGTTCCACCCCTACCCACCTCCGAGCACTAACCCTTGGTTTCACCCCTTCCAACCTCCGAGCACTGACCCTTGGTTCCACCCCTACCCACCTCCGAGCACTAACCCTTGGTTTCACCCCTTCCAACCTCCGAGCACTGACCCTTGGTTCCACCCCTTCCAACCTCCGAGCACTGACCCTTGGTTCCACCCCTTCCAACCTCCGAGCACTGGCCCTTGGTTCCACCCCTTCCAACCTCCGAGCACTAACCCTTGGTTCCACCCCTTCCAACTTCCGAGCACTGACCCTTGGTTCCACCCCCTACCCAGCTTCCAGTACAGCCCCTTTTAGAGAATATAGAGCCAAGTATAATTTTGTATTGGAATGTATAGGATTAGGTTATGATAACAAGAAAAGCAATAAAATAGATCCCCCACAGCCAGCAGCAATAGACCCCCCCCCCAGCAGCAATAGACCCCCAGCATCAGCAAATGATCTCCCAGCAGCCAACATCAACAGACTCTCTAGCAGCCAGCAACAGCGAACCCCTCCCTAAACAGTAGATCCCTTCTAGCAACAATCAACCCTCAGTATCAAAAGATCCTCCACCAGCAACAATAGATTGCCATGCAAAAATAGATGACTTCCAGCAACAATAGATCCCCCAGCAGCCAGCATCATTGGAGGTGCCGGAACTGTGTTCCCCCCACGTTCCCGCTGAAAAAAAGCCCTGCCTTCACCCAATAAAACAACTTATTTCCACCTATCTCCTCTCCCTCCCACAATTAGATACACTATATTGTCAAAAGTATTGTGACACCTGCCTTTACATGCACATGAACTCATCCCAATCTTAGTTCATAGAGTTCAATATTGAGTTGGTCCACCCTTTGCAGCTATAACAGCTTCAACTCTTCTTGGAAGGCTATCCACAAGGTTTAGGAGTGTGTCTATGGGAATGTTTGACCATTCTTCAAGAAGCGCATTTGTGAGATCAGGCACTGATGTTGGACGAGAAGGCCCGGCTCACAGTCAAGTTCCTCCACACCAAACTCGCTCATCTATGTCTTTGTGGACCTTGCTTTGTGCACTGTTCCAAATCATTTGTTGGAGGGGGGAAGATGGTGTGGGGTTGTTTTTCAGGGGGTTGGGCTTGGCCCCTTATTTCCAGTGAAGGGAAACTCTTAAGGCGTCAGCATACCAAGACATTTTGGACAATTTCATGCTCCCAACTTTGTGGGAACAGTTTGGGGATGGCCTCTTCCTGTTCCAACATGACTGCACACCAGTGTACAAAGCAAGGTCCATAAAGACATGGATGAGTGAGTTTGGGGTGGAGGAACTTGAATGGCCTGCAAAGAGTCCTGACCTCAACCCAATAGAACACCTTTGAATGAATTAGAATGGAGACTGCGAGCCAGGCCTTCTCATTCAATATCAGTGCCTGACCTCACAAATGCACTTCTGGAAGAATGGTGAAACATTCCCATAGACGCACTCCTAAACCTTGTGGACAGCCTTCCCAGAAGAGTTGAAGCTGTTATAGCAGCAAAGTGTGGGCCAACTCAATATGGAACCCTACGGACTAAGACTGGGATGCCATTAAAGTTCATGTGCGTGTAAAGGAAGGCGTCCCAATACTTTTAACAATATAGTGTACATTTTTTAAGATTTAGACCTCGTTAACATTGGGCGATTTGATCCATAACCCATGCAGGGCCATGGTTTAACAGTATGGGGATGTGCAGTGTTGCTTGCATCCTTCTGACGGCAGTCCCATAGCTGTCTATTGGGATGCAGCAACTGCACAGACACAGCCACTGCTTCTAATATGACATCCATGTGGATGCAGGTGTGCGTGGGGAGGTGCAGCGGGATACGGCAGCAGTAAACAGAGTCCAGTTGCAGAGAACAGAACTTTTATTAACCACTTAAGGTCTGCCCCATTGCAGTTTTACTGCTACAGGGTGGCACCTGTGCATCAGCTCACTTATATATACGTGATCCGACTCTTCTGGGTAGGGGGTGTACATGTAATCACTTCCGCTGTGATTACTCACAGCAGAAGCCGATCGCTGAGTGCACAGTACCCAATGTCGAACGTCCTCTGGCACTCACCGATCATTAGGCAGAGAGACCGAAACTGCGATCTGACTATGTAAACATGGCAGATTACCGTTCTGACAGGGGGGAAGGGATGAGAAAGACCACAACATACAGGGGTATACAATGTACTGTTAACAGCAAACACACACACACACACATTATAGGTTGAACTGGATGGACTGATGTCTTTTTTTTAACCTCACTAACTATGTAACTATGTGGGATACTCCAAATCCACTATTCACAATAGATGAGGACTTCTGTCTGAAGATGCAGCCTGGCTGCAGATTCGCCTTGCCACTAGATGAATTTAGGTTAAGCCTCTGTACAGAAGACTTAGTTGGGTAAATTATCTTCAGGATAACCACCTAGTATCCCCTTTCACTCTACAGACTGACACCCGTCCTCTGACTATCCTACTCCGGGGTGGCCCTCCTCAGGTCAGGCCCCTAGACATGATCCCTTGTACTCACGATACTGTTTTTCGAGGGTCTCCAGTGTCTCTACTCCTCCAGTCAGTTCTCCTGGACCTCTGGGTTCAGTTCCTTTCCTCTGATCCCTAGGCCGACTGCCTGTGCCCGCTTGCCACTGCTACAGAGGTGGAGGAAGGCGTCATCCTCCTTCCGGGACTCTTATCACCAGCCAAAGACCCCGCAGCACATGTGATCCTGGCTTTTATACAGTATCCCATAATGCACTGAGACAGTCAGTCTCTACCAATCACCGGGACTGTATCAAAGCCTGTGTGTGTACCCATTGGTCAGGTTTCCTCCCACTGTCCAACATGCCTCTCTATTGGACCAGTGTGAAACACTATCTCGACCCAATGAATCGCACACTGAGCAGACCTAACTCACAGATCCTGCTCTCTGTTAGGCAGAAAGCAATATAGATTTTTCTGCTGCTCCTCTGATAGGCAGACAGAGCCAAAACTATACTCACTAGCACCTACCTAGGAGGGTGCTACACATACAAAGGAAGCAATACAAAGAGAACTGGAGACGTTCTCATACAAGTACATGGTACAGCAGGCATATATCGGGAATATGAAATGTTGGGTAACAAACGCTTTAAATGCTACAATACTATGGAGGTCTAAACATCAGGCTAAAAAGAAGGACAATGGAGGAGGAATGAGGTATTTGTTTCCAAATGAGAAACAATTGGGAGCTATGATAATGCTCTAGAACAGGGATCCTCAAACTACGGCCCTCCAGCTGTTGCAGAACTACACATTCCATGAGGCATTGTAAAACTCTGACATTCACAGACATGACTAGGCATGATGGGAATTGTAGTTCCTGAACAACTGGAGGGCCATAGTTTGAAGACCCCTGATCTAGAAACTTTTGGTCCTTGCCCAACCAGAGCCCAGTTTGAAGAAGAGATCTGGAATCATGGAGTTAAAAGTCTGTAAAAACCTTTTGTTTCATCAGGCAATAGAAGAACCCCATGAAGCTCATCTTACCCTGGCCAGCTAAAGCTCCACCGCTCTTTCTTCTTTGATCCAGTCCTCATGAATGAACTCCGTTATAATTAGCAGAAGTGGCTAGTAAATTAAACTTGTCTGGAGCCCCTTTGAAATCCACTCTATCCCCTCAAAAACCCTTGAGGCCGGCTCTTAAAACTTCATATAAATTGTGCCTTCCGCTCTGCCTTCGTATTGTCTCAGTTACGTAAATGTTATAGAAAACCCGTTTTTTATTGTCTATCCCATTAACAGCCGAGTCGTCATTAGGATGGATACCATTAAAGAGCCTTGGAATTATTATAAATATTTCATCTGCATTAACGCGCATATGGATATCAGCAAATAGGCTTTTGTGTCATAAACAAATTGATGGCAGGAGGAGAAAAATTGCCATAAATTGCCATTTACTTGATGATGATTCGTAGATTACATTTGTCAAAAGTGCAGATCATTTTTCAGGTTATTAGAGAAATGGCATTATGCAAAGTCAAGTCTAATGAAGAAGAGAATTTGTGTATATTCTATCAACAAAATCATTGTCAAGACTCCACACATCCTGAAACAATCAACGTCATGAGTAGTCAAATGTTTGCCAAGGTAGAGGGAGACTTCTGTGGTCACAGATTAGTCATTAGGAGCATTCTGTTGTTCCATGGGGGCCCAATGAAGTAATGATGTCATCACTCTATGGTGCAATTGGAAATGTGTCTCAGGAGCCTTTAGATTTTGTTGCTTGAGAAGCTTCAGAGTTGGCCTGAGATCGCATCTTCATATCTTCTGATATCTTCATTTGCACATGGGGTTAGGTGTGTGCAGGGCTTTTCTTCTCAGAGAATAGGTGCAGGAACTCCTCCCTTCTGAGTCACCCCTTAACTCTGTCCCCTACCCACCCCCGAGCACCATTCCTTGGTTTCACCTCCTACCCACCTCCCAGTACCACCCCTTTTAGAGAATTAACTATAACAAGAAAGGCAATATAATAGATCTAGAAACAATGGACACCCCAGCGACAATAGATCCACCCCTGCAACAATGGACTTCCAACATCCAGCATCAATAGACTCTCCCGCAGCATTAGTCCCCTCCCTCAACAGTAGACCCCTCCCAGCAATGATTGATTCCCTGCAACATGATACCCCACCAGCAACAACAGACTTCCCCAGCAACAATAGACCTTGTGCGCAAATAGATCCCCTCCAGTAGCAAATAGATCCCCTCCAGCAACAAATAGATCCCCTTCAGCAACACTAGATTCCCCAGTAGCCAGCATCAATAGACCATCCAGCAGCCAGCAACAAAGACCCCTCCCTCAACAATAAATCCCTCCCAGCAACAACTGACCCACCAGCAGCAAAAGACCCACCCCAGCCAGCAACAATAAATCCCTATGAGCAACAGAAGACCTCCCCAGCAACAATAGACCCCCATCCTCTGCAGCAATAGATTCCCTATTAGCCAGCATCAATAGACCCTCCAGCACACCCCAGAACCCCTTGCCATTACATACATTCAGTTCTGGAGGTGCCGGAACTGCGTTCCCCCGCGTTCCCGCTGAAAAAAAGTCCTGGGTGTGTGGGTTCCTCACACACAGTATTTCTGCAGAGGGCCTTCATGTAGTAAATGTGAAAGCATTTCTGCTCCAGTAAAAGTGGTGGATGTCCAGTTATAAATAAAAGATCTTCAGCTGCCCTGTACATGGCTGGATCCCTCATTTATTCCTAGTTTTTAGGACCCCAGTGGTGCCCAACCTAATGTATGCATGTTTTGCTCTTTGGACTATAGCAACCAGTGTGGGAGAAAGATTACTGATATTGCGACAGAGTGAGGCCCTGCCACTAAAGTAGTGGGATTCAAGCCAACACATGGTTTTCACATAAGCAGAGTGAACGACTCCAGAAGTTCTTTTTAGAACAGAGAAAACTACTACTTTTCTCTGGGTGATGTAGATCCTGGATCAAGGTTTATAGCTTGAAGTCTTTGAAGAGCTTTGGGAGGTAAAAAGCCTCCAACCCAGTGTCCAGGTCTTGCTGGAGACCAGCAGGGTGGGTGTTCAGGTGTGCACACCCATTATAATCAAGGGCATAGCAGCAGTTCAAGGCATCACCCTTCTAAAGAGTCCATGAGGCTGCAAGGGGGCAGCTGTCAGGGCTTACCTTGGTTGGAGTCTGTAGCGCAGAGATGTACGTTCACCCTTGCAGATTTCCACAGTCCAAGGTGACCAGGTAAGGAAGCCACCCGGGCTGTGAATCTCTGCACAGGGGCTTTGCAGGAAAAGTGCTCCAATTAGCAGTATCGGCAGGAATACAAATGGAAGGATAGTCCAGGAATAACCGTAGTCAAAGGATGCCACAAGTCAGGATAAACACGGAGCGGAGGCAAGGTCAGAAGCCAGAGTCAGTCTCGAAAACAAGCTCCGGAGACAAGAACACAGGAACTAAATCTGTCAACAAGGAACAATGAACTGACACTGCTCTCAGGGAGAGGCAGTGTTTTATACCTTACTTAAAGGAGCATCTAGCTTCAGGACAATGAGAGACAGGAGCATTCTCAGGTAAAGTTCAGCCCCCTAGTGCTGCAGGCAATGCCAGATAAACAAGACTGGATCCATATGAGCTGAAGTGTGGCTCAGAGGCAGGATAACAGACCCAGAACCTCAAAGTACCCAGGTTCAAATTAGGTACTGTACTTAACGGCGGCCACGCCTGTCCCCCTGTATGGCACGGCGAGAACCGTGACAGCAGCCTGAGCTGTGCATGTTGGCACTGATCAGATGCAGTTTGTGAGGGAACAGATGGAGGCCCTAAGCTTTAGGTTCTGTTTTTATTTTTGATTTTTTTGTTTTGTGGTGACACAAATCTATTGGGACACCATTGCTGTCTATGTGCATCACCCAGGAAGGATTTTTTGTGACTTCCTGTTTTCACAGACCTGTGATGGAGATGATTGGACCATTGTTCGGGCAGACGCCCAAGTACGCGGTTCGGCCGATACTGCCCATTTCTCTCCCCCCCCCCCCGCCTTTTCTGAGTACCTGTATCTTTACCCCCAGAGTGGGTACAGCGTGGTCCCCACTCAAAACCCGTAGCCACACACTTTTGGATCGTGGGTGGATGCTGTTTGCGCTTCAGTGAACACCGGATGCGGTCCAATGTCTATACAACACTATGGCTGCCTGAGTTTGAGGAGGATGACATTTTGATTTAGGGGTAAGGTCTGTTTTATTTTTCCTTATAACAACATCAGTACCTCATATTATTTATCCAATCATTTATATATAATATATATATATATATATATATATATATATATATATATATATATTTTGTTATGTTGTGTGTGGGAATTATTGTATTTATTGTTGTTTATTTTTTTTGTTTTTTTTGCTTCATTCCTCCCCACCCTTCTCCCCTTCCCTTTGGGTGAGGATTTTTAGGTGGGGCTTCTTAGTGTGTCTCTATTAAAGTGCTGGTCCATTGCTGCACTGGTAAGCTCAGACGAAAGGGTTGCGCCCCCGAAACGCGTCAACTTGGCTATATAGCAGGAAACAATTGGAGCATACATATCTTACACTATATAAAATCTTGTGGTCTGTGTGTTTTTACCAGTTACACTTTTGTAAGTATCCAAATTTTATCTATTTTATTTGCTCAAATAATTGTATTTGCGGTAATGCACTAGGTGCTTGCGCCTTCCCGTCTCCTTATTTTCGTAGTTCCACCTTGGATTCCCTATCCATGGAAGGCTGCATCTGCCTAGCAATTGAAATGGTTGCACAGTCCTATTCAAAAGTGGAAGACCTCTGAGCGCCGGGGGCACTTTTTTAAGGACATGTGACTCAAAACCATTTTGAGATGCTTTTGAAGAGCTTTTCAGGCACTTTCTATTCATTTCAATGCAAAGGGGCATTTTTGAGGCGCTTTTTTTAGTGCTCCAAACATGCTCCAAAGGTGCTGCTTGCAAGATTTTTTTCACGGCCCCACCAGCGTACCGCCCCAGTGTGAAAGCATTTATTGATTTTAAAGGTAATATGTTTTCTTGAGATTTTTAGGCCTTTTTTTTTTAGCACCAAAGCACTTGAAAAGTTCCTCAGTGTGAAAGGGCTATCAGAGATAAGAGGGGGGCATATTTAAGGTCTTCTTGCCCTTTATCATTCAGTTTTATTTAAATGACATCATCGCTTTACTCTACACCAGGGGTCTCTAAACTTTCTTAACAAAGGGTCAGTTTACTGTCCTTCAGACTTTGGGGGGGGGGGGCGGGCTGTGGCCATTAGGAGTAGAAAAGGTCCCAGCGTCGGTGGGAAAAAAACATTGCCCCATCTTTGGTGTCAGTTAAGTAGTTGTGCCCCACCATTGGTGTTAGTGGGAGGAATTGCACACCTTCTGAAATGCCATTGGAAGGAATTGTGTCCCATCATTTTTGTCATTGGAAGAAATTGTGCCCCATCAATGGTGTCATTGGGCGCCATTGTTGGTGTTGTTG
The DNA here is from genome assembly GCF_965119305.1 of Pelophylax lessonae. Lineage (NCBI taxonomy): Eukaryota > Metazoa > Chordata > Amphibia > Anura > Ranidae > Pelophylax > Pelophylax lessonae. The sequence continues at coordinate 223,989,351 of NC_138777.1, forward strand.
AGAGAAATTGTGTCCCATCATTGGGAGAAATTATACTCCATTACTGGTGTCATTGGTAGGAATTGTGTCCCATTGTTGGTGTCATTGGAAGAAATGTTGCCCCATCATTGGGAGGAACTGTGCCCCATCATTGGGAGAAATGATACCCCATCACTGGTGTCAATGGAAGGAATTGTGTCCCATTGTTGGTGTCATTGGGAGAAATGTTGCCCCATCATTGGGAGGAATTTTGCCCATTTATTGGTGTCAGTTGGGGGATTTGTGCCCCTTCTTTTCTTGTCAGGGGGGGGAATTATGCCCCATTATTTGTATCAATGGATGAAATAGTACCTCATGGGCCAGATAAAAGCAAGCAAAGGGCCGCATCTGGCCCCCGGACTGCTCTGCACCTATGCATTGCGGTAATATGTGCGTTATCATAATGCGTGGTACTACACTTCAAGGAATCCTTTATCATACAGTAATATTTTAGTGGCAGAGTCACTTTAAAAACAGCACTAACAACATCCTAGGCTTTCTACAATACCACAAGCTTCCCATTTAAATAAAATTAAAACCCCTTTCAGGGAAGCAGCAGGTGGCCCCACGCTGGTCTATTCTCAGGAAAGTTATGGAGGATTTAAGATCTGCCGGTGCTATTTTCACAGGCTGCGCCCCTTGACAGATTTCATTCAGCTGATTAGCAGCCTGCTCCCAGGTTACCCCTTAATTTGTATGTAAGTGATAAATTTGAAGGCACGCTGCGGAAAGAATAGAAGGTTCGGAGGGAAACATTAATGCGCTTGCTCATTACGTGGAGTACGCATTTGTTTTATTTGGGAAGCAGCTTCTGCCGCGCTAAGCTCTGTTCTTGATGCGATTTCCTGCCGGGGCGATGCTTACTAGCCGCCTCCTAAGGCTTCCCCCATTATTCCCGATCAGATCTCATTTGTTTTCCTCTCCTTCCATCTCTGCATACAGTATCAATGTCTTATTTATACCATCTCTGGCATTAGCTGGAATTAGGCCTACCGCGGCTTGGGGTTGCTTTGTTGTTATTTAAGCCGATGTAAAGGCATTCAGAAAGCAGCACAAAGAAGGAGAATTGTGGTGAGGGTGAGCTGTTCCGGTACCGAAGACCAAAGTGATCCAAGCCACAACTCCCAACTATCCCGATTGGGGGTCATTTCAACCCTCTTTCCTCCTCAGCTGCCTTATATATTGAGGGATATCAATAAATGTATCATTTATTGTATCTATTATTTACCATTAATTATATCTAAACCCAACTTCATGTTTTGATAGAGTTGAGAATGGTAAAAACAAAAACACGGTCATTTTTTTTCCATTTCCATTAACAATCCCCATTGAGATTTCCCTTTACTTCCTGTCTTGTAGACATAACACTTATAGTTACATAGTTAGTGAGGTTGAAAAAGACATCAGTCCATCCAGTTCAACCTATGATGTGTGTGTGTTTGCTGTTAACCGTACATTGTATACCCCTGTATGTTGTACATTGTATACCCCTGTATGTTGTACATTGTATACCCCTGTATGTTGTACATTGTATACCCCTGTATGTTGTCGTCTTTAAGGTGCCCATCTAATAGTTTTTTGAAACTATCGATGCTCCCTGCTGATACCACTGCTTGCGGAAGAGAATTCCACATCCTTACTGCTCTTACAGTGAAGAACCCCCTGCGCATTTTAAGGTTAAACCCGCCTTTCCTCTAGTTTTAGTGAGTGGCCACGTGTCTTATTGTATTCCCTTACTCTGAATAGGTTTTTCCATATGCTATGGTCAACAGTACAGTATTTGTACATTAATATCATATCCCCCCTCAACCGTCTCTTCTCCAGAGAGAATAAGTTCAGTGCTTGTAGTCTTTCCTCATAGCTGATGTCCTCCATTCCCCTAATTATTTGTGTTGCCCTTCTCTGGACTCTCTCCAGTTCCAGCATATCCTTCCTGAGGACCTTCCTTATGTACTGAGGGACACCTGGAACAAATGTTCATATAACTTACAGTTTTTTTTTTAAGTTTATTGGTTAAGAGCATCAAATATAGCCAATGCATTTTAGGGGAGCAAGCCTCCCCCTTTTTTAGGACTTGAGCAATGGATGGTATTAGAACAGCCTTTTTCAACCAGGGTGCCATGGCACCCTGGTGTGCCTCCTGGGTTCTTCAGAAGTGCCTTGGCAAAATGACAACAAATTGCCACAGGTTTTTACTTTGTAGAATTACAACTCTGGGCACTGTGCTGGTCAAGCCACTGGCACCCTGATAACCCTGGGAACTGTGCGGGTCAAGCCACTGGCACCCTGATAACCCTGGGAACTGTGCGGGTTAAGCCACTGGAACCTTGACAGCCCTGGGCACTGTGTGGGTCAAGCTACTGGCACCCTAACAACCCTGAGCACTGTGCAGGTTAAGCCACTAGCACCCTGATAACCCTGGGCACTGTGTGAGTCAAGCCACTGGCACCCTGATAACCCTGGGCACTGTGCAGGTCAAGCCACTGGCACCCTAACAACCCTGGGCACTGTGCGGGTCAAGCCACTGGCACTATGTCAACCCTGGGCACTGTGCAGTCAAGCCACTGGCTCCCTGATAAGCCTGGGCACTGTGCAGGTCAAGCAACTGGCACCCTGATAACCCTGGGCACTGTGTAGGTCAAGGTACTGGCACCCTTACAACCTGTGACATCACTGGTTGATAAGGAGAATGACAGGTGCTTGCACAGCATACCTATTTACTCCTCCTCATCCTTTCTCCATCAGCACTGGGGTCACATTAGCAAATAGAAGAAGAGAAAGCGAGGGAGAAGAGAAACCCTAGAATACTAGTCCATACCATTTTTCAATAGTTGAGGAATAAATCACTTCTAATGTTGGATGGCCCATGTGTATGGATGTTGCTGCGCTATGTAAAACCATTATTTTCGTTTTTTACATTTTAGAATGGGGTGCCTCGAGATTGCGCAGAATTGTTAAGGGTGCCACAACTGAAAAAAGGTTGTGAAATAATGTAATAGAATCCCAATGCAATGCACTAGAGCACAGGTCTCCAAACTTTCTAATCAAAGGGCCAGTTTACTGTCCTTCAGATTTTAGGAGGGGCCAGACTGTGGCAAATGGCAGTAGAAAATGTCCTGAAGTCAGTGGGAGTAAACAATGTCCCTTCTTTGGTATTAGGGGGAATATTAGTACTCTGTCGTTTGTGTCAGTTGGAGGAATAGTGCTCCATCATTGTTGTCAGTGGGAAAAATAGTTCCCCATCATTGGTATCAGTGGGAGGAATAGTGTCCCATCATTGGTGTCAGTGGGAGGAATAGTGTCCCATCATTGGTGTCAGTGGGAGGAATAGAGCCCCATCATTGGTGTCAGTGGGAGGAATAGAGCCCCATTATTGGTGTCAGTGGGAGGAATAGTGTCCCATCATTGGTGTCAGTGGGAGGAATAGTGCCCCATCATTGGTGTCAGCGAAAGTGATAGTACCCCATCATTGGTGTCAGTGGGAGGAATAGAGCCCCATCATTGGTATCAGTGGGAGGAATAGTGTCCCATCATTGGTGTCAGTGGGAGGAATAGAGCCCCATCATTGGTGTCAGTGGGAGGAATAGAGCCCCATCATTGGTGTCAGTGGGAGGAATAGTGTCCCATCATTGGTGTCAGTGGGAGGAATAGTGCCCCATCATTGGTGTCAGCGAAAGTGATAGTACCCCATCATTGGTGTCAGTGGAAGGAAAAGTGCCCCATTGTTGGTGTCAGTGGAAGGAATAGTGCCCCATTGTTGGTGTCAGTGGAAGTAATTGTGCCCCATCACTAGTGTCAGTGGTGGGAATAGTGCATCACTGGTGTCAATAAGACGAATAGTGCCTCATATAAGTGGGAGGAATAGTGTCTCAAGGGCTGGATAAAGGTATGCAAAGTTCCAAATTTGGCCTGCGGGCCTCAGTTTGGAGACCACTGCACTAGAGGACCTATATTAAGTCCTCATAAAGGCTAATGTCTCCAAACAGCACTCAATTGGGAGATTTCGCTTTACTTTCTTTCCTGTAGACACAACACTTGTGTACTGAGTAGCTCCTGGAACAAATATTCATATCACTTAAAGGTCTTTTTGAAACATTTATTGGTTAAGAGCATAAAATGCCTTCAATGCATTTCAAGGAAACATGCCTTCCCCTTCTTTAGGGTCTGAGCAATAGATGGTATTAGAATAACGATTAAATGCACTAGGGCAGTGGTCCTCAACTCCGGTCCTCAGGGCCCACTAACAGGCCAGATTTTAAGTATTACCTTGGGAGATGCAGACTAGAGCACACCAATCACTGAGCAGCAAATTATATCACCTGGGATGTATTTCAGTTATCTTGCAAACCTGGCCTGTTAGTGGGCCCTGTAGGCCAGGGTTGATTACCACTGCACTAGAGGACCTATGTTAGGCTTGATAAAGACTAGTGTCTCCAAACAACAATACTGTATATTGGGGAGATTTTCCTTTACTTCCTGCCCTGTAGGCACAACACTTGTGTACTGAAGAATGCCTGGAACAAATGTTCATATCACTTAAAGGCCTTTTTGAAAAGTTTATTGGTTAAGGTCATCAAATATATCCAAAGCATTTAGGGGAACAAGCTTCCTCCTTCTTTAGAGCTTGAGCAATAGTTGGTAGTAGAATCACGGTGGAATGCAATAGAGGAACTATGTTAGGGCTTGATAAAGATTAACATCTCCATGCAGCAATACATTGGGGAGATCTCCCTTTAATGCCTGTCCTGTAGGCCCAGTTCTTGTGTACTAAGGAGCTCCTGGAACAAATGTTCCTGTCACTAAATTTATTTTTGAATCATTTAATACTTAAGAACATCAAATACCTCCAATACATTTCAGGAGAACAAGCCCCCTTCTTTAATGCTTGAGCAGAGGATGGTATTAAGTCATGATGGGACTTATGTTAGACTAGGGGACCAATGTTAGAGCTTCATTAAGACTCGTTTGTCCTAGTAGTACTACAGTGCCTTGCGAAAGTATTCGGCCCCCTTGAACTTTGCAACCTTTTGCCACATTTCAGGCTTCAAACATAAAGATATAAAACCAGAAAATGTTCTGTATAACACACACATGGGTCTTGCTTTGGCCACCAAAGCTTGTGTTCCTGATTACTCTTAAAGCTGAATTCTATGCAGATATAAAGTGATGTAGATACAAAATATTGCAGCTCTGTAATCATTAATAAATCATTAAAAGTATTTTTTTTTAATGTAGGCAATGTAAGTAATGGCACACTCTCTGTTTGCAGATTGCCATGTCTTAGGATCGGTTATCACTTGGGAACCTTGCAGAGCAGCAGCACTGGGTAGATACTGGAATTAACAGTCTCGGTTTTCCAGCACCTGGCACTAAAACAAAACCAGTACTGTCAGATAAAGTGATCTCCACTTAACAGTGTATAGTCCAGGGGAGGACTGGCCCAGGGGGCAGGGGGGCAATCGCCCCCACCCCCCCCCCCCTCGGGCTGCTCTGATGCCCCGTAAAAAAGGCTGCACCGCTTCTGCTACAGACCTTACTAAAGGATTCCTGGTGAAGAGAAGTAAAAAGTCCCCACCGCTGCCCTACTGAGTGTGGGACGAAGACAAGGAAAAAGCGCAGCCCCTCCCCAGCATGGATGGTGTAAACTGTGTCTGTGCAGAGGCCAGTTGCATGCCCCACTGGAGACTCTCCACCCCCAGCCAGCCCTGACCGAGCTGTCCCATCTCCCCCCAACTGCCCCCTGCTGGTCAGGTGGGGAACCATAATTCAATCAGTAGAGAGTACCTAGAGCGGAGCTTTAGCCTGGAATGGGGGTCGGCCAGGAAGGCCAGGAAGAGGGAGAGTGGGAAGGGGGCAGAGTAACTGCACCATGGACCTCTGGCTTGTACTTGCCCCCTGGGCCAAAAATTGCCAGTCAGCTCCTGGTATAGTCTAAACCGGAAGGGGGAGAGAACGGCATAAGTGTATGTTGTTAGTTAAATAACCACTGACCACCAGTAGGGGGTAGATTGTCAACAATATCAATGACTGCTACCAACCTCCGAAGGGGAAGAAGTTTGCATCATACTGCTACTGACCACCAATGGGGAGGATGGGGTTAAAAATTACTCCTGCTAACCACCAATGGGGGGAAGTTTACTTCCCATGATACAACTTATGACCACCAAGGGGCATTGGGGTTAAAAATTACCCCTACTCACCACTTTATGGGTGAGGGTTGGGAGGTTATAAAGAAAATGACTACTGATCACCAATGCAAGAGGTTGGGGGAGTGTTTTAAATAGCACTGACTAATAGTACAAGGTGGGTTAACAACATTACCATTGACCACCAATTCGGGGGGGGGGAAGGGGATTAGTAGTACTATCATTGGTGCCAATACTGGGAGTTATTATTCTGTCCACTGGCACCAATGATGGGGATTATTACTGCAGTCATTGACACCAAGGTTCGGGGTTATTATTATGTCTACTGGCATCAGTGCTAGGGGTTATTATTGCAGTCATTGACACCTATGCTGGGGGTTAATATTATGTCCACTGGCACCAATGCTGATGGTTAATTTTGTGTCTACTGGCACCAACAATAGGGGTTTTTATAGTGTTGACTTGAATCAAATAATGGAGGTGTTTATAGTTTCCATTGGCACCAATACTGGGAGTTATTGTGTCCACTGGTACCAATGATGGGGATTAATACTGCAGTCATTGACACCAAGAATGGGGGTTATCATTATGTCCACTGGCACCAATGTTGGGGATTATTATTGCAGTCATTGACACAAATGATGGGGGTTAATTTTGTGTCCAATGGTACTAGTGAGGGGGATTATTATTGTATCAAATGGCACCAATGCTGGCAATTATCATTGCAGTCACTTTCACCAATACTGGGGGATATTATTGTTTTCATTGGCACCAATGCTGGGGTTATTACAGTGTCAAATGGCAACGATGCTGGGAATTATCATTGCAGGGGGTAATATTGTGTCCACTGGCACCAATGCTGATTGTTATTGTTGTTATGTCAAATCGCACCAATGCTGCGGGTTATTTCTGCAATCATGAATACCAAGGATGGGGATTATTATTACGTCCACTAGCACCAATGTTGCGGGTTATTATTGCAGTCATTGACATAAATGATGGGGGTTATTATTGAATCCAATGGCACCAGTGATGGGGATTAATATTGTGGCAAATGGCACCACTGCTGGGGGTTATTTTTTTATCAAATGGCACCAATGCTGGCAATTTTCATTGCAGTCACTGACAACAATGCTGGGGAATATTATCGTTTCCACTGGCACCAATGCTGGGGTTATTACGGTGTCAAATGGCAACAATGCTGGGAATTATCATTGCAGTCATTGACACCAATGCTGGGGGTTATTATTGTGTCAAATGGCACCAATGCTGGCAATTATCATTGCAGTCACTGACAACAATGCTGGGGAATATTATCGTTTCCACTGGCACCAATGCTGGAGGTATTACAGTGTCAAATGGCAACAATGCTGGGAATTATCATTGCAGTCATTGACACCAATGCTGGGGGTTATTACGGTGTCAAATGGCAACAATGCTGGGAATTATTATTGCAGTCACTGACACCAATGCTGGGAATTATTATTGTGTCCACTGGCACCAATGATGGGGATATTGCAGTCATTTACACCAATTCTATTTCTGCCACTAACTCCAACAATTAGTAACTATTTTACACCCACTTTATTCTCCGGGGGCATTGTAGTAGGCTGCAAACAAATGCAAGAGGACTATAATTTTCAGATATCGAGGTGCATTACAGCTCATTTGATGAAATGCACCACAACACATGAAACCATGCTGCCATTATGTGGCCCTCTGGAAGTGTCAAAGGGTGCCCTTAAGGTCTATTATCATTTTCAAGTTGACCACCACTGATGTAGAGGCACCAATCACTTTTGATGGCCAGCCAGACTGACTGGTGGAATCTTTCTTTACTGCATTTGCTCCTCCCATACACACCTCACTTTGCTAGTTACAAATTGATGCTTGCAATTTCCTCTTCTTTTACCCATGGCAAGCTTGACGCAGCTTCCCTTTAACTTGCATCATCATTCGACTTTGCGCCTCGCTGTCCCTTTCTGCTTTTTCCTAATCAAGCGCAACAGTGTGGGCCGTTTTTGTTTATCCAAAAAAATGATCTCTTCCAAAAGCATGTTGCCCATGCATTTAATTAGTCTCCTTTAACGGAAATGACATCCCTTAACAAAGAGCGAGCAATGCCCCCCCCCTCCTCCTTTCTCCCTTTCCTTCTCTCTTTGAGATCACAGCTCGGAGTGGTATAAAATTGTACCAGGCACAATGCAGATCAAGACGCCGGTTTGAAGTGGAACAAGCGAGGCAATAATAAGCAGATTTTAATGATTTAGTATAAATCAGTATTTTTTAGCCTGTCACGGAGATTGAAGAGGCAGACAGGCTCTCTCATGGCTGCCGAGCAAACGCCAAGCTGATGAATCGTGTGCGTTGAATCCCTGATCACACAACAGCCAAATAATGAGGGGCTGAACACACAGAACTGGCATGCTTTATCTAAAATGTAAAGACACCCTGTTTCTATAGGTTGTAGGGAATTCTTCGCTTGCCTTAAGAAAAAATAAAAAAAAAATATAAAAAAAAAAATATAAAAAAATAAATCGCCTTAGTCTGTATTTTGATGCATCAATGTCAGCTCGTTTGGGTGAAAAATACACTCGTAGCCCTCGGACAAAATCTAATTGCTGCATATTTCTTATGATTATTTTGTGAAAAAGAGGGCAGGCAGAGGTCAAGCCGAGAACGGCGAGGACCAGGAGAGGAAATCTTTACTAATTCTGTTAAGGCGACATATGGTGGAAGAGGCGCACACGCACTATAGAAGTTGGGCAGATTTATCAAGGAACGAGACGGGAGAGAGCCATGGCAGAAATTCATCGAACGGCTTTAATGAATACTCCGCGTTTCTGTTCTCCGACAGGAAATGTGACGTATTTTTTCCTATTTTAACATTTTTACTTTTATGTGGCACTTTAAAAAAAAAAAAAAAAGTATTTTTTTCATTCTTTGCCAGAGTCAGCTTTTTTATCGTCGGAACATGTGAGGGGGGATGCAGACACATAGGACCAGCTTTCTCCTTGAGGTGGTACCATTTCTATAGTGGGCTTTATTCTAGGGCAGGGGTCTTCAAACTTTTCAGTACAGGGGCAACATTGTATATTTTTCAAATATTTGAGTGCTCAAAATATCAGTTTAATAAATTATTACATAGTTACAGTGCCTTGCGAAAGTATTCGCCCCCCTTGAACTTTGCAACCTTTTGCCACATTTCGGGCTTCAAACATAAAGATATAAAACTGTAATTTTTTGTGAAGAATCAACAACAAGTGGGACACAATCATGAACTGGAACAAAATTTATTGGATATTTCAAACTTTAACAAATAAAAAACTGAAAAATTGGGCGTGCAAAATTATTCAGCCCCCTTAAGTTAATACTTTGTAGCGCCACCTTTTGCTGCGATTACAGCTGTAAGTCGCTTGGGGTATGTCTCTATCAGTTTTGCACATCGAGAGACTGAAATGTTTGCCCATTCTTCCTTGCAAAACAGCTCGAGCTCAGTGAGGTTAGATGGAGAGCGTTTGTAAACAGCAGTTTTCAGTTCTTTCCACAGATTCTCGATTGGATTCAGGTCTGGACTTTGACTTGGCCATTCTAACACCTGGATATGTTTATTTGTGAACCATTTCATTGTAGATTTTGCTTTATGTTTTGGATCATTGTCTTGTTGGAAGACAAATCTCCATCCCAGTCTCAGGTCTTTTGCAGACTCCATCAGGTTTTCTTCCAGAATGGTCCTGTATTTGGCTCCATCCATCTTCCCATCAATTTTAACCATCTTCCCTGTCCCTGCTGAAGAAAAGCAGGCCCAAACCATGATGCTGCCACCACCATGTTTGACAGTGGGGATGGTGTGTTCAGGGTGATGAGCTGTGTTGCTTTTACGCCAAACATAACGTTTTGCATTGTTGCCAAAAAGTTCAATTTTGGTTTCATCTGAGCAGAGCACCTTCTTCCACATGTTTGGTGTCTCCCAGGTGGCTTGTGGCAAACTTTAAATGACACTTTTTATGGATATCTTTAAGAAATGGCTTTCTTCTTGCCACTCTTCCATAAAGGCCAGATTTGTGCAGTATACGACTGATTGTTGTCCTATGGACAGAGTCTCCCTCCTCAGCTGTAGATCTCTGCAGTTCATCCAGAGTGATCATGGGCCTCTTGGCTGCATCTCTGATCAGTCTTCTCCTTGTATGAGCTGAAAGTTTAGAGGGACGGCCAGGTCTTCGTAGATTTGCAGTGGTCTGATACTCCTTCCATTTCAATATTATCGCTTGCACAGTGCTCCTTGGGATGTTTAAAGCTTGGGAAATCTTTTTGTATCCAAATCCGGCTTTAAACTTCTCCACAACAGTATCTCGGACCTGCCTGGTGTGTTCCTTGTTCTTCATGATGCTCCCTGCGCTTTAAAGCGGAGTTCCGGGCACAAAAACGATATTTTTTTTTTGTGCCCCTCCGCTAGGTAGACCTCACCTGAAAAGGAATTGGATAGTTATTTATTTTTTTTTTTATTTACTCACCTTGTAATTGAAGATCGAAGATACTCACCTCAGAGTACTTCCTCCCTCGGAGCCGCGGCTCACCCCGTCACTTCCTGTCTCGCTATGATTCCTGGGAGCTGAACGTCATAGCTCCCAGGAATCAATGCGACGGCACCGGCCCCGCTCGTCATTTCCGGGCGACGCCGCATTCCCCTGCTAAACAGCTTCTGGGCATGCCCAGAAGCTGTGGAGGAATGCAGCGCCGCACCGGAAGTGACGAGAGGGGCCGGTGCGGCGCATTCTGGGAGAAGAAGACGCGGAAGAAGACACAGAAGAGGATCGCGCCGGCTTCAGCTGCCCCCAAGAGAGATAGAAACGCTGTGGAAGAAATTTTATAAGTAAGTATTTCTTCTAAAAGGTAAGTGCGAACCGGGACAGATCAGAGGCTAGCCATTGTGGAATGTGCTAGCCCTGACTGTCCCGGGGGTATGTTTAGTAAAAAATGACATCTGTGCCCGGAACTCCGCTTTAAACGGACCTCTGAGACTATCACAGTGAAGGTGCATTTATACGGAGTCTTGATTACACACAGGTGGATTCTATTTATCATTAGTCTATTAGGTCAACATTGGATCATTCAGAGATCCTCACTGAACTTCTGGAGAGAGTTTGCTGCACTGAAAGTAAAGGGGCTGAATAATTTTGCACGCCCACTTTTTCAGTTTTTTATTTGTTAACAAAGTTTGAAATATCCAATACGTTTTGTTCCACTTCATGATTGTGTCCCACTTGTTGTTGATTCTTTACAAAAAATTACAGTTTTATATCTTTATGTTTGAAGCCTATAATGTGGCAAAAGGTCGCAAAGTTCAAGGGGGGGGGGGGGGGGCGAATACTTTCGCAAGGCACTGTACATTGAAGTTGAGGTTGAATAAAGACAATAGTCCATCCAGTTCAACCTGTGTAGGTGTGTGTGACCCTAATCATCTTTCATACCCCTGAATGTTCTGATCCTTGAGATGTATGTCTAAGAGTCTTTTGAAAGCCACCATACTTCCCGCAGAAACCACCTCTTGTGGTAGAGAATTCCACATTCTTGTAGCCCTAACAGTAAAGAACCCCCTGCGTTGCCTGAGGTTAAAACGCTTCTCCTCCAATCGCATTGTATGTCCTCGAGTCCTCATGCAATCCTTTCGACTGAATAGCTTTTTTTCTATGCTGAAATCACCATTGAGGTATTTATAAATTGCTATCATGTCCCCTCTCAGGCGTCTCTTCTCCAGGGAGAATAAATCAAGTGATTGCAGACGCTCTTCATAATTAAGGTCCTCCAATCCCATAATTCGTTTAGTTGCCCTTCTCTGGACTTTCTCCAGCTCCAACACATCCCTCCTGAGGACTGGCGACCAGAACTGAACAGAATACTCCAGATGCGGTCGGACCAGAGTTTTATAAAGTGGAAGGATTATAGTCTTATCTCTGGAATACATCCCTTTCTTTATGCATGCTAATATTCTGCTGGCTTTGGCAGCTGCCGCTTGACATTGCATGCTGTTGCCTAGTCTATAATCAACCAGGACTCCCAGATCTTTCTCCATTTTTGATTCCCCCAAAGGTTCCCCCCCTAAAGTGTATTGTGCTTTTATGTTTTTAGTCCCCAAGTGCAAAACCTTACACTTCTCCACATTAAACCTCATTTGCCATGTCGTTGCCCACTCTGTTATTTTGTCCAGGTCATTCTGTAGGATATCTGCTTCATGCTGTGCAGTTATTGCCCTGCCCAATTTTGTGTCATCTGCAAAAACTGATATAGAGCTACTGATCCCGTCCTCAATGTTGTTTATGAATAAATTGAACAAGGTTGGTGCCAGGACAGAGCCTTGGGGGACCCCACTTACCACCTCAGACCAGCCTGAATATGCGCTATTTATTACCACCCTTTGGACACGCCCTTTTAGCCAGTTCCGTATCCAAGAGCAAATTGAATCAATAAGTTTTACTTGGAGCTTTTATTTTTTTTTGTAAACAGCATTATATAATTCAGAACATTAGGAAAGAACCAAGAAAAGACATTCCAACTGAACTTGACCCCATCAGTCTCCCCCTAACATCAGAATCCCCCATCAAAGACCACCCTTACATAAGGATCCCCATTGGAGTTCCCCATTACATCAGGGTTTCAATCAGAGTATTCTTTAGCCACTTGCCCACCGGAAGGTTTTCCCTAGAGCAGGGATCCTCAAACTACGGCCCTCCAGCTGTTGCTGAACTACACATCCCATGAGGCATTGTGAAACTCTGACATTCACAGACATGACTAGGCATGATGGGAATTGTAGTTCCTGAACAACTGGAGGGCCATAGTTTGGAGAACCCTGCCCTAGAGTGACCAAATGTCCCCGGTCCCCGTACTGAGGACACTGTCCCCGGACCATGTCTCTCCCTGGTTTTGTCCCGGGATTAGATTTGAATTTTGCCGCCCCATCCCACCAGCCTGACAGGCAGCGGCTCCCACCATCACAGGGATTGGAGCCTTGCTTGCAGTGCAGGGTCCTATTTTGCAGTAGGGAGCAAGCCAGCTTTAACCACTTTTGGACCGGAAGATTTTCCCCCTTAATGACCAGGCAATATTTTGCGATTCGGCACTGCGTTACTTTAACGGACAATTGCGCGGCCATGCAACGCTGTACCCAAATAAAATTGATGTCCTTCTTTTCCCACAAATAGAGCTTTCTTTTGGTGGTATTTGATCACCTCTGCAATTTTTTTTTTTGCGCTATAAATAATAAAAAGAGCAACAATTGTGAAAAAAAAAAACTAAATTTTTCACATTCTGCTATATAACATTCCCCCAAAAAAATTTTAAAATCAAAATTTTTTAACATTTTAGGCAAATTTGTTTTCTGCTACATATTTTTGGTAAAAAATCGCAATAAGCGTGCTTTGCTTGGTTTGCGCAAAAGTTATGGCGTCTACTAACTATGGGAAACATTTATGTCATTTTTATTGTTTTTTTTTTTCTACTAGTAATGGCGGCGATCTGCAATTTTTAGCGGGATTGCGACATTGCGGCGGACAGATCGGACCCCTAACTGACATTTTTGACACTTTTGGGGGTACCAGTGACATTACTACAGTAATCAGTGCTAAAAATATGCACTGTTACTGTATTAATGACACTGGCAGAGAAGGGGTTAACACTGTGGGTGATCAAGGGGTTAAATGTGAGCCTAGGGGAGTGTTTCTAACTGTATGGGGCGTGGCTTGTGAAATGATCATAGAGACCTGTGTTCCTATATAGAAGGATCACAGGAGCTCTCTGATCATTCCAGGGAGAAGAACGGTCAGCTGTGTTTACAACAGCCGACCGTTCTTCTCTCTCAGTAGGGAGCGATTGCGGGTGGCAGGCGGCAATCGGAGCCACCTACCCCGTGCATTGGAGTCCCCGCTGCCGAGTGGGGTGGGAGCTCGGCGGCGGCGGAGGCGCATGCTCGCCCCCTAGCTGCAGGTGCGCGACCGACGTAGCCCTACGTCGGTTCGCGCAGGAGGGCCAGCCTGCAGCAGTAAATATGCAGAGGGTGGTCCTGAACCGGTTAAGGGAGGACAGATGAATCCTGGTCCTCCTGACTCCTGACCTTGACGCACGCTACGTTTCTGCATGATGATGCTCAGTAGTAGCGGAAAGTAGTAAGTAAGAGTGAGAGGGAAGAGGCCGCCTCTCAAGTGTGTGCCAACCCCGACCCGTCCTGATTCCAGAGGTTACTAGTCTGCAGAGCGGTTAGCCATACCTCCAAACTTTTTGAGATGAGAACGAGGGACACCTTTTAGCAAAATTATGTAGGTATAGGACACACTCCCTGCCACATCCTCCTTAAGTAGAATTATACAAAAAAAGTCGCTAAACCCACAAGTGCCTTTTTTTTAACCACTATTATTCCTTTATATTGGCTTTTGACAATTACAAATGCAGAAATTTAGAAATTGGATGAAAGGTTAAGCACTGGGAAACACTTTTTGAAAGATAAAAAGTGCATTTTATTTACAACTATATAGATCAGACTAAAATGAGGGACAAATAAGGAGGAAAGAGGGACAGAGGGACTTTTTTCCAAATCAGGGACAGTACCTCGAAATCAGGGACTGTTGGGAGCTATGCAGTTAGCTGACACTCTAAGCCACAGATGTCAAACACAAGGCCCGCAGGCCGAATGCGGCCCCCCCAGGCCATTTAATTTGGCCCTCGCACCTCTCCTGCAGCTGCAACACCCCCCTTGTCTCTGTAGTCGACAGTAGAGAGGACAGAACTCCTTTGCCAGATCCTACACTCCTCTGTGAAGCTGCAGAAAAGGTTGTCTTTGCCCACCCCCCCATCCCCTCCCTTCTCAGCAGTCTGCAGTGGAGAGGAGGGCAGAACTCCTCCTACAGATCCTGTACCTCTCTGCGCAGCCACAACACCACCTTGTCTCTGCCTTCCCTGGTCTCAGCATTCAGCAGACATTGGAAGCTGACTCCAGCCCTCCTCTGGTTCTCCTCCAGACCCTGTACTTCTTCCCAGATCCACCCGCATCTTCTTACTGTCAGCAGCACAAGATAAGGAGGTGCATTGTGATGTAAGGAAGGGTGGGTGACTCTTGACTTCTGATGGTGGGGGGGTTCTTGACATCTTATGTAAGGGTGTAAGGGGGTGTAGGGTACTCTGGACATCTAACCCTACAGATATAACCGGCCCTTTGAGGGCAACCATAATGCTGATGCGGCCCACAAGGAAATTTAGTTTGACACCCCTGCTCTAAGCCATTTAGTGACTCACATTCATAAAACATTCCTTTTTCGAGCCAGTTTTATGAATGGGAGTCACTGGTTGCAGAGGCGTAACTAGAACCTTCAGGGCCCCGGTGCAAGAAACCATGAAGGGCCCCCCGGACCCCTGGCCCAGGCCCTTCCCTTCAAGCCTGGGGCTCTTCCCACTGACTCTTGGGCCCTTTACTCTCACTGCAGGGCCCTTTATTACGGTCCCGCAGTGGGACCCTTTCACAAGTTCTGCAGTGGGCCCCCTTCCTGCCATCTTGGGGCCTCCCCACGGTGGTGGAATGCCAGGGCCTGGTTGATAGTGGGACCTTTACAATCTTGGAAGTTCACCCACTGGTGTCAGTAGTTTTTACTTTTTGGTATTTTAAATGTATTATTTTTTATCATTCTATTTTATTTTTTTACAATGCCACTGACTATGACTCTGTCCATTCAGAAAAGGAAGGAGCTGGTAAATTACATATTTACCGACCCCTTCCTGGTTCTCTATTGTGACATCCCCTGCAACAGTCGGCAGGAGAGGGGAGGGAGCACAGTGGGGGGTGGGGGGCAGCACAGTGGGGGGGGGGGGGCAGGGGAGCACAGTTGGGGGGGCAGGGGAGCACACAGGGGTCCAGAGACAGCAGAACACAAGTGAACTGGATGGCGGGGCAGCATACAGAGGAACCAATCTCCTCCATTTTCCTCCTGCAGCTACAGGAGGAAAAAGGAGGACAGTGATTTCTCTACATGCTGCCCCCAGCCGCTCCTTCTATTCAGGTGTACATGGGGGCCCGGTAGCGATTGCAACCCCTGCAACCCCTGTAGTTACGCCCCTGACTGGTTGGCTGAGAGTGTCAGATGACTGCTTTCAGCCAATCAGAGGTGCCGCTGGGAGATCAACGCTAGAACACAGAGTTTGGGGTTAAACCGTTCGAGAATGGTTTAATCCCACAAGGTAAGAGAGCGCTCAGGGACTTCCTGACACCATGAAAACGTAATTTTGATAAGGTCTTTACAGTGTCTAACTGTTCCTTTAACATTTGTAGTCTTATAACAGTTAGCTAATTATATTAATTTATGTTGGAAGGTATCCGACGCGTTGTTGCCATGCAATCTTTTACTGTTCTGAATTGTTAATTTATATTATTATTGTTGAACCAAAATTCTTGGGGAAGAATAAAATACAAAATATTAATTGAAAAGTTTTTTCTTTATCTTATCAACTAACATTTCATAGTCATTTCCCAAAAAATTCTAAGAAGTATCTTTTTTTTTTTTTTTTATCTCATGGACGAAATGTGAGAAATATTGTAAATATCATACAATCATAGAGCTTTCTTTTGGTTGTATTTGATCAGCACTGCAGATTTAATTTTTTGCGCTATAAACAAAAAAGACCGACAATTTTGAAAAAATAAAAAAATTTGTATATATTTTATTTGCATTCTGCTATAACACATATCCAATTAAAAAAAAAAATGAAAATATTCAAATTTCTTCATCGTTTTAGGCCCCGTTCACACTGGGGCGATCGCGACCTCGGAGCGGCCGGCACGGACTTCTTAACATTGAAGTCAATGCAGGTCGCTCTGGGTCGCCCCAAAGAAGCTCCGGACCCTTTTTCTAAGTCGGAGCGACTTGTGTCGCTCCTATTAGAACGGGTCCGCAGCTTCTCTATGGCAGGCGACCTACGGCGACCTGTCAGGCGACCAGGTCGCCTGACAGGTCGCCCCAGTGTGAACAGGGTCTTAGGCCAATATGTATTCTGCTACATATTTTTGGTAAAAAAAAATACCAATAAGCATATATTGTTTGGTGTGTGCATAACGCCTACAAACTATGGGATATTTAATTTTTTTTTTTTTTTTTTACTAGTAATGGCGGCGATCAGCAACTTATAGTGGGACTGTGATAGTGCAGCAGACAGGGGACACTAACTGACACTTTTTTGGGGATCAGTGACACTATTACAGTGATCAGTGCTAAAAATATGCACTATCACTGTACTAATGACACTGGCTGGGAAGGAATTAAACATCTAGAGCGATCAAAGGGGTAACTGTGTGCCTAGCCAGTGTTTTTTAACTGTGTGGGTGGTGTTTTTACAAGGGGAAGGCATTGACCAATGTTCCTGCCTTACAGAAACACAGGATCAATGCCTTCCTTACTGACAGAATGGAGATCTGCCTTGTTTAGGTAGGCAGATTGGCGTTCTGCCTGTGTACCGAACTGGCAGACATCGGGCCAGTGGGAGCCGCTGATCAGCTCCCACTGTGTAGAATCATGAGCAAGGCTTTGGCCGAAACCCCTTATATCAGAGTCTCCATCACAGTCCCCCCTTACCTCTGGGTCCCAGTCAGAGTTTCCCTTACATCTGTGTCCCCAACCTTCTTTTGGTGGTAAATGGGTAATGGCTATCTCCTAATTTTTTTTTTTTTTTTTTAAGGAAAACTGTCCCAAATTACTAAAACACACTGACACTAACAGGACACTGATACTAATTTTTTTTAAAAATACATTTTTAAATTCTACCTAAAATATGCTGACTGCGACCTTTGACCCTGACCTTGACCCTAACATTAACCCTGGCGGGCACACCGACCATTCCCACGATACGTCAATGGCTACGGAAGGTAGATATGACATACCAATTAGAGGAACTTACTTTCATAGCCCGTGACAAACTGGACCGTTTTCACTCTGCCTGGTATCCTTGGTCTTCTTTTAAAAACACTTCATCCTATGTGGCCCTGCTCACTGAGGACACCTCCACTGGTTTATCGCCTTCTAATGTAATCATATCTGATTGAGGTTTTTACTGTGTGGTATATAAGTCACCCGTGGCCTAATTCTCCCCCCCCCCCCCCCACCCCTTTCTTTCTGGCTGCCCTTTCCTTTTCTTTGCCTTTCTTTTATGCTCTTCGATATCCCCTCGTTTTCCTCTGGGCTCTCTCCGACATTGGTATTATTATGTAAGATGTTATGTTATCATTATGTTTTTTTAGATTTTTGATGACTGGGTGTGATTGGCACACACTGAGATACTCATGCACTCATTGGTTTCTTACCACCGTATTTCATGTCCGATTGTACGGTCTATTTCTGTTTTTCTTTGTCTTCTTGAAAAATGTTTCAATAAACAGAAATTAAACAAAAAAAATACATTCACCCTGGTAAACCTTGATCTTGTTCTTTTCTTAATTTTCTCTTTATTTTTTTTATTCTTTACTTTAAATTTTTTTTTTTTTTTTTACACATTTTGGGTTGTTTAAATTTTCCGCTCCTGCAAGCAGAGGAAGATACAATATATCTTCCTCTTCATTCAGAAGAGGCAGTAAAGACAGGGGTGGATTTACAGTGACCGATCACTGTGATAACCAATCAGAGGCTATCAGCGATCAGGTGAGGCGGAACCGTCAGTCCCAGGTTCCGACCGTTAGTACAAGACCCGAGGCTTTTGGTGAGACCCCGGTCTCTGTGCTGGGAGGGTGCTGTGCAGTGCTCTCCTAGCACAAAGGGAAATAAGCATATATGCGGCCCCACCGAAAAAAGCCCACTTTAGTGAGGCCGCATATACAGTATGTGTGTGGTCGGCGGGAAGGGGTTAAACCTTCGGGGGTTTTCTTTTGGGTTTTTTTTACATACAAAAAAACGGATTATACTCACCTGCTGCCCGATCCTCCTCTTCTGGGGTCCCCCGCTGGCACTCCTGGCTCCTCCTCTTCTGGGAGTGACCCCATAGGAAGCTGCTTCCCATGGGAGCACTAGTGTGAGCTTGCATCCATTGGCACAGACAAGGCAGCTTGGCCCCGCCCTCTCTCTCTCTCGTCACAAATTTTGATTGAGCCAATGGTTCCTGCTGCTATCAATCTGCTCAGTTAGGAGGGTCAAAGCCAGGAGAGCTGCTGCTCTCATGCACAGTACTGGATCAAGATTGGCTTGGGTACGTATAAGGGGCGTCAAGGGGGTTTGTGTGACACAATAGGGTTTTTTACCTTAAAGTAGAATTCCACCCTAACACTAAAATCCCTGCATCTACAGACATCCACCATCTAACACTAACCTATCTAGCCTTGTAAAGAAGAAATAAGTATTCTTACCTCTTTTGAAGCTGCTCCGGTCTCCAGTGGCGGAAGCTCTGCAGAGAACACAGCCGACAAAAACATATTTACAGTACCTCTAGGTAAACCTTATTATAGTCCTACCTATAGGTACAAACAGTACTCAGGGGTTTACAACCTCTTTAAAGCATCGCTTATGGAGATTTTTAAGTACCTTAGGTTGTGGCCAATTCACGAGCATGCGCAATTTTAAAGGATGATGGGTATCTTTTTACGCTGCTTAACATTATCTTTTACATTATACACAAAATTGGGGTAAATATTGTATTTTTTTTTTAAATTCATTAAATTGTATTAAAAAAAAAAATTGCGTCCTGCCCAAATACCGTGTGACATAAAATATTGCAAGGATCGCCATTTTATACTCTAGGGCAGTGATGGCGAACCTTGACACCCCAGATGTTTTGGAACTACATTTTCCATGATGCTCGGCACTGTTGTTGAGCATCATGGGAAATGTAGTTTCTGGGGTGCCAAGGTTTGCCATCACTGCTCTAGGGTCTCTGCTAAAAATAAAATATATATTATTTATGGGTTCTAAAAAAATATATATATTGTTTGGGGGGTTTTAAGTAACTCAGTATTTCTAGCAAAAAATACTGATTTTAAACTTTTAAACAAAAAGTTGCAGAAAAGGCCTAGTCTTCAAGTGGTTAGTAAGTTAGTAAAGTGAGAGGAGACTGAAGGAGTGAGGTGAGGAGTAGAGAGATAGATTTGCGTGTCATCGGCATAGAGATGGTATTATACAATCTTACCCTAGGTTCACACTTATGCATTTTTTTAGTGTGTTTTGCATTTTGCACTACAGTCCATTTAACATGGTTTCCTATGGTACTTGTTCACCTCTATATTGTACGTTTTGCAGGCAGGACGTTTTTGAAATGGGTGGGGGACTTTTTTCCCTCGTTTTGCGTGTAATAGACATCAATGGAATTGCACCAGAAACGCAAGTGTTGTGTTTGTGATGCGATTTATGATGTGTTTTGCGGTTTGTGAATGAGTATGGTACATAGGAGGGGGGAGGATCCGGGGGCTCCCTTTCTTAATGAATCTTCCAGATTCCGATAAGCCCCCCTGCCCGCACACCCCCACAACCACCAGCCAGGGTTGTGGGGAAGAGGCCCTTGTCTTAGAGCCCCCCCGCCCCAAAGCACCCATCCCCCATGTTGAGGACATACAGCTTAGTATGGTTTGAGAGGGGGGGGGGCGCTCGCTTGTCCCCTCTCTTTCCTAACCTGCCAGGCTGCATGCTCAGATAAGGGCCTGGTATGGATTTTGGGGGGGACTGAGTTTTTTTCACAATTCTTTTTTTTGCCGGCAATTTTTTTTTTTTACAATTAGCCAGTGTTTTAAGTGGGCCGGTATGCACTGGTACTCAGTACCGCCACTTCCAAATATGGCTCTTGAGCATACCGCCACCTCTCTGTGTGCCTTAGCGTACCAGTACGCTCATTTTGGACATATGCGCCCTCAATTGCCCTCCCTAAGAATATTTCCCACTCCAGAGTCAGACCAGTCACCACCAGTGAGTCCCCCTGCTCCGGAGTCCCAGCCCAGGCCAGGGGGGGTGCTCTGTGGGGACCCTGATGTGGGGGGGCGACAAAATTTATAGGCTATAGTACCGGCACCTCTTTTGGGCCACTTAAAGCACTGCAATTAGCTGTCAGCGGGGTACTCCGCTGACAGTTGATGACTTGTTGGTTGTTAAGGACGTGGCGGCCGGCTTCCTGGCCTTAGCAACCAGCAATGTACAGAGTGTTTACAGTGTGTTTACAGTTTGTTTACAGAGGGAAAAAAAAAACATAAAACGCAAACTGCAAACTGCATAAAAAAACGAGGGTTAAAAAGCACAAAACACACTGAAAAACTCATCAAGCGCTGCCGCATGGATGTGAACCTAGACTTAGTGATCGCTGGAGGAGAGGAGACTGAGGAAATCTTTTTCCTGCCTGCAGCAGACTGGTGACATCATCTAGCCTAGTTTGGTGCTCAAGGATGACTTTTTATTGATAAAAGGTGGACCTTTTTTTTAAAAAAAATTCTACAGTTGCTGTATATTGTAATACGGCAAGAATAATTTCTTGGAGACTTGCAAAGTTATTGAAAGGCCCACTTTGAGTTTGAGAACTAAAAGGCCATTTATAAAAGATGGAAAACATCTGAAATACCAGCTTAAGGCTTCTTTTAGTGACTAGGTTCTGATCCACTTTAAATCTTTTCCACAAACCCCCGGACCCCCGAGCCTGTAATAGCAAGCCATTCCCAAAGCCAACAAGCTGAAGGAACATCACCGAAGGGTGTAACAATGTATCTCTTTATCCCTCTCATAATCTTCACTCCTGGAGCGAGGGACGAGGGGCCGTGAGCTGCACCATGTACAGTCGACTTTATTACCCTTTAATAACACAATAGATTTCGTTATGCGACCAAGAATGTCAACCTTTTGTATCAATTTAAATGACAGTAATAACAGGATATCACAACACGTCACATAATAAAACAAGGGCCCCGGGGCGAGACATTGTTCGCTGCTCCAATACGACTGCGGCAAAGTAAATGAGAATTTATAAACAAGATTCCGAGGCTGTGGGATTTAGAAGGGAGAGGAGGGCATGGATAGGAAAAGTATTTTACAAATCGGACATTAGCTCCTAATAAACTGTGAAAAGCTGAATTTTGATTGGCTGTAATGAGTTACTGCACAGCATTGCTATCCATCTTATTAAAGTGACCCTGTTGCTAAAATGAATTTGCCCCAAATAAGCTGTCTGTAAAAGAAGAGACTTCAAGGGTATGTAAACCCTAACAATAAACTTCTCTTATCTGGTCTGTTAAAGTAGTGGTAAACCTCGGAAATGAAAAATGAACAAAGCATATCCTTCTATACACAAGGGTCTCCAAACTATGGCCCTCCAGTTGTTAAGGAACTACAATTCCCATCATGCCTAGTCATGTGTGTAAATGTCAGAGTTTTACAATGCCTCATGGGATGTGTAGTTCTGCAACAGCTGGAGGGCCGTAGTTTGAGGATCCCCGTACTATAGTGTGTGCTTCTGTAGGAGTGATTTCTGTATGCTCTATCTCCATGAGGCACTTCTGACACTCTATGCCAGAGGCGTAACTAGAACCTTCAGGGCCGGGGCCTGGGGCTCTTCCCACTGATCCTGGGGCCCTTTATAACGGTCCCGCAGTGGGACCCTTCCACAAGTTCTGCAGTGGGCCCCCTTCCTGCCATCTTGGGGCCTCCCCAGGGTGGTGGAATGCCAGGGCCCGGTCGCAAGTGTGACCTTTGTGATCCTGGAAGTTCACCCACTGGTGTCAGTAGTTTTTATTTTTTGGTATTTTAATTGTATTATTTTTTATCATTTTATTACATTTTTTTACAATGTCACTGACTATGACTCTGTCCTTTCAGGAAAGGAAGGAGCTGGTAAATTACATATTTACCGACCCCATCCTGGTTCTCTATTGTGACACATCCCCTGCAGCAGCCGGCCGGAGAGAGGAGGGAGCACAGTGGGTAGGGGGCAGCACAGTTGGGGGGGGGGGGCAATGTCACTGACTATGACTCTGTCCGTTCACAAAAAAGAAGGAGCTGTTAAAATACATATTTTACGACCCCTTCATGATTCTCTATTGTGATACATCCCCTGCAGCAGCCGGCAGGAGAGGGAAGGGAGAACAGTGGGGGGGGGGGGGGCAGCAGCACAGTAGGGGGGAGACCATAGGAGCACACAGGGGCCCAGAGACAGCAGAACACAAGTGAACTGGATAGGAGGAGTGGCGGGGGCAGCATACAGAGGGAACAATCACCTCCATTTTCCACCTGCAGCTACAAGAAGAAAAAGGAGGACAGTGATTTCTCTACATGCTGCTCCCACCGCCCCTCCTGTCCAGGTGTACAGGGAGCATGGGGCCTGGTTGCAATTGCAACCCCTGTAGTTATGCCCCTGCTCTATGCTAAGTCTATGTCCCAGCACATAGCACAGGCATCACTAAATGGGGGACCGTGGGTCAGATCCAGACCAAGCCACTGTCCCATCTGGACCCTCGGTCGAGCCATTTAGGAGCCGCTTCTGTTCCCCAGTCTCGGTTGCTGTTATGCTCTGCATGTCGGAGGACACGATGGTGATATGCCAGGTGCAGGAGGCACAGCTCTGCATTGGGTGCTGGTATTAAGCTGACACAAGTCTGCATTGGACGGGAGCGAGAGCTGGACCGCCAGGGCTGGCCCAAGACCTTGTGCTGCCTGGGTCCAAGAATGAAATGCTGCCCACCCCAAAAAAAAAATCACGCCCAACAAAAGGCCCCCACATTAATTATTTTATGTAAATATAACCTTTAGAAAATATTATAGATACTGTTATCTTCTTCCATAACTCACCACCGGACCGGTCCACCAAACACCCACTGTCTGTCCTCAGTCCTCCTGTCACTATTGTGTCTTCCACGGCCACCACCCTAGAAGATCCAGCCTGCCCTGCATGAGATGGAGTGCGCTGATGTCTGACGTCATCCCACGAGGGAAGTTCCTGGAGGAGACGCTCTGCCTCCTCATACTCATCAGTTTGCACTACGGGCGTCAGTATGAGATGGGAAAATGCCCCCGTAACGCGCCACAAACTGATGACACACACTAATGCTGTAAAACAAAATCTTGGGAGTCAATTTGTTGCCCCTCTTCAAGGGCTGCCTGGCTCCAACGGACCCAGCGGAACCCATGGTAGGGCCGGCCCTGAGGACCGCCCTGCATCCTAGCCACCAATCACTTGCTGGTAAATATGAAAATCAGCCAGCAGCTCTCGCTCACAATGTCCAAGCCAAATGTCCTAAGGCTGCATTCACATGTCAGCGTATTGATTGCGGGCAGAATCGCCGAGATTCTGCCCGCGATCCGGAAATCATTGCAAATCGCGGGACGCCTGTGCGTTGCCCGTGATTTGCAATAGCACCCCAAACGCTGTGCAATGTTGCCGCGATTTCAACCTGCCGAATCGCGGTAACATCGCGCAAAAAAAATTGCGGGACGCATTACGCTCCAAAGAAGCTCTTGTACTTTTTTGGGCGTAATGCGTCCCGCGATTTTTTTTGGCGCGATGTTACCGCGATTCGGCAGGCGGAAATCGTGGCAACATTGCACAGCGTTTGGGGTGCTATTGCAAATCACGGGCAACGCACAGGCGTCCCGCGATTTGCAATGATTTCCGGCTCGCAGGCGGAATCGGTTCCCGCTGAGCAGAGGTTAAATGGTGAAACTACACAGAAACCAGGTTTTTAGAAAATTTTATTTTTTCTTGTCAGGTTCACATATGTATCTTAACAAAGCTTTATTTCAAATGTCAATCAGACCGTTGACCAATAAAATAAAATAATTTAAAAGGGCAGTTTTCATTTTTCGCTGTACAAAAAAAAAATAAAAAAAATCCTTCCTCCTCACACCTTGTTAGTGCTTCATTAAAAGGTATTCTTGGAAAATCGCTGATTGGGGGGAAAAAAGGCAGAAAATTACAAAAAAATAAATAAATAAATATGTGAAATTGTTTAAATGAGCCGCACCATTAGCAGAAATGTACAAAAGTCTTTAGAAGCCATCTCATCAAAGGGATAATTAGCTATTTATTTCCAGTGTAGCAGCATCCTTGCAGTAGCTAATAAGATGCAGGCCATTTGAATATTAATATAATAAATGATTAAATTAAACAGCAAGATTCAGACACAGAAATAGCCGTTTATGGATCCCAGGGGGGTCGCTAAAACTGCGTTCCATTTCTTTCAGCAGTTATGGCGGTGCAAGGGACGAAGATGCAAAAAGCAATATTTGTCTTATGAAACATGAAGTTTTATTTGGGGGGATGGTGGGGGGTGAGGGGGTGTAATTTATCGGCTTTGAGGTAGAGCCTGGAAAGAAATTAGCATGCTCCCCAGTATATTGAAGCATTGAGCGTGTCTGATGAACCACCAAACATAGAAACATTGAGGAGTGACAGCAGAAAAAAGACCAAGTGCTCCATAGAGTCTGCCCCATTTGTATATATAATTTTTTGTATATATTTTTTTCTTTTTTACTTGAGGCTTTGTTTGCGGGGTTTGTTGGGAATATATTGGCTTAGAGGTAAAGCTTGGTAAGTATTGAATGTGTATGATAAACTACCGAACATTAAAACATAAAAGAGTGGTGGAAGAAGAAAGACCATGAGGTCCATTTACTTTGCCACATTTTATAAAAACATTTAGTTGGGCCTCTTGAACTTAAAAAAAAAAAAATATATATATATATATATATATATATATATATATACATGACTTGAGGGGATTGGGCTGATTCACAACTGCAAGGCATTTACTGAACTGCTTGGACCTGAGTCTTGTTTTTTAGTTAATTATAAATTTCTTAATTTAAATGTTTGTTTTTTTTAAATGTATTATATATACAGTATATAATGTGTATGTATATATATATATATATATATATATATACACACACACAGTATCTCACAAAAGTGAGTACACCTCTCACATTTTTGTAAATATTTTATTATATCTTTTCATGTGACAACACTGAAGAAATGACACTTTGCTACAATGTAAAGTAGTGAGTGTACAGCTTGTATAACAGTGTAAATTTGCTGTCCCCTTAAAATAACTCAACACACAGCCATTAATGTCTAAACCGCTGGCAACAAAAGTGAGTAAACCCCTAAGTGAAAATGTCCAAATTGGGCCCAATTAAACATTTTCCCTCCCCGGTGTCATGTGACTCGTTAGTGCTACAAGGTCTCAGGTGTGAATAAGGAGAAGGTGTGTTAAATTTGGTGTTATCGCTCTCACTCTCTCATACTGGTCACTGGGAGTTCAACATGGCACCTCATGGCAAAGAACTCTCTGAGGATCTGAAAAAAAGAATTGTTGCTCTACATAAAGATGGCCTAGGCTATAAGAAGATTGCCAAGACCCTGAAACTGAGCTGAAGCACGGTGGCCAAGACCATACAGTGGTTTAACAGGACAGGAGCTCGTGCTGAGCGTCATATCCAGAGGTTGTCTTTGGGAAATAGATGTATGAGTGCTGCCAGCATTGCTGCAGAGGTTGAAGGGGTGGGGGGTCAGCCTGTCAGTGCTCAGACCATACGCTGCACACTGCATCAAATTGCTCTGCATTGCTGTCCTCCCAGAAGGAAGCCTCTTCTAAAGATGATGCACAAGAAAGCCCATAAACATTTTGCTGAAGACAAGCAGACTAAGGACATGGATTACTGAAACCATGTCCTGTGATCTGATGAGACCAAGATAAACTTATTTGGTTCAGATGGTGTCAAGTGTGTGTGGCGGCAACCAGATGAGGAATACAAAGACAAGTGTGTCTTGTCTACAGTCAAGCATGGTGGTGGGAGTGTCATGGTCTGGGGCTGCATAAGTGGGGAGCTACAGTTCATTGAGGGAACCTTGAATTCCAACATGTACTGTGACATACTGAAGCAGAGCATGATCCCCTCCCTTCGGAGACTGGGCCACAGGGCAGTATTCCAACATGATAACGACCCCAAACACACCTCCAAGACAACATCTGCCTTGCTAAAGAAGCTGGACAAGTATGTTTTCAGACCTAAACCCTATTGAGCATCTGTGGGGCATCCACAAACAGAAGGTGGAGCAGCGCAAGGTTTCTAACATCCACCAGCTCCGTGGTGTCGTCATGGAGGAGTGGAAGAGGACTCCAGTGGCATCCTGTGAAGCTCTGGTGAACTCCATGCCCAAGAGGGTTAAGGCAGTGCTGGAAAATAATGGTGGCCACACAAAATATTGACACTTTGGACCCAATTTGGACATTTTAACTTAGGGGTGTACTCACATTTGTTGCCAGCGGTTTAGACATTAATGGCTGTGTTGAGTTATATTGAGGGGACAGCAAATTTACACTGTTATACAAGCTGTACACTCACTACTTTACATTGTAGCAAAGTGCCATTTCTTCAGTGTTGTCACATGAAAAGATATAATAAAATATTTACAAAAAATGTGAGGGGTGTACTTACTTTTGTGAGATACGGATTATATATATATATATAAAATATTTATATTTTATTTATTTATTTTCACTGTATTGTCTGAGTATAGATCTATGTTTGTCCCAAACATTTTTGAGAAAAAAGACCTAAGGAAACGTGTCTAATCTCAACCATAGTTCCACCATATTTCCTACTCATAAAAGGGGAATTCCAGACTTTTTAAATTTTGTGTATATATATATATATATATATATATATATATATATATATATATATATATATAAAGGGAGGTGCAGTGCTAAGAGACGGAGATCAGATCAGTTTGAGACAGTCCATATAAAGTCCATATATATATATATATATATATATATAACTTTTTTTTTTCTCTTATTATGTCCTAGAGGCACAACTGCATATTTTTTTAGATGCAAAAAACAATATTTGTCTTATGAAACATGAAATTGTATTTGGAAGAGGGGAACATTTATTGGCTTGGAAGTAAAGTTTGGAAAGACATTAACAGGTTCCCCAGTAAGTATTGAACATGTATGGTGAACTACCAAACATAGAAATGCAAAGAAACATAGAAGGGTGATGGCAGAAAAAATACCAAGTGGTCCATAGATTTTGCCACATTTTTTTCATTTATATATAGAAAAAAAATATTATTATTTTTTTTTTTTCACTTTTTTTGTCTGATTATAGATCTATATTTGTCCCAAGTATGTTTCAACGAGATCCAAGAAAGCTTGTCTAAGCTCAACCCAGGCTCCATCCATCTGGGTGTAGAAGAAAATAAAGGGCTAGCTGACTGCCTTAATGAATACTTCTGTTCAGTTTTTACAGAAGAAAAAGAAGGAGAAGGACCTCCACTTGAAAGGATGACTAATGAATCATTTGATGCATGTGTCTTTACAGAGGAAGACATTCTAAGATTGCTGTCTAAAGTGAAGACAAATAAGTCACAGGGTCCTGATGGGATACACCCAAGATTATTAAAAGAGCTTAGTGGTGAGCTGGCAAAACCATTAACAGATCTATTTAACCAATCATTAGTAACAGGAGTCGTCCCGGAAGATTGGAAATTGGCAAATGTCGTGCCCATTCACAAGAAAGGTAGTAGGGAGGAATCGAGCAACTATAGACCAGTGAGTCTGACATCAATAGTAGGCAAATTAATGGAAACCCTATTAAAGGATAGGATTGTGGAACATCTTAAATCCCATGGATTGCAAGATGAAAAACAACATGGGTTTACTTCAGGGAGATCATGTCAAACAAATCTTATAGATTTTTTTGACTGGGTGACTAAAATAATAGACGGTGGAGGTGCAGTAGACATTGCATATCTAGATTTTAGTAAGGCTTTTGACACTGTCCCACATAGAAGACTTATCAATAAACTGCAGTCATTGAGCATGGACTCCCATATTGTTGAGTGGATTAGGCAGTGGCTGAGTGACAGACAACAGAGGGTTGTAGTCAATGGAGAACATTCAGAACAAGGTCATGTTACCAGTGGGGTACCTCAGGGATCTGTACTGGGACCAATTTTGTTTAATATCTTCATAAGTGATATTGCAAAAGGCCTCGATGGTAAGGTTTGTCTTTTTGCTGATGACACAAAGATATGTAACAGGGTTGATGTTCCTGGAGGGAAACGCCAAATGGAAAAGGATTTAGGAAAACTAGAAGAATGGTCAGAACTCTGGCAACTGAAATTTAATGTGGATAAGTGCAAGATAATGCACCTGGGGCGTAAAAACCCAAGGGCAGAATATAGAATATTTGACACAGTCCTGACCTCAGTATCTGAGGAAAGGGATTTAGGAGTAATTATTTCAGAAGACTTAAAGGTGGGAAGACAATGTAATAGAGCAGCACGAAATGCCAGCAGAATGCTTGGATGTATAGGGAGAGGTATAAGCAGTAGAAAGAGAGAAGTGCTTATGCCGCTGTACAGAACACTGGTGAGACCTCACTTGGAGTATTGTGCGCAGTACTGGAGGCCATATCTCCAGAAGGATATAGATACTCTAGAGAGAGTTCAGAGAAGAGCTACTAAACTAGTACATGGATTGCAGGAAAAAACTTACCAGGAAAGGATAAAGGACCTTAACATGTATAGCTTGGAAGAAAGAAGAGACAGAGGGGATATGATAGAAACATTTAAATACATAAAGGGAATCAACTCGGTAAAGGAGGAGAGCATATTTAAAAGAAGAAAAACTACCACAAGAGGACACAGTTTTAAATTAGAGGGGCAAAGGTTTAAAAGTAATATGAGGAAGTATTACTTTACTGAGAGAGTAGTGGATGCATGGAATAACCTTCCTGCAGAAGTGGTAGCTGCAAATACAGTGAAGGAGTTTAAGCATGCATGGGATAGGCATAAGGCTATCCTTCATACAAGATAGGGCCAGGGACTATTCATAGGATTCAGATATATTGGGCAGACTAGATGGGCCAAATGGTTCTTATCTGCCGACACATTCTATGTTTCTATGTTTCTATCTCCCACTCATACAAAAGTAAATAACAGACTTTTTATTACACATATATATATATATATATATATATATATATATATATATATATATATATATATATATATATATATATATATTATATATATAAATATATATATATATATATATATATATATATATATATATATATATATATTGTAATGTCCAAGAGGCACAACTAAATGTTTTATTAAAATTTTGTCAGTATTTATTGTTTACTACTTGCAGGCAGCTAGTGGTGAACTCCAAGCTGTAGCACCAGCTTTCTGGAGGGTTAGATTAAAAATCCTGCAATGAAATATGTTTGAATAGCAGATAAATCAGATTATATACATTATATATTTAAATAACCCAGAGGAAGGACCCACCACATACTCATCTTATAGCCTCCAAATAAAAAGGCAAGTAAATAGAAAGTAAAGTGAAGTGCACATCTAGGTGGACCCCTATTGCCTTCTTTCTTCTCAGTCCTGATCTGGACAAAAATTCACTCTCGCTTGACTAAATGATTCAGAGGAGGCCTACTTCTAGTAGTTTGTGATCTTCAGTGATTACACAAGTGCACTGAAGCATAAAAAGGATTTATGACTGTTGAAGACACTAAATCAGACATGTAATAGGGAACACAGTTTATTTTACTCCCACAGATGCCACCACGGGCATCCATAAAACATGGCAAACTCCAGTGGTCAGAAGAAGGTCTATCAGTAGTGCCCTAAATCTATCATGGGTGAGGATAACCTAGGGGAACCCATAAGAAGCATCACCACCTCTAGGCAGCACCAACATAAGGATGTCTGTGCTATCTTCTGAAAACTACATGGGCCATTTAGATGTCCTGATTGAAAGGAGAGATCG
The DNA here is from genome assembly GCF_965119305.1 of Pelophylax lessonae. NCBI lineage: Eukaryota > Metazoa > Chordata > Amphibia > Anura > Ranidae > Pelophylax > Pelophylax lessonae. The sequence goes on from NC_138777.1 coordinate 224,020,293, forward strand.
ATGGCCACTGGTTGTATTTATCGGAAGGGGCAGGAGACATTTTTCAGCTGCATTTTTTAGTGAAGGAAACATGAATGAGGAAACTGTTACAGTACTCACATGATCTTCTAGGATTTCCAGGATTCCAAGGACCTTTTTTACTTATAGGATCCCTGCCAGGTCCTCCAGGATTTCCAGGATTCCTAAGACCTTCACTGCCTCCAGGACTTCCGGAGTTCCTTGAAATGAAGCTGGGCCTGCCCTCTGACCAGAAGGGCATTTAAGGACCAGACTTTTAAGTGTTTGGTGCTGAGTCTTATCACCAGCTACCTCAGAGATAAAGCACTATAACACTTGTCTGTTAGTTGTCTGCCTGTTTCCAATCCGCACTGACCTGACTACTCTATCACCAATCCACCTGCCTCAACTCCTGCCTGAATCTTACTACATGTTAACCCGGTGTCTGCCTGAACCTGAGAACTCTGTCACCTGCCTTGACCTCTGCCTGGACCTGACTACTCCCTCACCTGCCAGGCTGCCACCAACTAAGACCCGGACTGACCTGACCACTCTCTTGTCTCCAGCTCCGTGAGCTGCTTTTATACAACATGGGTTGATCCTGAGGGCCCCCAACCTGGTGCCAGCTTGCAGTAAAGAAACCTAGGACCACTTGGGTTTTCTATTTCCACCATCAGGAGCTCTGGTGAAGACCAGCTGCCACTTAGACTCCATGCCTCAGGTGAGCCTGCATCACCTGCCAGGGGGCACTAAAACCAAAACTACCACAAGATTAAGATAAGTCACAAGAAGGCTTGTACATTTAGAGGGCAATATATCAGAGTTCAGATTTAAATCAGGACATAGATCTATAGTCCCCCGCTACTGAGGGGTTAATACAGCAAAGAACATAGAGTCAAAAACATTGACAGCGTAAGCAAATGCAGTTTCCCATGGTGTTGTTCATTTGCTCCCCCCCCCACCCCCCTTTTCCTGCCGGTGACTACAGATAAAGCGAAAAATAGCTTAAGTAATTATAATTGGCCGTTATATCAATAAAGGTGTTTCCACGTTTAAGCGAGTCGAATGAAAACTGCACACAATCCAAATCCCTGGAACCTGGTGGATGTTAATAAACAGCTGGTCACAGTTTTTGCTTAATTGGCAATTCACGTAGCACGGACTCAGATCTCTTCAGATAAAACTGCGAGTGCAAAAACATTCTTTTTTTTGTGTCGTGTTTACAAGGATGCTACTACGATCTCAGCTCTTAGATCTTCCTCTTGAAAAAAATATACATGAGCGAAAAAATATTTACAAAATGTTTCCTTAAAAAAGTGGATAAACGTTTGGAGGAAAGAAAAATTACATGTATTAACTGTTTGGTAGGTGTGTGATGGACCGATGAGAGTAGTGGCTGATTCTCATGAGTGTGTTTTCCTTGCCAGAGATAAATGTATGGTAAAAGTAAAGTATATATGGACCCAGTTTCAGTCCTCCTCATTGGGGCTATCCTCCTGGGGCCACAAACGGGTGCCAGTCTGCAGCAAAAAAAACCCAGGATCACTAGGGTTCCCGGTCCATCTCCACCATCAGGAGCTCTTGTCAAGACTAACTGCCACTTAGACTTTGCACCTATCAGTCACTCTGGTGAGGACCAAGTGCCACTTAGATGTTGCACCTATTAGGAGCTTTGATGAAGGCCAACTGCCACTAATTATACTTTGCACCCATCAGGAGCTCTGGTGTAGACCAACTGCCACTTAGACTTTGCACCCTTTAGAAGTTCAGGTGAAGATCAACTGCCACTTAGACTTTGCACCCATCAGGAGCTCTGGTAAAGACCAACTGCCACTAATTAAACTTTGCACCCATCAGGAGCTCTGGTGAAGACTAACTGCGACTTAGACTTTGCACCCATCAGAAGCTCTGGTGAAGACCAATTTCCCCCCTTTCACTGAAATGATTATGGGGTACTTTAGTACCAATGTTGATGGACAAGGGCCTCTTCTCCACATCAAGTCCCCCAAAAAGGATGTTGGAGCTTGTGGGGGAGGGCTCATAAAAAGAATTTGGAACCTCCCACTGTAATAAGGAGTTTCCATATATCAGCCCTCCTCCACAGGGGTACAGGGGTACATTTGTACATATGCCTTTCAAAATAGAGGAGGCGCCTGAGGATATGCAAGGATGGTGGGGTGGGGAGGGGGGAAGTAAAGTGGCACCTTGTCCTAATTTTGAGGGACAAGGGTTTCTTCCCCACATCCAGTTTCTCAAAAAGGATGTGGGATCTTGTAGGGGAGGGGTCTTTTTTAAAGGAATCTTTATGCTAAGGGGGTGCCCAGACATCAACCCTCTTCCAGGAGAATGAGTACAGGGGTACATTAGTCCCCCTTACCCATTCCTTCAAAGAGTTATATATAAGAAAAGACACCAACGCCATAAATAATCATAAATAATAACACCTGATGTAAATGAATTGTCAATCACGGCATACAGAAATCTTTGCTTGCCACACTTCCATCACTAAGGGTTTATTTACTACAGCTAGAGAGTGCAAAATCAGCCACACTTCTGCACAGAAACAATTCAACTTCCAGGTTTAATTGCCAAATCTTAATTAAACAAGCTGAGGTTAGAAGCCTTTTAGGTACTTTGCAGAAGTGTGACTGATTTTGCACTCTCTCGCTTTAGTAAATAAACCCCTAAATGACAAATTCCTGTGATATTGTAAAGTGACCTTTATTGGGGGTGGGGATCGTGCTGGACTGACTCAATCAATCACTGTTTGTAAATAAATGAAGATGTAGGCAGGTTGGAAGAATTTCCTTCCAATTATTTGTGCCCAACTTGAAAGGAGGTGGTGGTGAGTAGGGATGGGCTGTGTGTTCGAGTCGAACGTAAGTTGGACTCGAACATCAGCTGTTCATGTGTTTGCTGAACACACAAACAAATGGGGCGCTCGGCGGGAAGATCGCCCACCAATGAGCACCCCCCCATAATGCACTGCGCTCTTGCAGTGCATTGGTTGCAGATGATTAGGCAAAGCGTGCACCTGACCTGTATGCTTTGGCCAATCACAGCACAATTTACTGTAAGAGGCATGATTGGCAGAGTGTCTTTGGCCAATCATAGCTCAGGGGCTAAGTCCACGCCCCACACTACATAAGGCTGCTGCTTACACAGCATGTATAGTGTATGGTAATAGAGATTAGGCACTGGTAGTTAGTGGATAGTGTGTTTAGTCAGGTTAGTGCAGTCAGTGTAGGGTACAGGCATACCCCACTTTTAAAATGTATGTATATGTTGTAGTCCTGGGTCCCCTCCCGGTGCTCCCCAAGTTTGATGTCCCTGTCACTTATGGTTCGGGAGCAGTGCCATGTCAAGCTGACCAAAATTTCTCATAGACACCAATGTTGAAGACCGGGAGCTGTGCCATGTCAAGCTTTCTTATAGATGCCAATGAGCACTGAATGCTGAAAATTGGTCTGGGCAGGAAGAGGGTGAAAATGCTCTGTATTTAGGTGGTTAAGGGGAACCCTATGGCAGAATTGAGAAAAAAAAATGGGTGTGGTCCCCCCCATAATCTTTACCAGACCCTTTGGGTCAGGTTTAGGTTTTAAGGAGAACTCCACGCCAAAATTAAAAAAAAAAAAGGTGTGGGGTCCCCCCTCCCAAAATCCATACCAGACCCTTATCCGAACATGCAGCCTGGCAGGCCAGGTAAGGAGGGGGACGAGTGAGTGCCCCCCTCCTGAACCATACCAGGCCGCTTGCCCTCAACATGCGGAGGGTCCTTTGGTGATGGGGACAAGGGCCTCTTCCCGACAACCCTGGGCTGTGGTTGTGGGGGTCTGCGGGCAAGGGGCTTATCTAAATCTGGAAGCCACCTTTAACAAGGGGGCCCCCAGATCCCACCCACTCTATGTGAATGGGTATCGGGTACACAGTAACCCCTACCCATTCACCAAAAAAGTGTCAAAAAGTAAGAACCACAGAAAAACTGGATTTTTGACTTACCGTAAAATCCTTTTTTTTTAAGTTTATTGACGGACGCAGTTCTCTCTGATCCATATCAGTAGGGTAATACTGCCCCCTACAGGAGTAGGACAGTAGGACACTTGGCAGAAAAAAGTTCTGGCTACGCCTATGGGCAGTCCAGGAGGGTACACCCTCTCTCTTCCTGCATAGGATGTCAGTTTTGTAACAAAGCAGTGTCAGAAAAGTAACACCAACCCAACTCAAAATAGAGGGGCGGGTACTGTGTCCGTCAATGAACTTAAGAGAAAAGGATTTTACGGTCAGTCAAAAATCCAGTTTTCTCTATCGTTCATTGACGGACTCAGTTCTCTCTGATCCATATCAGTAGGGACGTCCCAAAGCAGTGCCATAAAATGAGGGGTGGGAACAGCAGAAAAGAACAAGTTCCCAAGGCCAAACATAGCCGACCAGGCAACATAGGACTCATCAGAACAAAAGATGAGGCCCACCTGAAACAAACAGTAAACACCCTCAAGGAAGGTCAAAAGCCCTCCAAACAGCAGCCAGCAAAAAACCTTGCGGCCGAAAAGAGGCAACTGTTGATGCCAGCACATCCACCTTATAAAATGTGGTAAAGGTGTGAACAGACTACCAGGTAGCCGTCTTGCAATCTGGAGCACTGACTGACATCCTATGCAGGAAGAGAGAGGGTATACCCTCCTGGACTGCCCTTAGGCATAGCCAGAACTTTTTTCTGCCTAGTGTCCTACTCCTGTAGGGGGCAGTATTACCCTACTGATATGGATCAGAGAGAACTGCGTCCATCAATGAACTATAGAGAAACAGTTTTTGACAAGTCCTTTATTAAAAAATTCAAAAACAGTGTCCCTCAATGTAAATCCATCGTCAATCACAAAAAAATAGAAAAACTAAAACAAAAGCTTCCGCCTCTTGGGAGGCATCCTACCGTCTGCCCGATGTGCGCTTTGACAGTTCTTATATAGGCAAGGGGCAGGGCCACGTCACCCGGTGGCACCGCCCCTTCACGTGTCATCAGAAGGGATGGTGCCAGGGGGTGTAGTAGCGGGGTTGCCCCTCCCCTTGCCTATATAACAGCTGTCAAAGTGGAGAGAAGGCAGGAGTCCTCCCAAGAGGCGGAAGCGTTTTTTATTCATTTGATTTTTCGAGTGCGGCGGGCGTCATGATTGACAATGGATTTACGTCGAAGGACACAATTTTTTTTAATTTTTAATAAAGGACTTGTTGAAAACTGTTTCCTGTGGTTCTTACTTTTTGAATTTTTTTTGGTGAATGGGTAGGGGTACGATGTACCCAATACCTATTAACATATGGGGGGGTCGGGATCTGGGGCTTCCAGATTCTGGTAAGCCCCCCACCCCCAGACCCTGACAACCACAGCCCAGAGTTGTCAGAAAGAGGCCCTTGTCCCCATCAACATGGGGCCAAGGAAGAGCCCCCCCTACCCTAAAGCACCCATCCCCCCTATGTTGAGGGCATGTTGCCTGGTATGATTCAGAAGGGGGGGGGCGCTTGCTCGCTGCCCCCCCCACCCCCATTTCCTGACCTGCCAGGCTGTATGCTCGGATAAGGGTCTGTTATGGATTTTGGAGGGGACCCGTTTTTTTTTTTCATTTTTTTTATCTGTATTATTGGGAGCCGACAATACATTACAGCAGCGAGCACGTTTAAATGCAATTTTTTCCTTTAGAAATGTCAGTATTGCTGCAGCAGGCTCAATACATTGTACAGATGCGCCACTTTACAGGCAGACTAAGAGGATCCCCAGGCACGATATTTTAAGAAATTTTTCATTTTATTGTTTCACTTTAAGTATCATTAAAATCACTGCTCCTTTAAAAACAATAATTAAAAAAAAAATTTGCATTGATACATGTCCCCCAGGGCAGTACCCGGACCCCCATACACTATTTTGGCAATAATTTGCATATAAGCCTTTAAAATGAGTCTACAAAATGAGGACTTTTCATTTTTCATGTTCGTGTCCTATAGACTCTAATAGTTTGCTAGAACTTTTTTCCCTGTTCGAGATTTTCTGGTGCGAGCCAAACAAGGGGGTGTTTGGCCCATCCCTAGTGGTGAGCCTTATTGGGGCCTGGGCTGCTGCCTCAGGTCACGGCCTTACGGTCGGTTCCGCAGGTGACCTTGGAAAGTGGATGAAAAGGAGTGCCTGGTATCCAGTAAATGTGAGTTTGAAAAGACATTTTATTGAGGGTAGCAACGAATAAAATCAAGCCAACACGTTTTAGGGGGAACAGAGGCTCCCCTTCCTTCAGGGCTGTGTAACAAATAAAAGGGTACACAAGAAGTGGTATTGTAAACACAGGGATGGAGATCCCAGGCGATGTAATTGACCGAATATGGTCAATGGCCAAATCAGGTCAATGTCTTTACATGGGATCCCCAGCTGCCTGATGACCTTACAGCAGAGGCGCAACTAGAACCTTCAGGACCCCAGGTGCAAGAAACCATGAAGGGCCCCCTGGACCCCTGACCAGGCCCTTCCCTTCAAACCTGGGACACTTCCCACCCATCCTGGGGCCCTTTACTCTTGTTGCAGTGCCCTTTATTAAGGTCCCGCAGCGGGTCCCTTTCACAAGTTCTGCAGTGACCCCCCTTCCTGCCATCTTGGGGCCTCCCCACGGTGGTGGAATGCCAGTTTCAAGTGTGACCTTTGCGATCCTGGAAGTTCACCCACTGGTGTCAGTAGTTTTTATTTTTTGGTATTTTAATTGTATTATTTTTTTATCATTTTATTTTATTTTTTTACAATGTCACTGACTATGACTCTGTCCATACAGAAAAGGCAGGAGCTGGTAAATTACCTATTTACCGATCCCTTACTGGTTCTCTAGGAAGACAACGTTAAAAATTGAGCGACTCTTTATATTGGTAGATCCAATGATTATTTAGACATGGAGGAACCTGTAATGTGGTTTTGAAGACCCTACGCGTTTCAATTATACTCTTCTTCAGGGGTATTTTTAGACCTTGGTTCCAATTGATTGTTTTATAACTATTTTACATTGTTCTACAAAGACAGAAACAAAAATGTTAATTTTATATCATGGTACAACTTAAAGTTATGTATCATTTGTTTTTAGTTGTATATTATTCACCATATCTCATCATATACATACCATGTCTTTTTTTTGGTCATTCGATCTGTAAAGAGTCGTGTTTAAAAACTTGATCGTTTTAGCCTTCCCCAGAATCACATGCCGGGAGATGTATACGGGGGTTTGTACTGAGGATTCAAACCATTCCTACTCAATCCAAAATAGGGAAAGAGAGAGATGGGTGAGTCAGTACTGGATAGGAAGCCGAGATAGGGACAGAAACGTGGGACGGAAGCACTGAGTCACTACAAGGGGTCCATACCCAAAAGAAGAACACCAGCTTATTCAGTCCGCCATTCTAGAAAAATTAAGTTAGAAAATATAAATGTTGTATTCTTATTTATTGGTAACATACTTTCTTAGTTAGAGAATAACAGTATGAAGAGATGTATCTCTTAACTTATTTGAAGTTTAAATCAGGTTTGTAGGATTTTAAATTTACATATTCCTAGGTATTGAGTATTCATTTAAGCATTGTAATAGGAATGTGGATTAAAAAATAAAAATTAAATAAATAAAAAATAAAACCAGATATATATCATCTTGCAGGATATAAGTTGTTCCCTTTGCAAAATACATTCATGCTCTCAAAGGGATGCCTACCTTATACAGGTGTGTTGTCAAGAAAGGAGGCTTTGGAGGGTAGGACAGATCAAATAATCACACTTGCAAGATATTTTCAATGGCCATATAATTTCCAAAGAGACAGAGGAGACATCTATTTTAAATATAAAGTTATATGTCAGTAGGTAAGTATATATTTGTTCATACAACAAATTTGGTGCATGATTATAGTCTGTACTTCTAGAAAAGAAAGTCAGACCAGAGAATGCATCTATCTATAAGTATCTTCAAAAGTTTTTATATTTCAAAAATTACCTCTTGGGAAATGTCAGGCCGATTGCAGAGTGTGTGTCCCTCTCCTCCTGTGAGTGAAGAATGCCTAAATGGTTGTGGGAGGGATGGCTTTTTATATCTGAGTTTATGAGAATGGATTGACTGATCTAAAACAGGTGTATGTGGTGGGAGGGCCCCCTGAGGGGGCGGTGCGGAGGGGGGTCCCACGGGATGTCATCCAATCGGGGCCAGCCGTCATGACACGTCGGGATGAAGTCCGACCGTCACCACGGCAACCCCGCCGTCAACAAACCCGGGATCGCGATCCGCATCGCTCCCCCACCGACGCACGAGAGGGGGAAACAGGGCGGTCAGTTTTGACCATCCTGACCCGCAAAGCCATCCATCTCTAAGGCATGGATTGCCAGAGATCGGATGGCTTACGTGCGCCGGGCAGTGACTATGCGGACCGCCCACTTTAGAATCGTCCCATCTCAGCTTCCTCCAAGGGCGGATGTGATGTCACACAATGTGTGGCTTACCCGATCTTCCCGCATACAAGTCCCAGAATGCCTCTGGGGAAGCCTACGATCTGTATGACAAGTCATAGATTAAAGAAAGCAAAAGGAGAGAAAGGAAGATGTAAATAACAGCATACATTGGACATAATATATTACATAAACCATACAATGTATCTAATTATCGTTTTAAATTTGTTGGTATTTACATTACTGTTGATCATGTATGACAAAAGGGATGTATTTCCACATCATACAGTTATATTGACAAGATTTCTTTGTTATTATTAAACATTTGCATACATTGATGGAGATAATATACATTCATAGATATTGATGGTAATAATATATCATTGAATACAAGAAATTATTCTATAATACAGTATTGCACTTCTGATTTTATTTTGCCTATCGTATCTTGGGTCATGATGTCACGAATGATATCTTTATTGTCACTTTCTTAAAACAGATATGTCTGCTAAATTTGAAAATAAAAGTATAGGATATATAGTCATATTGTTCCCCAGTCACTACATAAATTCCCAGGGAACTTTTTGAGTAGATATAGCCAGTGGCATCAAATGTTTAGAGCGTGACATCATCACCTAAATCTTTAGGCATAATATAGGCAGTGATACAAGAAAAAAAAAAAAAAAAAAAAAAAAAAAAAAAAGGGGGGGGGGGGGGAAAGGGATTTTTTATTTCTCTTTTCTTTCCCTTCTTTTTCCTTCTCCTTATCATTTTTTAAGAGAAGGGAAGGAAAGAGAGGGATGTAGACCATGGGACCTAATATAGGATTTTATGTTTTAAGTCATTTTCCACTCAGATTTTCCCGATACGAATCCCTCCAAAAAGGGCTTGTATGAGATCATCTCATTCAAGCCTGGAGGTGTAGTAGCTTGGAGTCTGAAGATCCATTTTTGTTCTTTTTGAAGGAGAATTTTATTCCAGTCTCCACCTCGAATACCTATATGGACCCTATCTAGGATGATGAAGGAGATTTTGGGAAATCTCCCATCATGCATCTGGATGACATGTCTGCCCAAGGGCAGATCTGGATTTTTAGTTTTCATTGAATGAATATGTTTGTATGCTCTCTGCCAAAATTCTAACTTAGTTTTTCCTATGTAGAAAGAGGGGCATTCACATTTAAGCATATACACTACCCCTTGGGTCTTACAGTTTGCAAAGTGGTGTGGACGGTACAACTCTCCATTTGGCAATTTAATGCCCTTCCTTACATTCATGAATTGACAATATTGGCAACCCCCACATTTAAAGGTACCATGATATTTACATGGATCCTTTGAGGGTCCAGTTTTAAATTCGCTAGCAACAAGCTTGTCTTTTAACGATGTTGCGCGTTTAAAGGTAAAATGTGGTTTTTCAGAGACAAATTATTTGATGTTTGGATCCATTTTGAGGAGGTGCCAATATTTTTCTATGATACGTTGGATATCTCTTTGCTGATTAGAGAAGCGCGTAATGATGCGAGGAGTGTCATCTATCTCTTTCTTTGTCCGTGTTTTGAAAAGGAGTTCCTGCCTGTTTTTTTCGTTGGCTTTATGAAAAGCTTTTTTTAAACAGGATTTAGAATATCCTCGATCTGATAGGCTTTTTCTCAGATTATCAGCTTCTTTTTTGTAGTCCTGTTCACGTGAGCAATTTCTCCTGATTCTTAAATATTGACTAAAAGGTATGGAATTTATAAGTGGTTTTGGATGGAAACTGCTGGCATGTAATATGCAGTTCCCTGCCGTTGGCTTTCTATATAGATTACTTCTTATAAAGCCTTCTGAGTCCTTAATTAGTTGAATGTCTAAGAAGGCAATCATCTCCGGATCCCAATTTGCAGTAAATTTTAGATTGAATGTATTGTTGTTCAGTTTTTTTAGGAACTGATCGAGTTCAGTCAGATTGCCGTCCCAGATCATTAGGACATCATCGATATATCTTAGCCATATTATGGCATGTTCCATACCATCACTTCCAAAATCCCCCATGTGTAGGGAGCGTTCCCACTCCCCCAGGTACAGGTTTGCGTACGATGGGGCACAGCCTGTCCCCATCGCAACGCCCTGCACCTGGAGGTAGTGGGAACCATTGAAGGTGAAAAAATTATGATGTAAAATGAAGTTGAGAGAATCCAGAAGAAAATTGTTTAGAGGCCAATCATATCGACAGTTTTGTGACAATATATGTTGGATACAGGCCAAGCCTTTGTCGTGGGGGATGGAACTGTATAGGGCCTCGACATCGATAGCCACCAGGTATGTTTGTAGGGGGACTTGTATTCCCTCTACATTTTGAAGCAGATGAATGGTATCTTTTATATAACTTGGTAGACCTATAACGTATGGGCGTAAAAAATTGTCTATAAATTGGCTGAGATTTTCGGTTAGTGAGCCATTCCCTGATATTATTGGGCGTCCTGTTGGTTGCGATAGGCTTTTATGCAATTTCGGGAGAGCATAAAACGTGGGGGTGCGTGGTATTTTAGTGCGCACAAATTCCCAATCGTTTTTGTTCAGGACATTCTTGGTTCGGGCAGTATCCACTAGGTGGTAGAATTCTGTGTAGAAATTTTTAATTTTTGATGCTGTAATTGGTTTATACCATTCTGTATTATTTAGAATTCTCATGCACATACTGACATAGATCTCCTTGTCCAGTACGACAATATTACCGCCTTTGTCTGATTGTTTTATGACAAGGTCGGTATTATCTGATAAGTCCCGTAGTGCTTTTTGTTCTTCTCGTGATAGATTGCCCGTAGATTTTTTTGGGTTTAATCTTTTTTATTTCATTAGTGGTGAAATTGACAAAAGCTTGCACATTAGGATTGGTATTTAGTGCCGGAAAGAAATCTGATTTCTTTTTATTTTTATTTTTACCGGTGGCTATCGATGTCGAGGGATCTCTATTTTGTATGTCCTCACCCACTAGAAGGACTTCTAAATTCACTTGATCAATAAGATCAGGGGGATCGTTTTCATCGAGGAGGCTTACTAGAGTGTTTACTGCCTCTTCTTCTTTTTTATCTAGCTGGGTGTTTGGCTCTGAACTTTTTTTACTATACATTTGTTTCAAAATTAATTTTCTGGCAAAGAGTTGAAGGTCCTTAATGACCTCGAAATTATCTATATCTTCATTTGGACAGAAACTTAATCCTCGCATCAAAACGCGCCTCTCCATATCATTCAAAGGGTAACTCGACAGGTTTACAATATTTAAATTAGAGCTCATATCTTTTTTATCAACAACTTGTGTTAGCTGGGTGGCAGAGGGTCCACAAGAGAACGGGAAAAACCCGGAAAGGAAGTAGACATAGATTCGGAAGTGTTGCCTTCATGAATAGAAAGCGTGTTGGAATTGTGAGAAATAGGGGTGTCACTTCGAGAAGGAGGTGGAAGAGATAGTGAGGAGGAGGCCAAACCACCCGTAGTATTACCTGTCACCAGTGAAGTTTTTGAAGATGGAGGTGCATGTGTTACTTTTTCAGTGATTCGTTTTTTATATTGGTTTTCGTGTGAGCCCTCTTCCTGAGAGCTGCGTTTCTTTTTGCTTCCATGCTTTATACGTGTGGGAAGATCGGACCTGTTATAAAGAGAAGAAGTTGAAGATGCATCAGATAGAGAAGAGTAGTCTTCCTGTTTTTGGGGACCTCTATTTCTTTGAAATTGTTTTTTGATTGGATTTCTTATTGTGTTCCATGTATATGCTCTTTCATCATTAAAGGCCTTTATATCTCTATGTAATTTTTTGTCTTTTTTGATAATGATATCTTTATTGTACTTGTCTAGATGTTCATCAAGTTCTTTTTCAAGTCTTGAAAATGCAGGGTGGGTCTTTAGTTTTGAGAGTTGTTCATATACGGTCTCTAATTCTTTCTCAATCTCTTTCATTTTCTTTTTGTATTGGACTGTCAGAAGTGCCATCATATCCTGAGAGCATCTCAACAGGATTGTTTCCCATTCTTTTTTGAAGGAAGAGTCTGGGTTTTCCAGGGTGGGGAAAATCTGTACTCTTAGTCCAAATGGTGCTACATTATTGAGATTATATTGCTCAAATGAATGTGTATGCCAATAATATGATGACTTTCTCTCCAATAGCTTTCTAAGATTGAAAAATATTGTGTTAATTTCTGAATCTTTTTTCTCTTTGTTTGAGAAATCAAGGTAAGCCTGGGAGACAAAGGTCTCCCAGCCCTTACCTCTGTATCTCATCATTATTCCAAATATATACTATTTTATATGTTGTAAATTAATTGCTTATTTATGCCAACAACCACAATGGAAAAGGAAAGGGGGGTTTGGGTGTCTTCCACCCGGTTATATAGATAACAAGAGGGGTTGTGGGAGTTGGATAGGTTTGAAAAAGTGCTGGGTCGTTTTAAACCCTCATCCCTTTAGCTAGTATAAAGCATAAATATGGATAATATCCCCCAGATTGGGACTATGACGGGTAACGACACAGGTTGGTATAACCAAAGAAAAAGGTTTATTTGTTGTAAACACAATAAAAAATATATATATACATTAATTGGCAAAAGGGCCAAAAATATTACACAATTGCACAATTTAGAAAGACAACGTTAAAAATTGAGCGACTCTTTATATTGGTAGATCCAATGATTATTTAGACATGGAGGAACCTGTAATGTGGTTTTGAAGACCCTACGCGTTTCAATTATACTCTTCTTCAGGGGTATTTTTAGACCTTGGTTCCAATTGATTGTTTTATAACTATTTTACATTGTTCTACAAAGACAGAAACAAAAATGTTAATTTTATATCATGGTACAACTTAAAGTTATGTATCATTTGTTTTTAGTTGTATATTATTCACCATATCTCATCATATACATACCATGTCTTTTTTTTGGTCATTCGATCTGTAAAGAGTCGTGTTTAAAAACTTGATCGTTTTAGCCTTCCCCAGAATCACATGCCGGGAGATGTATACGGGGGTTTGTACTGAGGATTCAAACCATTCCTACTCAATCCAAAATAGGGAAAGAGAGAGATGGGTGAGTCAGTACTGGATAGGAAGCCGAGATAGGGACAGAAACGTGGGACGGAAGCACTGAGTCACTACAAGGGGTCCATACCCAAAAGAAGAACACCAGCTTATTCAGTCCGCCATTCTAGAAAAATTAAGTTAGAAAATATAAATGTTGTATTCTTATTTATTGGTAACATACTTTCTTAGTTAGAGAATAACAGTATGAAGAGATGTATCTCTTAACTTATTTGAAGTTTAAATCAGGTTTGTAGGATTTTAAATTTACATATTCCTAGGTATTGAGTATTCATTTAAGCATTGTAATAGGAATGTGGATTAAAAAATAAAAATTAAATAAATAAAAAATAAAACCAGATATATATCATCTTGCAGGATATAAGTTGTTCCCTTTGCAAAATACATTCATGCTCTCCAAGGGATGCCTACCTTATACAGGTGTGTTGTCAAGAAAGGAGGCTTTGGAGGGTAGGACAGATCAAATAATCACACTTGCAAGATATTTTCAATGGCCATATAATTTCCAAAGAGACAGAGGAGACATCTATTTTAAATATAAAGTTATATGTCAGTAGGTAAGTATATATTTGTTCATACAACAAATTTGGTGCATGATTATAGTCTGTACTTCTAGAAAAGAAAGTCAGACCAGAGAATGCATCTATCTATAAGTATCTTCAAAAGTTTTTATATTTCAAAAATTACCTCTTGGGAAATGTCAGGCCGATTGCAGAGTGTGTGTCCCTCTCCTCCTGTGAGTGAAGAATGCCTAAATGGTTGTGGGAGGGATGGCTTTTTATATCTGAGTTTATGAGAATGGATTGACTGATCTAAAACAGGTGTATGTGGTGGGAGGGCCCCCTGAGGGGGCGGTGCGGAGGGGGGTCCCACGGGATGTCATCCAATCGGGGCCAGCCGTCATGACACGTCGGGATGAAGTCCGACCGTCACCACGGCAACCCCGCCGTCAACAAACCCGGGATCGCGATCCGCATCGCTCCCCCACCGACGCACGAGAGGGGGAAACAGGGCGGTCAGTTTTGACCATCCTGACCCGCAAAGCCATCCATCTCTAAGGCATGGATTGCCAGAGATCGGATGGCTTACGTGCGCCGGGCAGTGACTATGCGGACCGCCCACTTTAGAATCGTCCCATCTCAGCTTCCTCCAAGGGCGGATGTGATGTCACACAATGTGTGGCTTACCCGATCTTCCCGCATACAAGTCCCAGAATGCCTCTGGGGAAGCCTACGATCTGTATGACAAGTCATAGATTAAAGAAAGCAAAAGGAGAGAAAGGAAGATGTAAATAACAGCATACATTGGACATAATATATTACATAAACCATACAATGTATCTAATTATCGTTTTAAATTTGTTGGTATTTACATTACTGTTGATCATGTATGACAAAAGGGATGTATTTCCACATCATACAGTTATATTGACAAGATTTCTTTGTTATTATTAAACATTTGCATACATTGATGGAGATAATATACATTCATAGATATTGATGGTAATAATATATCATTGAATACAAGAAATTATTCTATAATACAGTATTGCACTTCTGATTTTATTTTGCCTATCGTATCTTGGGTCATGATGTCACGAATGATATCTTTATTGTCACTTTCTTAAAACAGATATGTCTGCTAAATTTGAAAATAAAAGTATAGGATATATAGTCATATTGTTCCCCAGTCACTACATAAATTCCCAGGGAACTTTTTGAGTAGATATAGCCAGTGGCATCAAATGTTTAGAGCGTGACATCATCACCTAAATCTTTAGGCATAATATAGGCAGTGATACAAGAAAAAAAAAAAAAAAAAAAAAAAAAAAAAAAAAAAAAAAAAGGGGGGGGGGGGGGGAAAGGGATTTTTTATTTCTCTTTTCTTTCCCTTCTTTTTCCTTCTCCTTATCATTTTTTAAGAGAAGGGAAGGAAAGAGAGGGATGTAGACCATGGGACCTAATATAGGATTTTATGTTTTAAGTCATTTTCCACTCAGATTTTCCCGATACGAATCCCTCCAAAAAGGGCTTGTATGAGATCATCTCATTCAAGCCTGGAGGTGTAGTAGCTTGGAGTCTGAAGATCCATTTTTGTTCTTTTTGAAGGAGAATTTTATTCCAGTCTCCACCTCGAATACCTATATGGACCCTATCTAGGATGATGAAGGAGATTTTGGGAAATCTCCCATCATGCATCTGGATGACATGTCTGCCCAAGGGCAGATCTGGATTTTTAGTTTTCATTGAATGAATATGTTTGTATGCTCTCTGCCAAAATTCTAACTTAGTTTTTCCTATGTAGAAAGAGGGGCATTCACATTTAAGCATATACACTACCCCTTGGGTCTTACAGTTTGCAAAGTGGTGTGGACGGTACAACTCTCCATTTGGCAATTTAATGCCCTTCCTTACATTCATGAATTGACAATATTGGCAACCCCCACATTTAAAGGTACCATGATATTTACATGGATCCTTTGAGGGTCCAGTTTTAAATTCGCTAGCAACAAGCTTGTCTTTTAACGATGTTGCGCGTTTAAAGGTAAAATGTGGTTTTTCAGAGACAAATTGTTTGATGTTTGGATCCATTTTGAGGAGGTGCCAATATTTTTCTATGATACGTTGGATATCTCTTTGCTGATTAGAGAAGCGCGTAATGATGCGAGGAGTGTCATCTATCTCTTTCTTTGTCCGTGTTTTGAAAAGGAGTTCCTGCCTGTTTTTTTCGTTGGCTTTATGAAAAGCTTTTTTTAAACAGGATTTAGAATATCCTCGATCTGATAGGCTTTTTCTCAGATTATCAGCTTCTTTTTTGTAGTCCTGTTCACGTGAGCAATTTCTCCTGATTCTTAAATATTGACTAAAAGGTATGGAATTTATAAGTGGTTTTGGATGGAAACTGCTGGCATGTAATATGCAGTTCCCTGCCGTTGGCTTTCTATATAGATTACTTCTTATAAAGCCTTCTGAGTCCTTAATTAGTTGAATGTCTAAGAAGGCAATCATCTCCGGATCCCAATTTGCAGTAAATTTTAGATTGAATGTATTGTTGTTCAGTTTTTTTAGGAACTGATCGAGTTCAGTCAGATTGCCGTCCCAGATCATTAGGACATCATCGATATATCTTAGCCATATTATGGCATGTTCCATACCATCACTTCCAAAATCCCCCATGTGTAGGGAGCGTTCCCACTCCCCCAGGTACAGGTTTGCGTACGATGGGGCACAGCCTGTCCCCATCGCAACGCCCTGCACCTGGAGGTAGTGGGAACCATTGAAGGTGAAAAAATTATGATGTAAAATGAAGTTGAGAGAATCCAGAAGAAAATTGTTTAGAGGCCAATCATATCGACAGTTTTGTGACAATATATGTTGGATACAGGCCAAGCCTTTGTCGTGGGGGATGGAACTGTATAGGGCCTCGACATCGATAGCCACCAGGTATGTTTGTAGGGGGACTTGTATTCCCTCTACATTTTGAAGCAGATGAATGGTATCTTTTATATAACTTGGTAGACCTATAACGTATGGGCGTAAAAAATTGTCTATAAATTGGCTGAGATTTTCGGTTAGTGAGCCATTCCCTGATATTATTGGGCGTCCTGTTGGTTGCGATAGGCTTTTATGCAATTTCGGGAGAGCATAAAACGTGGGGGTGCGTGGTATTTTAGTGCGCACAAATTCCCAATCGTTTTTGTTCAGGACATTCTTGGTTCGGGCAGTATCCACTAGGTGGTAGAATTCTGTGTAGAAATTTTTAATTTTTGATGCTGTAATTGGTTTATACCATTCTGTATTATTTAGAATTCTCATGCACATACTGACATAGATCTCCTTGTCCAGTACGACAATATTACCGCCTTTGTCTGATTGTTTTATGACAAGGTCGGTATTATCTGATAAGTCCCGTAGTGCTTTTTGTTCTTCTCGTGATAGATTGCCCGTAGATTTTTTTGGTTTAATCTTTTTTATTTCATTAGTGGTGAAATTGACAAAAGCTTGCACATTAGGATTGGTATTTAGTGCCGGAAAGAAATCTGATTTCTTTTTATTTTTATTTTTACCGGTGGCTATCGATGTCGAGGGATCTCTATTTTGTATGTCCTCACCCACTAGAAGGACTTCTAAATTCACTTGATCAATAAAATCAAGCCAACACGTTTTAGGGGGAACAGAGGCTCCCCTTCCTTCAGGGCTGTGTAACAAATAAAAGGGTACACAAGAAGTGGTATTGTAAACACAGGGATGGAGATCCCAGGCGATGTAATTGACCGAATATGGTCAATGGCCAAATCAGGTCAATGTCTTTACATGGGATCCCCAGCTGCCTGATGACCTTACAGCAGAGGCGCAACTAGAACCTTCAGGACCCCAGGTGCAAGAAACCATGAAGGGCCCCCTGGACCCCTGACCAGGCCCTTCCCTTCAAACCTGGGACACTTCCCACCCATCCTGGGGCCCTTTACTCTTGTTGCAGTGCCCTTTATTAAGGTCCCGCAGCGGGTCCCTTTCACAAGTTCTGCAGTGACCCCCCTTCCTGCCATCTTGGGGCCTCCCCACGGTGGTGGAATGCCAGTTTCAAGTGTGACCTTTGCGATCCTGGAAGTTCACCCACTGGTGTCAGTAGTTTTTATTTTTTGGTATTTTAATTGTATTATTTTTTTATCATTTTATTTTATTTTTTTACAATGTCACTGACTATGACTCTGTCCATACAGAAAAGGCAGGAGCTGGTAAATTACCTATTTACCGATCCCTTACTGGTTCTCTATTGTGACACATCCCCTGCAGCAGCTAGCTGGAGGGTAGAGAGAGCACAGTGGGGGGGGGGGGGGACCAGGGGAGCACACAGGGGCCCAGAGACAGCAGAACACAAGTGAACTGGTTAGGAGGGGCGGCGGGGGCAGCATACAGAGGAACCAATCTCCTCCATTTTCCTCCTGCAGCTACAGGGGGAAAAGGGAGGACAGTGATTTCTCTACATGCTGCCCCCATCCCCCCCCCCTCCTATCCAGGTGTACAGGGGAGATGCACAGGCCCCCTGGAACATGGGGCCCGGTTGCAATTGCAACCCCTGTAGTTACGCCCTTGCCTTACAGTCAGGTGGCCAAACTGGCCAGTTTGGGCCAAATAGTTTGGCGGGTCCTGATGTGACCCGAACCCATATCTCATCCCTAATTGCATCCACACCCTACTCAACTCTTGCAATAGGGCATCCACGGTCACCCTGAGAATACGTTCACAGGCTCCCTTTTAATCATTGATGTCTAACAGCCCGGTTAACACATGTAACAGCCCCCGAAGAAAGAAAAGAAGCCATTACTGTAAAAATAAGTGATACAAATGAGGACGGTCTAGGCCAAGCACTGTAAATTAGCTACATACAACCACGAAAAAAAAAAAGTGGAAGAAAACATTGGGAAGTAAATCAAAAGAAATCTTCCAGCTAAACTTTTATTCACATCTGTACCGTTTTAAAAAAAATTAAGGTCAGTTTTGTGGAACTAATAGGGAGTCAAGCCTATATATCTTAGGCTCGGTGACAACGCCGGGGAAAAAGATTTATACACTCTGCTTGCAGATGCAGAAGAAAGATATGAGAGATCAAATGGAAGCGTATGATAAAAAATGAAAAATCGTCCCTACAGCCCATAAATTAATTGTGAAAAGAAGGTTGTCATTATTTGAACATGTTTTAAAATAAGGTATGGGGTCCAGATGGCAGAAGGAAGATAGGCCAACTTAGTATGAGTAATTGATGACTTAAAAATAAAAGAAGATCTTAAAGGAATGAATCACATAGCGAGGGACGCGGAGGAATATGAGATGAAAAGATTTTTCGTAAAGGGGGGGGGGAACAAGGCTAGAAAATGCTTTTGTCTTTCAGATAATAGTCGTAACTGTGATTATTTAGGTAAAGATGGGGGGGGGGGGGGGGACTGACGGGAGACAAATCGCATTCAAATAAAATAATGTTAATGATAAGTAGCGCTATGATGTGCAACAAGAAACATTAAAATCAGATGCATTAAAAGCTGAACTCCAGGCAGATGGTTACATACACAGCCAAAGGACAGATTTACCTCCCAAAGGGTCTACAATTCTGTCCAGCTGGTCTTGTGATCAAGGTACCCTTGACAGATAGTTCTGGGACCTCCATTGCAGACAACATCACAATTAAGCAATACAGCCAGGTCTAAGGCCTGTCCCAATGAGCAGTGCCATCTTAAGAGCATTATAGGCCCCCGGGCAATGCAGTGCACTGGGGCTCCGCCTACACAATCACCCACGAGAATAAAAATGCAAATTATCGATAAGGCGATATTTATTGGTACAGCAGTGCCAGGCTAATGACAGCTTTCAAGTTGGGCGGTTGGGTCCGGGGAACACACACACGGACGGGAGTCAGACTCGACTGTCCTGTGTGTGCCTGATCCTGTGGAGGCAGATGGGCATTCCTGCAGTTGTGGGCTCCCCCTCAACAGCCCAAGTGGCCTGACAGTAGCGCAGGGCCGACAGACGCTTGCCACCTGCTACGTTCGGCGGCGGGATTCACACGGGAATCGGGACTAATGCTTGGCTGGGGCTGGATCGCTGGGCAGCATGCCCATTCGGTAAGACAGCCCTGCCAATGAGTGAGCAGATCACCGCCATTACTAGTAAAAAAATAAAAAATAAATAAAAATGACATAAATCTTTCCCCTAGTTTGTAGACGCGATAATTTTTGCGCAAACCAATCAAAATAGATGTATTGCAATTTTTTTTTTTTTTTTTTTTTTACAAAAAAATTTGTAGCAGAATACAAATTGGCCTAGAAGGATGAAAAAATGTGATTTAAAAATTTTTTTTTTTTTTTTTAAATGTTTTTTTTTTTTCAGAATTGTCTGAATTATAGCACAAAAAATAAAAATCGCAGAGGTGATCAAATACCACCAAAAGAAAGCTCTATTTGTGGGAAAAAAAGGACATCAGTTTTATTTGGGTACAGCGGCGTACGACCGCGCAATTGTCCGTTAAAGTAACGCAGTGCCGAATCGCAAAAAAATGGCCTGGTCATTAAGGGGGCAAATCCTTCCTGTCCAGATCTGGTTAATGTGTTTGTCGCACGTAGGGCATCTCATTCAAGTGAATGGGCTTCCCTATGCGCAAGGAAAAACGTGGAAAGACGCAAGCGGGAACGCGAGTTCCTGCCACGGTCAGGTGTGAATAGTCTATGGGAGTGCAAAACCTGCTAGAAGGTGATCAAATACAGTTCAGAAGGACATAAACGTGAACAGGTTCACCTGCCAACAGATTTTGTCCAGTCCTGCCAGTCTTGTGATCAAGGTTCCATTGCCAGACAGTTCTGGGACCTCCACTGCAGAGTATGCTGTAAACTAAGCAATACAGTCTGGTCTGAGACCCGCCCCAGCCTGTAATTGGACAATGAGGGAGCAGCAGCACAATGATGAGGTTGTCCTGATCCTCCTTCTTCCAGTGATTTGCACAGTTTTTCAGTGTGTGTTGATAGCCTTCAAACAAGATTTGTCCTCCCATACAAGTCTATAGGAGCTCATTGAATTGAAATTCGACTCAGATTTTACATCGAATTCCATTCGAATTCGAACATAATATTGAAATGAAATACTGAGTTATTATTGTACAATTTCGAAATAATGCTGTTTTTGATAAGCCAAAGGTGATTTTTCTTTTGTTCGTCCAGATTGCAAGTGTAAAATTAATAAAAAGAAATCAGTAAAATATAAATATTTAAAGCATTTGTACCTGACATTATTTTTTCTCAGCTGGCTAAAACCTCTGCACAGTATTGTACATCGTAAAATGTTGAACGTAAGATACTACTTTTATTAAATAAACCACTTCGCATATTTTGAATAAATGTATTATTAATACAAACAGGATTAATGTGTATAAATAACAATCAGATGTTTAGTTACTCGGCTGCTGCATTTGAATTGAAAAAAAAAATTTTTTTGATTCGACTGATTCGTTCCAAATCGAGAAAAAAAAAATCAGTAAACTCGAAGAAAATTCCAAAAATACATAGAACGGTACCATTCTTTAGAGAGGACAGTCGGCTTTCATGTGATAACAACTGACGCACCTAAGCAGCTGCTCAGCCGTTATCACAAGCAGCGGGAGGGGACATCCCCCCCCTCCCCAAGCTTTCCACCGCTCCGCCCAGGTCTCCTGTCCCACTGGAAGACCCGAGCCACCAGCCAGCACGTCTGCTGGATGGCTGGAGACCCGAACAAAGCCGGTATTCAATCAGGCCTCTGATGTAGTAACTCGGAAGCGACGTCACAACGTCACTTCCGGTTTACTTGGCAGTCAACCGTGCCGATTTAAAAAAATCAAAAGTATTAAAAAACGCTGATTTAGCCTTTTTGAGTTCTTTACAGTGCAGTGGAGTGGTTTGGGGTCTTTTAGACCCCAGATCCCTCAATAAAGAGTACCTGTCACTGCCTATTACTGTCACAAGGGATGTTTACATTCCTTCTGACAGCAATAAAAGTGATCAGATTATTATTATTTTTTTTTTTTAAAGGGACAGTATGAAAAAAATAAAATAAAACTTATATTTAAAGCAAACGCATGTGTAAGTCGCGCCCACAGATGTAAACAGTGTTCAAAGCACACATGTGAGGTATCCTTAAGTGAGAGCAATAATTCTGCTCAAAAAAACTAAAGGAACACTTTTTAATCAGAGTATACCATCAAGTCAATTACACTCCTGGGATATTAATCTGGTCAGTTAAGTAGCAGAGGGGGTTCTTAATCAGATTCAGCTGCTAAGGTGTTAATGAAATTAACAACAGGTGCACTAGAAGGGCAACAATAGGATGACCGCCAAGACAAAAATGGTTTTACAGGTGGAGGCCACTGACATTTTTTTTCCCTACTAATCTTTTCTGACTGTTTTTCACTAGTTTTGCATTTGGCTAGGGTCAGTGTCACTACTGGTAGCATGAGGCAATACCAGGACCCTATAGAGGTTACACAAGCAGTCCAACTCCTCCAGGATGGCACATCAACACTTGCCATTGCCAGAAGGTTTTCTGTGTCTCCCAGCACAGTCTCAAGACCATGGAGGAGATTCCAGGAGACAGGCAGTTACTCTAGGAGAGTTGGACAGGGCCAAAGAAGGTCCTTAACCCATCAGCAGGACCGGTATCTGCTCCTTTGTGCAAGGAGGAACAGGATGAGCACTGCCAGAGCCCTACAAAATGACCTCCAGCAGACCACTGGTGTGAATATCTCTGACCAAACAACCAGAAACAGACTTCTCCTACTTCCACTTTTACTTCACTACATTTTTTTGATGATTTCAATACTTCTACTCTGATATTTTTTTTTGTAATGCATAGTTACTTGTTACAATTATAAAAATTACCACTGCCAGAACAGTAGATGGCAGGTTTCATGAAGTTCAAAAAAATGTGTATAATGTCATGTGTAAATCAGCGCATACGAAAATAAATGCTACTGTATGTATAAATAAAATGGTCTACATATCTGATGTTAAGGGGAAAGAGAACCTCCCCCAACCAAGGAGAGTCACAAGCGTACATAGACCTTTTTTCTGGTAAGAGGCTGATTTTGCTTTTTTCACTGGAAGTTGAGAGCACAGGTTTTGCAGTTTTGTTTCACTGGAAGAGTCTATTTGGATATTTTTTTGCACTTACCTTCATCCGCCAGGTAAGGGGGAAATCCACAAGGTGGTGGGAGTCTGCACCTATTATTTGGAATAGCACCTGTTTGATTCCTGCACCTTTGAAAATATATTCATCTTGTTTTGTCACCTATATATGGTATTATGGCATTATATATATATGGACTTTTTATTGACTTTGATTTCATATACTCTTCCTTTATTTCATTATTAGAATATATTGTTGTATATCACATTGGTTTATATATGATTTTTCGCACCAATAAGCTGTGGAGAAAAAAAAAAACATGCAGGGAAGAGAAGGAGGGATGCTTTAAAGGGGGAAGGGAGGGACATACTTTATCTGTTTTTGTTTACAAAAAGTTACAGCCAAAGGAATTGTGATTGTCCTTTAGGTTAATCATTTGAAATAATTAAAAACAATATGATCTTCAAACTTTTGACTTCTTTCTTTAATAACTACATAACACAGTACTTGTACTTTTACTTTCAGTACTTGAGTAGCAATTTTTTTTTTAAAAACTACAGGTACTTTTACTTTCAATACTTGAGTAGCAAAATTAAAAAAAAAAAAAATACTTGCAATACTTAAGTACAAAAAATGTTGAATACTTTAGTACTTCTACTCAAGTCACTTTTTGATAGAGCACTTCCACTTCTACTCAAGTCACTTTTTGATCGAGCACTTGTACTTTTACTCAAGTATGGGTTTCGAGTACTTTATACAAGTGTGCTGCCCGGCACCGTAGAGATCGATTGGCATTTGCCATTGAACACCAGAATTGGCAGGTCCACCACTGGTGCCCTGTGCTTTTCACAGATGAGAGCAGGTTCACCCTGAGCACATGTGACAGACGTGAAAGGGTCTGGAGAAACCATGGAGAACGTTATGCTGCCTGTAACATCGTTCAGCATGACCGGTTTGGTGGTGGGTCAGTGATGGTCTGGGGAGGCATATCCATGGAGGGACGCAGAGACCTCTACAGGCTAGACAATGGAACCCTGACTGCCATTAGGTATCGGGATGAATCCTTGGACCCATTGTCAGACCCTACGCTGGTGCAGTGGGTCCTGGGATCCTCCTGGTGCATGACAATGCCCGGCCTTATGTGGTGAGAGTATGCAGCCAGTTCCAGGAGGATGAAGGAATTGATACCAATGAACAGCCCCCAAGCCTGCCTGACCTAAATCCAATAGAACACTTCCACATTATATAAAGAAGAGTAGTTTTTTTTTTTTTTTTAAGAATATTTTAAAAAGCAGCTCATTAAACAAAATTTCATCAGCAATGAAATCAGTAACTTTGCAGCAATATTATTTTATTTTTTCTAATTCCTTCTGCTCATACCTAGTGGCCACACACTAGACCAAAATTGCTAATTTATCCTAATGATAATCAGAAAAAAAAAAAAAAAAAAAAAACAACATCGCACAAATAACAAGCACACAAAAAAAGGAAAATAAAACACATATACAAAGAACACTATGAAATAAATTAAACTACTTAAAATACCCCCTCCCAAATAAAAAAAATAAAAAAACACCCTATTTAATTAAATAAAAAGAGTAGATCTTTGTTTTTTGTTTTTTTTAAGAATATTTTATAAAAACAGCTTGGTGATCAAAATATCGTCAATCGGTAACTTTGCAGCAATATTATTTTTTGCCTCTTCTTATCCCTAGTGGCCACACACTGGATCAAAATTTTTTATTTATCCTCATGATAACCAGAAAAATTAGGTTTCACTTATAGAAAGACTTTTAGTGTTACAAAAAAAAAAAAAAAATGAACAAACGTACTGCCATTTTAGCTAAATCTATAGTGGATTTAAAACATGAAATAAATGGTATGACCTCCTTATGAAGGTCTGACGTTAACATACTGCGCAGATATAGCACCACTGACAGTACAATTAAAACATTCTTTTTAAGTTGTATCCCTTTCCAGATGGCCAATTCATTTTCTTGAGACAATTTTATATCAACATAAATAATTTTAACATGGTTTTGTAAATGTAATAAAAATCAATATAGTATAAAAGAAAGGATTAAGACATATTCGCATTATACTTATGAAAATAATGGAAGGTCAGGAAGGCTTTAAATGTATGATGATCACTAAGTGGACAATTTTGTTTATGTCCTTGATAGATTTTCTTGACCCTTTAGGTGGAAAAAACGGTTGTGGACAATTTTATTATTTTTCTTAAATGAATAATAAAAAATATTTATATATACAATGTAATTTATTCCCCATTACTGGTTATAAATTATGTTTACATATCTTAGTATTCTAGTTACATTTGTGTTTTTATGTTGGGTCAGGTTTTATGGATAGAATTTTGAGTTAGGGTTAGGTTAGCAAGTAGGATTAGGAGGGTTAGAGTAGGTTAGGAGTTAGAACTCGATTACAGATATGGGGGCTGGGTTTAGTGATTAGGGTTAGAGATAAGGTTAAAAGGGTTATAGTTAGGGGGTTGGGGTTAGTGATTGCAGTGACGGATAGGATTGGATTAGGGATCTGAGTTAGGGATATGGTTGGATCAAGGATTTTGGCTAAGAATACAGTTGGGTTAGTGTTAGTTAGCTTTGGGTTAGGGGCTAGCATTAGGAGTTAGTTTTAGGCTTACAGTTAGTAATTATTTAGGGATTTGAATTAGGATTAGAATCGGGGGTTGGGGTTTGTGATTAGGGTTAGAGATAGGGTTGGATTAGGTATTTGGTTTAGGAATAGGTTTGAGTTAAGGATTTGGAGTAGGACTACAGTTGGGTTAAAGTTGGACCTGGGTGAGGTTTGGGTAAGAGGCTAACATTAGGAGTTTGGTTTAAGATTACAGTTGGGATTTGAGGGAAAGGGTTGTGTTAGAGTTAGGGGGCTGGAGTTAGTGATAGGGTTGTAATAAGGATTTGGGTTAAGTATAGAGTTGGGTTAGGGATTTTACTTAGGATTACAGTTGGGTTAGTGTTAGACCTGGGTTAAGAGCTAACATTAGGAGCTAGGTTTAGGATTTGAGTGAGGAATTTGATTTAGGATTAGGGTTGGGTCAGAGTTAGGCAGCTGGGGTTAGTGATTAAGGTTGGAAGTTAGGGTTTGGTTAAATTAAGGGAGTTGGGGATAGTAATTAGGTTTGGAATAGGGTTGGATGAGGGAGTTGGGGTAGGAATAGTGTTGGGTTACTGTTAGACCTGGGTTTTGCTTTGAGTTAGGGGCTAACATTAGAAGTTAGGTGTAGGATTACAGTTAGTATTTAGTTAGGGATTTGAATGAGGATTAAGGATGAGTTAGAGTTGGCAGGTTGGGGTTGGTGATTAGGGTTAGAGATAATTTAGGGATGGTTTAGAGGTAGGTTCGGTTAGTAAATATGGTTAGGGTAAAGGATTAGATTAGGGATTTGGGTTGGGGATAGGGTTTGATTATGTATTCCGGTTAATTTAGGGTCAGATAAGGGATCTGAGTTAGGATTACAATCAAGTTAGTGTTAGACATGGGTTAAGTTTTGGTTAGGGGCTAACATTAGAAGTTAGGTTTGAGATTATAGTTAGTATTGTTGTGGAAATTTTATTAGGACTAGTGTGGACATTTTTCAGGATGTGTTTTATTAAGCTTGTCATTATGGCTCCTTTTGTCGGTTTGCTTGCAATAAGCTCTTTAGAGAGTTTTTCGGGCACAACAGCATTGAGGAAAGACTACTGGCAGTGAAAACCTTCCTTTAAATATGTAGATGCATTCGCTCTACATAGACATCTCCGCCGGCCAACACTCCATGCGCTATTCACAGGTCTGTTTGCTGGTAGAGATCTATGTGTATTGCGGTTCGGAGTTCAAGGATCAAGCAGCAAGGATATGACCACCAGCGGGGGGCCCCTGTATAATGTGCAGATTTGTTTGCTCGGCTGGGGTTAGGTTTGCTCTGTGAAGTCAATATAGTTTTGATATCTATCTGCCTTTATGAATGGATGCACGCTCATGTCTTTCTACTGTGCTTGGTCACCATAGTGGAAACAGCATGGCTCTTTCCCTGCAGATAGCCTCACGTCTATGGGAACAGTAGTAAAAATCCTATTAGGCATTGTTCTCTGAGCCTTGCTGAGTGGGATTCACGCTAGTAGTAGTGGCGGGAGTGCATGCATGAGTTTGATACGATTCTTCACGCTGGTTTCATTGTGTAGTGTTAGGTGCGAATTCCGCTACACGTGGGTTTCATTGTAAACTACGGTGCGTGCATTTCCACGCACAAATGGTGGGAGGCCGTGCACGCTGTTCTGCTCGTTCACGATCGTGTACTCCCCCTTTCTATTGTATATTTGAATGTATACAAGTGTCTCATTGGCTGATTCTATGTGAGTAACTTATGTCATGTGACTGTACATTTGGAACTGATTGGCTGATGTTGTATAGCCATCACTTCTTGTTGTCATCCCTATGTTGTCCCATAAATAAACAGATCTTAATGTTTAGGCAGAACAATCTATCAAGCATTCAATGTGATAACAGCCTGTGTGTCTGTATTACTGGGTACTGCTTAGCAAACTCTATTACCTTATACAAAAGAGCTGAGAACTGTGCTTTTTGTCAGAACGGGATTAATTGCGTTTGGCGTATATAAATATCCAAAAGTGCACTTATTAGCGCAACTAGGTTTTTTGTGCATCAAGCCTACATTAAGATCCAAGACAGTATTATGTAAGGAATATGCGTTAGGAGTTTAGTGTTTAGGGTTAGAGATAGGGTTGAGTTAGGAATTTGGATTAGAATTACAGTAGGGTTAGTGTTAGACCTGCATTAGGTTTGGATTAGTTTGGATTGGGCTAGCAATAGAAGTTTAAGATTACAGTTAGCATTTGGTTAGGGATTTGAGATAGGACTAGGGTTGGGTTAGAGTACGGAAATTAGGGTTAATGATTAGAGTCAGGGATAGGGTTAGATTAGGAGTTTGGGTTGGGATTACAGTTTGTTAGTGTTAAACCTGGGTTAGGGGCTAGTTTTAAGAGTTAGATTGAAGATTAAAGTTAGAATTTGGTTAGGGATTTAAGTCCCAAAAGTATTGGAACGCCTGCCTTTACACACACATGAACTTTAATGGCATCGCAGTCTTTGTTCATAGGGTTCAATATTGAGTTGGCCCACCCTTTGCAGCTATAACAGCTTCAACTATTCTGGGAAGGATATCCACAAGGTTTAGAAGTGTGTCTATGGGAATGTTTGACCATTCTTCCAGAATCGCATTTGTGAGGTCAGGCACTGATGTTGGAGAGAAGGCCTGGCTTGCAGTCTCTGCTCTAATTCATCCAAAAGGTGTTCTATTGGGTTGAGGTCCGGACTCTGTGCAGGCCAGTCATGTTCCTCCACCCGAAACTCGCTCATCCATGTCTTTATGGACCTTGCTTTGTGCAGTGGTGTGCAGTCATGTTGGAACAGGAAGGGGCCATCCCCAAATCCGTGCCTGACCATCAGTGCCTAACCTCACAAATGCGTTTCTGGAAGAATGGTCAAACATTCCCATAGACACACTCCTAAACCTTGTTGACAACCTTCCCAAAAGAGTTGAAGCTGTTATAGCTGCGAAGGGTGGGCCAACTCAATATTAAACCTTACGGACTAAGGCTGGGATGCCATTAAAGTTCATGTGATTGTAAAGGCAGGCGTCCCAATACTTTTGGTAATATAGTGTGTGTGTCTCCTAAAGATGGGCTCAGGCGTGTTCGGGATCCTAGTCTCAACCTACCTGCCCGATCCCACCATCAGCTGCACAGACTGGTCCCAATACTTTGAGTAATATGTTGTATATCTAACGAGCAGGGCCCTCTGATTCTTACTCTATTATATTGTATTATAATTGTACTGTCTACCCTCAAGTTGTAAAGTGCTGCGTAAACCCTATATAAGTCCTGTTTAGTAATAATATATATATGTATATATTAATATATACATATAAATATATATATATATATATATATGTGTGTGTGTGTGTGTGTGTGTGTGTAGCACTGCCCCCTTGAGGGCTGCTGGATTGTTCACTCTTTAGGTCCCCTTGGGTTACCGATAGCAACAATTGCATGCAGAATCTTAACACTTTACTTTCCGGCTCATGATCAGTCTAGGAGTTGTTGTTTTTGTTGTTTTATTTTAGATGGGGATGGGAGAAGGGATGAGTGGGAGACTCCAAACTTGAACTTTTCACAATGCTGAGGACTTTTATTTGAGAATACGGCAAGGCCGCAGCTTCATCCTGCTACTAGATGGATCTGAGGTAAAGTTCTTTAAGCACTTATCTTCTGGGTACTCGCCTAGCACCCCCTTTCTATCCACCAGCTGACACTCGTCCTCTGACTACCCTACTTCCGAAGTGGCCCCCTTCCTGGTCGTCAGGCCCTTAGACATGATCCCCTGTACTCGCAATCCTGCTTTTCAGGTACTTCAGTGTCTCAACTCCTCCTAGTCAGCTCTTCTGGACCTCTGGGTTCAGCTCCTCACTTCTGGCTCACCAGGCCGACTGCCTGTGACCATACACCGACCACTGCAGAAGAAGAGGCAGCCGCCACCTTCCTTCCGGGACTCTGCTCCCCAGCCAAAGACCCCGAGCACATGTGCCCTTGGCTTTTATACCACACCCCACAATGCACCTAGACAGCAGTCTTTTCCAATCACTGGGGCTGTATCAAAGCCTGTTTGCCCATTGGTCAGGTTTCCTCCACTATCCAATGTGCCTCCCCATTGGACCAGGGGGGCACTCCCCCAGGCAACATGAATCACACATTGAGCACATTGAGCAGACCTAACTCACAGATCCTGATCCCTGTTAAGCAGGGAGAATATAGAATTTACCTGCTGCACCTCTGATAGGCAGACAGAGCCAAAAACAATACTTACTCTCTAGCACCTGTCTAGGAGGGTGCTACGATAGATAGATAGATAGATAGATAGATAGATAGATAGATAGATAGATAGATAGATAGATAGATAGATAGATAGATAGATAGATAGATAGATAGATAGATAGATAGATAGATAGATAGATAGATAGATAGATAGATAGATAGATAGATAGATATAGATATATTCATAGATATATCTTGATTTCTAAATAAATGATCTGTCATTTTTTTCTATTGTGTCCTAAAAGCTTACTGGTACAAGGGGGTAGGTGTCTGTAGAGCACATTCCATATTTATTACTTTCCACTACATTCAACCATTTAGTGCCTGTAGTCGGCTCCCTGCCAGGCTCAGTTCCATGTAAATGTGCAGTGTACATGCCAAGAAAGAACCGCTGTAGGCTGATCCCATGAATTAATAAATATTCTCCACCATGTTCCTGGCACTTGTCACTCTCGGGCTTTCTTGTCTCTCCTTTGTCCTTCCTCAGGCTAAAGTGAAACTCCACCTTTGAGTCTGAACACGTGTAAGATCACAGCTGGCATATGGACATGTTCATTTCCCCTTTTCCAAAGTTACCTTTCCTGCCAGCAATGATGCAGCTTCAGACAAGTGCTTCTCACTACCTTGGAATCTGTCATATAACAGATCTATTCTGCATTCTCGGTCATAATGTCTCCTTCCTCTGCCTGGGCTAGGTATATGACTCATTAAAGCTGAGACTCCAAGCCGGTATAAAAGACATAAATGAATACAGTTCTGTAATCATTAATTATGTATTTTTTTTGTAATACAAGCTGTGTAAGTCCCTGAATCTGAACTGGTATTAGCCTCTTACAACATGGCTGCCAATTCAGAGGAAGAAGCAGCACAAGGACCGTTTCAGTTCACATGCTGATAAGAGGAGAGAGCAGTTTGACAGAGAGAGGACCTTGCTTTATGCACTGGTGCGCAGTCATGTTGGAACAGGAAGGGGCCATCCCCAAACTGTTCCCACAAAGTTGGGAACTTGAAATTGTCCAAAATATCTTGGTATGCTGACGCCTTAAGAGTTCCCTTCACTGGAACTAAGGGGCCAAACCCAACCCCTGAAAAAACAACCCCCCACCATAATCCCCCCCTCCACCAAATGATTGGGAACAGTGCACAAAGCAAGGTCCATAAAGACATGGATGAGCGAGTTTGCGGTGGAGGAACTTGACTGGCCTGCACAGAGTCCTGACCTCAACCCAACAGAACACCTTTGGGATGAATTAGAGCAGAGACTGCAAATTGTACAACATCAGTGCCTTGACTTTACAAATGTGCTTCTGGAAAAATGGTCCATAGACACACTCCTAAACCTTGTGGACAGCCTTCCCAGAAGAGCTGAAGCTGTTATAGCTGCAAAGAGTGGGCCAACTTAATATTGAACCCTACGGACTAAGACTGGGATGCCATTAAAGTTAGTGTGCGTGTAAAGGCAGGTGTCCCAATACTTTTGACAAAATTGTGTGTGTCTTATATAGTCCACCCTCTTCATTTATCTGGGTCCTGAAAAAGCCAAATAATTGACGAAACGTGTTGCCCTTAAAGGGACTAGGAAAGCCCACCTCATCTATACTGGACTGTTATTATCCAAGTATATGTGCTTTTATTTTAGCATCATAAATATTGAGAGGGTTTTGTTTCCCTAGTATGTATGGGACACAATATTGTTGTTTTTATTTTTTTATTGCTGAACAAATTAAGAATATATATTATCTTAGTTTTTGCTGTCTCCTACGATGTGCCGCTATAGTCCACATTCATAGGAGCAGTGGCGGCTGGTGCTCCATGGGCCGGATGGGGCGGCAGACGGACCACACCATACCCCCCCCACCCCGGACCACACAAGCCAACACACCATACCACTCCCCCTCCCCCCCACCAGCTCGCACACCCATCGCCGGCTCGCTCACCCCTTACCCGGGACACGTGGACGGGCAGCAATAGTGTAGCAGATAAAGGCTGGCTTTCTGGTGGCAGAGGTGAGTAGCCTGGAGCGCTGTCTCTGTGGCTGTATTAGCTGTACTGGGATACAGTGGCAGCGGCAGAGACGGCTTCCCCTTCAGTGAAGTCTTCTGCGTCTCCTCATCCTTGCCAATGGCATGGCTTCTCCTTTCGGCCAGTCGGGAAACGAGTCTCAGGACTCGCTTCCTGATTGGCCAGGAGGAGGATCCGTGTGACAATAATGAATATTCATTTGCTATTGTTACACAACTGGGTGGGCTCAGGGCACAGTGCTCTGCGCCCTGAGCCCACCCTTTTTTAAGCCAATTAGAGCCTCTTGCTCTAATTAAAAAAAAAAAAAAAACCATTGAACTCCTTGCGTTGGCGCCCCTGCATGTAGATTAGGGGGCTGGACGCATCGTTGGGGGGGGTGGCGCCCCTGCGCCCCTAATGCACCAGCCGCCACTGCATAGGAGATTTTTCTTTCTCCAGTTGCAACAGAGAAAGAAAAAGAAATAGGTACTATTTATTTTTCTTTCTCTGTTGCAGTTTCACTTTTACTTACAGGTCCTCTTCCCATCTACACTTTGTGGCTGGAAAGTGAAAGAAGAAGCTGATAGGCTCACCTCCATGTCAGTCTGTGCTCTCATCCTATCAGCATCCTATTTGCACTGCAGCACACCTGATTGGCCCTTTTTCCTGCTTTCCTCTTCCTCTCATTCAGCTCTGCAGTACAAGGACTGCATGTTGCTGATACCAAGTCAAAGTCAGATACTTAACCACTTGTCAACCGCTCACTGAGCTGGTACTGCAGCAAAGTGGCTCGTTATCGTCTGGCGACGTAGACCTATGTCACCAGACTCTCCCCTCTCTCGACGGCACGCACACGCCGCCGGAGGCTCGCTCCCGCTGTATTTAGACACAGCGGGAGTCGGGCCAGGGGAGGAGAGGAGGTGATCACTCTCGCTCTTCCCCGATCGTCGGGGATCCAGTGAGGATCCAGTGCTAGGCAGGAACACAGGATCTCTATCTTCTCCCCTGTCAGAATGGCGATCTGCCTTGTTTACATAGGCAGACTGCCTCTCCCAGGAATTTTCCCGAGTGGCAGGCGGATATCCAGTCTGCCGGACCCGCTGATTGGCTCCCCCTCTCTTCAATCAGTGCGGGATCGCACCTCCAGTGGTGCACGCATTCCCACTAGTGGCTATTGCACAAAATGATGTACAGTTACGTGATTTTGCACAATAGAGCTGACCTGCAGCAGTAAATGTACGTTACACGGTTGGCATGTGGTTAAAGGGGGCAGTTGGGGAGTCACGGCAAAGATTGAAGCCGGACACTTGATAACTCTTTTAATGTTCTTTATTGGCTACATCATGTAAAACAGGATCAATGCTAACGTGTTTCGGCAATTACCGTCTTTCTCATAGCATGGGGTGCTATGAGGAAGGTTTGAATA
This sequence comes from Pelophylax lessonae, assembly GCF_965119305.1. NCBI lineage: Eukaryota > Metazoa > Chordata > Amphibia > Anura > Ranidae > Pelophylax > Pelophylax lessonae. Next base: position 224,053,785 of record NC_138777.1, read on the forward strand.
GTTTTACATGATATCACCAATAATGAACATTAAAAGCAGTTATCATGTGTCTAGCTTCCATCTTTGCTTTAACTCCCCAACCGCCCCCTTGAAGCTGCAAAGGGGGGGTGAACATGCCTCGCCAAAAATTTTCCTCCCGATCGCATTCTGCATTGGTACTACGAGGAGGATGATTTTTGCTGCACACCTACGCATACATTAAATAAACATTAAAAACAGTTATCAAATTGCCGGTTTCAATCTTCGCCTTGAATGTCCACTAGGGGAGTTGGACCTCCCTAGCCAGAGCACCGAATCTCAGCAAGCACTTTTACTATTCTAGTGGTTGAGCTTGGATATTTTTTTGTTTGGGTGGTTGGTGATTGGTAAAAATGTGGCTCAACTGTGGGTTTTTATTGCCCCTTACCCACAAATGTAGAAGAGCCCTTAGTTAAGGCCCTGGACAAGGGGTAGGCGGGGGGGGGCAGGTGCTTTGAGCAAAGCAGAGTAAGGGGTGAATGCAGAGTGGTACACCCAGGGGAGGACTGGGCCAGGGGGCAGGGGGGCAATTGCCCCAAGGGCCACTCTGATGCTCCGTAAAAAGGCTGCACCGCTTCTGCCACAGACATACCTAAAGGATTCCTGGTAAAGAGAAGTAAAAAGTCCCCACTGTTGACCTACTGAGTGCGGGATGAAGACAAGGACAGAAGGCAGACCCCCCCCCCCCCCCCCCAGCATGGATGGTGTAAACTGTGTCTGAGCAGAGGCCGGTTCGATGTCCCAGCGGAGACTTCCCCGGGCAGCCCCGACCGAGCTGTCCCAGCTCACCCCAACTACCCCCTGCTGACCAGGTCGGGAACCTGGATTCGCGGAGCTTCAGCCTGGAATGGGGGTCAGCAGGAGGACAGGAAGAGGGAGAGTGGGAGGGGGGCCGAGTCGCTGCACCATGGACCTCTGGTTTGTACTTTCCCCCTGGGCCGAAAGTTGCCAGGCAGTCCCTGGGTACACCAGTTCTACAACATGCATTAGCAGTGGGGGAGGGGGGCGTAGTCCAACATCCTTGCCCTGGGAATTGGATGAGCCTGTCTCTGTACTTGCCGTAAGCACCAACCTTATCCAGTCACTGTTAAATAAAACGCCATCCTTTTCTTATGATTGAACTGGATCCTAAATAACCCAATCCGAATCAAGATTTCCCTACAATTCAGCCGCGCTGCATGGGCTCAGGTTTAGCCTACAGGTAGAGCAGAAAATCTCTTCACAGTCTCTTTTGCTGACCTTCTCCTAAAAAAAAAAAAAAAAAAAAAAAAAAAAAATTCTCTAGAAAGTAATCAGGAAAGAAAAAGAAAGGTCAGATCTCCTAATCTGCATCGTACAAATTGCACCTAGTCATTAATTTATTCTTAGGAAGCTATAAAGTGCACATGGAAAGGGCAGTTCACAGAACAATACAATACAAAACATTGCATAAAAAACATTGAATTTATATATATATATCCTAAGAGGGCAAACTAGAAGTAGTTACCATGCTGTGCAGAGGGCATTGGGAGTGGGAGTGGAAATATAATTTTGCAAATTATTTAATCAAAAACCTTTTTTTTAATTGGAAAGAAAGGCCTGGGGTTAAATAAGTGAACCAATAGACGAAGGGCTGGCATGGCAAGGGGTTAAAGGGGCTTAGGCATAGGAGGGGTCAGGAAAGTTAAAGCGGAGTTCTGCGGTGTTTCAGCCTCCCCCCTCCAAAAATTAAAAGTCAGCAGCTACACACACTGTACACATACTGTAGCTGCTGACTTTTAATATTAGGACACTTAACTGTCCTGGAGTCCAGAGATGTCGGCACCGCAGCCGATGTTGCCATCGGCTGTCGGGTGCTGTCGCCACCATTGCCGGTAAGGGAACCTTGCGGCTTCACAGACAGGTCGCTACTGCGCATGCGCGAAGAACGCTGCACATTCCTATTGGCTCGGCGGGGGGGGGAAGGAGGGGCCAAACTTCCGAGGGATGGCACAGCGGTGCCATATCCCAGAAGTGGGGAAGGGGTTCCTGTCAAAAACAGGTACCCGTTCCCCTCTAAAGGTGCTACATGTGGCACCGGAAGGGGGGGGGGGAACAAATGAGCGGAAGTTCCACTTTTGGGTGGAACTTTGTTTTAAGGCTGTAATATATTTAGGTAAAGAGAGTTCATTGGATTGGGGAAAAGTTTGGGAAGGGAGGAGTTTGTGAGGAAGTAGTGTGCTAACCCCGGGTGTGGATAGTTGGCAAGCGGATTACCTGAGTCGTCAGGTGCTGGATCAAGGGGAATGGTCCCTTCATCCGGGGATGTTTCATCTCCTGTGTGTCCGATGGGGGACTCCGGAGGTGGATCCGTTTGCGTCTTGTCTCAACAGAAAAGTCCAGCGCTTTGTGGCCAGGTCTTGGGAACCTCTAGCCGAAAACCACAGACGCTCTAGTGGCTCCTTGGAGCCAGTATCAGCTGATTTATGCCTTTCCTCCTGCCGAGGTTTCTTCGTCAGATGGCGGTGGAAGGCATTCCAGTCATTCTGGTGGCACCACACTGGCATCGGCAGTTTGGGTACGCAGACCTGGTAAAAATGGTCGTAGATCATCCATGGAGACTTCCTCTGCGGGAAGATCTGCTGTCTCAGGGACCGATCTTCCATCCTGCTTTATGGTCGCTGGCTTTAACGGCTTGGCTGTTGAAAGCAAGGTGTTGAGGGATAGAGGCCTTTCTGACTCGTGATTCCTACCCTTTTGAAGGTCAGGAAGTCGACGTCTAGAAAGATCTATCATCGTACATGGAAATTGTACATTTCCTGGTGTGAATCGCTGCAGCTGCAGCCTCGCTTGTTTTTTATAGTTAGGGTTTTGGTCTTTTTACAAAAAGGGGTTTAGCAGCGGTTGGCTTTGGGCACTATCAAGGGCCAAGTGTCGGCTTTGGCTATTTATTTCCAAAGTTCGTTGGCTACTAATGGCTTGATTGGCACTTTTATTCAGGGGGGTGCGTCATCTGACCCCTCCGAGGAGATCCCCGTTGCCTCCGTGGTATCTCAATCTGGTTTTGTCTGTTCTTCAAAAGCCTCCTTTTGAGAATATTAGGGAGATCTTTCTGCTTTCCTTGTCACAGAAGGTTGCCTCCTTGTGGCTATTACTTCTGCTCGCAGAGTATCTGAATTGGCGGCGCTGTCCTGTCGTTCGCCTTATTTGGTGGTCCACAGAGATAAAGTGGTTCTCTGACCTAATCCATTCCTTCCTTCCTAAGGTGGTGGTGGATTTTCATCTCAATGAAGACATTGTGTTGCCTTCCTTATGTCCTAAGCCTAAGCATCCCAAGGAGATTGCCTTGCACTCATTGGATGTGGTTCGGGCGATAAAAGTTTATCTGACGGTTACTGAGTCTTTTAGGAAGTCGGACTCTCTCTTTGTCCTTACGGACGGACCTTGGAAAGGTTTGGCTGCATCTGCTGCGACCATATCAAGTTGAATCAGGCAGACGGTTGTTCAGGCTTATTCAATCAAGGGTCAGGTTCCTCCTTTCCCTTTGAAGGCACATTCTACTAGAGTGCTGAGTGCCTCTTGGGCTTTCCGCCATCAGGCCTCTGTTGTACAAGTTTGTAAGGCAGCGACTTGATCGTCTGTGCACACTTTACTAAATTCTACAAGGTAGATTTGTTGGCATCTTCGGATGACTCTTTTGGCCACAAGGTTTTGCAAGCTGCTTTTCGTAAGAGAATGTTTTTGTTTCTCTTAGAGATTTTTTCGCCTGGGTGAGCTCCTGATTGAGCTTCCTGTTACCCAATTGGCTAAGTTTAGCTTTTGGAATTTACGTTACTATCTGGTTGCGTTCTTCCCCTCATACCTACACTGCTTTGGGACGTTCCAATGGCTAATGAAGATGGGGGCTGCATCTGTCAATGGACAATAGAAAAAAGTTTTTGTAAGATCTTACCATAAAATCTGTTTCTCTGAAGTCCATTGACAGACGCAGCACCTGCCCCTCTGATATGGGGATGTTTCTTTGTCTCTTCTTCACTGCTTATAACTAAACTGGTTTGCTGAGCAGAGGGTGTGTGGGTAATGCCTGTGGGGACAGCCCCATGGGCGTGAAGATTTAAATTTTTCCTGCCTAGATGAAGATGGGGGCTGCGTCTGTCAATGGACGATAGAAAAAACAAGATTTTTGTAAGATCTTACCATAAAATCTGTTTCTCTGAAGTCCATTGACAGACGCAGCACCTGCCCCTCTGATATGGGGATGTTTCTTTGTCTCTTCTTCACTGCTTATATCTAAACTGGTTTGCTGAGCAGAGGGTGTGTGGGTAATGCCTGTGGGGACAGCCCCATGGGCGTGAAGATTTACATTTTTCCTGCCTAGATGAAGATGGGGGCTGCGTCTGTCAATGGACGATAGAAAAAACAAGATTTTTGTAAGATCTTACAATAAAATCTGTTTCTCTGAAGTCCATTGACAGACGCAGCACCTGCCCCTCTGATATGGGGATGTTTCTTTGTCTCTTCTTCACTGCTTATAATTAAACTGGTTTGCTGAGCAGAGGGTGTGTGGGTAATGCCTGTGGGGACAGCCCTATGGGCGTGAATATTTAAATGTTTCCTGCCTAGAAATACTCCTGCAGGGGGCAGCATAACCTAATGGCCAATGAAGATGGAGGCTGTGTCTGTCAATGGACTTCATAGAAACAGACTTTATATGGTAAGATCTTACAAAAATCGAGTTTTCTCACTAGCACCTACCTAGGAGGGTGCTACACAAGCATCAAAAGCTCCTGTAGAGGTAAATACTACACAGTTTAGACTTTGCTTTTTGTGCTCCTTATCTGCACACACGCCCTGGGTCCATGACTCAAGGTAGTAAAGTCAGAGGCTTAGCATGAGTAATATTATCATGTTTCCTTTTAGAAGTATTTCCTGAGCAGTCAAAAAAACCAAAGATTACAACTGAGGCCAGAATACGCTTAGAACGACATCAAATATTTCAAAGGAATGGGGATATTTTGCATTGAGATTGATCTGAATTCTTGAGCCAGTGATTTATTTTCTGTGGGCCTCATGAAGCAGATTTGTTTGCAGACAAATGATGCATAGCTCCGTGACTATTAGGTGGGGCCACTGCAACCCAGATTCTACAAATAACGCCGCAGCGAAAGGACGGGGACAGTCTGTTCTTCATTTCTGCTCCAAGAAGGAGAGACCGAAAAGGGGGAGAGGAACTGCTCCAGAAAGGCATTGTGAAGGCCAAAATAGAAATAAATGCTCTTGGTTGATTGTTAACCGATTGCCGACCGCTTACCGCATATTTACTGTGGCAGTGTGGCTCTCCCAGGCAAACCGACGTAGGGTTACATCGGTCGAATGGCGGAAACTAGGGGACGAGCGCGCGCTGCCAGCGGCACGTTACCGCCCCCGTCAGCGGGGAAGCCGATGCAGCGGGCAAGCGGCTCTGATTGCTGCCTGACACCCGCGATCGCTCCCCGCTGACAGTGAAGAACGGTCAGCTGTTGTAAAACCCCCTGGTACTCACAGACACTGTTTTTCCCAGATGACTCTGCCAGCAGCTCCACTGTCAGCTCTACAGGATCCTTCAGGCTCAGCTCCAGACCTGGCTTACTAGGCCGACTGCCTATGACCACTTTCCTCAGACAGCAGGAGGAGAGACAGCCATCAGCCTCCTCCTGGGACTCTGCTTCCCACCAAAGACGCCCTGTCACATGTCCCCCTGGCCTTTATGAGCAATCCCAGGATTCACTGCAGGAGTGCCCTCCCACTGGGACTCTCACAAAAGCCAATGTAACACTGGCTGGGTTTCCTCCACTGTCCAACAGGCTCCTCTATTGGATACAGTGGGGACACTCCCTCAGACTCAGTGAACATAGTTGCCAACATTTGAAAAAAAAATTTCAGGGACACTTTGCAGCACAGCTATCAATTACTTACCACACCCACCTCCCTGAAACTCCACCCACTCCACATAATTAATCTCCGCCTACTTATCATCAGATTATAGGGTCTACTCACTAAAGAGAGAAATACAAGAAATTGAAAAGGTAATTTTAAACTTGAGGCCAAAGTAGCAGAGCTGGAGTAATTCTCCCATTCAGCTGCACTACTTCTGCCTAAAGTTTAAACTTCTCATCACAATTCCCTGCAATTCTATAGTGTCAAATGTGCCCAGATGTGACCATACAAAAAATGGAATATGTAAATATAAATAAAGTGCAAGGTAAAGTGCAAGGTGTAAATAAGAGTATAAGCCGAGGCACCTTATTTTACCACAAAAAAATGGGAAAAATGATTGACTCGAGTATAAGCCTAGGGTGGGAAATGCAGAAGCTACTGGACCCAACTGGACCACCACGAGACAGGGGCTGCGGGCATGGTAGAGGCGAATAGAGGGCTATGGGCATGGTACAGGAGAATGGAGGGCGGCGGGCCTGGTACAGGAGAATGCAGGGCTGCAGGCATGGTACAGGAGAATGCAGGGCTGCGGGCATGGTACAGGAGAATGCAGAGGCAGTGGGCATGGTACAGGAGCATGCAGGGCGGCGGGCATGGTACAGGAGAATGCAGGGCTGCGGGCATGGTACAGGAGAATGCAGGGCGGCAGGGATGGTACAGGAGAATGCAGGGCGGCGGGCATGGTACAGTAGAATGAAGGGCGGCGGGCATGGTACAGGAGAATGCAGGGCTGCGGGCATGGTACAGGAGAATGCAGGGCTGCAGGCATGGTACAGGAGAACGCAGGGCTGCGGGCATGGTACAGGAGAATGCAGGGCTGTGGGCATGGTACAGGAGAATGCAGGGCGGCAGACATGGTACAGGAGAATGCAGGGCAGCGGGCATTGTACAGGAGAATGCAGGGCTGTGAGCATGGTACAGGAGAATGCAGGGCTGCGAGCATGGTACAGGAGAATGCAGGGCTGTGGGCATGGTACAGGAGAATGCAGGGCTGCGGGCATGGTACAGGAGAATGCAGGGCTGCGGGCATGGTACAGGAGAATGCAGAGGCAGTGGACATGGTACAGCAGAATGCAGGGCTGCGGGCATGGTACAGGAGAATGCAGAGGCCGTGGACATGGTACAGGAGAATGCAGGGCTGCAGGCATGGTACAGGAGAATGCAGGGCGGCAGGCATGTTACAGGAGAATGCAGGGCGGCAGGCATGGTACAGGAGAATGCAGGGCTGTGGGCATAGTACAAGAGAATGTGGGGCTGCAGGCACACTACAGGAGATGCAGTGCTGTGGGCATGGTACAGGTGTACCATGCCCACAGCACTGCATCCCTTGTAGTATGCCTGCAGCCCCGCATAATGGCAGGTAGTGCGGCTGTGTTTCACTTACCTGTTCCAGAGGCACCTTAGATTTAAAAATGGCGCCGCCAACACGTCATTGCCCATGCGCCGCCGCCGATTGGGAAAGCCGAACGTGTACGGCCTGTCCCGAGGGGCGACGGCGCATGCGCTGTGACATGTTGGCGCCATTTTTAAATCTAAAGCGCCTCGGAGCAAGTCGGGCTGGCCCACAAAGAAAATGTGCTGGAAAAATTTGGCTTATACTTGAGTATATACGGTACATTGCCGGGACAATGTAAATTACCGGGGACAGACTCCTATTTGCCGGGACTGTCCCGGCAAAAACTGGACAGTTGGCAAGTATGAGTGAATCACACCTGGGAACATGCAACAGGCAAAACTAACTGATCAGGCTCCTCTGATATGCAGATGGAGCATAACAATGCTTTTACATCTAGCACCTAACTAGGAGGGTGCTACACTTTGATAAAAGTTTTTTTTTTTTTTTTTTTTTTTAGAAAGTTCAGCGTCTGGAATTATCTCCGAATCCAACAAGCTACTTCCTTCCTGGCCAGTGACCTTTCCTCCCTCGCCGACATTGATGTAAGATCTCGGCAGAAGTAGACCATCCCTTACACTCCGCGCCGCAACTATCTATGGTAATGTCTCCTTACTTATCTGCTCCTGCTCCGACGCTAAATGTCGTTCCCGAAAACGTATTCACTTCTCCGAGTGCAAGGATGTTTTTAATCAGTGATATGTATTAATCATTGAGATCCTGTATCTTGGAGAACAGCAACTGTATACTGTACAAGCTCTGACTTATCTGCAAGACGCTGGAAAAGGCAATCTTCCCCCCCTAGAATCCCGCTGACATGAAAAATATATATTGCGCTAAATGATTAATGTTGTTATAAAGAGTACCTGAGATAAGATATAAGTATTCATATTTCCATCATGTTAATACAAGTTGATAAACCCTGGAAGCTCGCTTGACCATTGCATTTCCCATCCGCCCGCTCTTGCACCATTATTCTCTGTCCGCAGGGCTTTTTTTTTTTTTTCCGCTTTTTGTAAGGGCGCGCTCGAAAATATATATCTGCCGGGACGGGGGTGATACATTCTGTACCTCGCCAGCCGCTGACTTCCAACAAACTGCGTTAATCAATTTGCTGAGAGCAAAATAGTGCGGCTGAGGCCCCCGTAAATTTATACACAACGTGAAGGATTTACCGCCGTCTTAAATATGCTGAACAAAAGCCATCAGATCATTAATAATGAATTTGCTTTATACAATGAATGGGTGGGAGACGGGCAATATTTAAAGATCTGTTTGCGGCACGGAAATTGTGAAAAGGAAAAAGACGAACGGCGGTCTGAAGAGAATAAAGTGCTCTCGCAGCAGTTCTACCGGCCACTGTGCACCTGTAAAACATTTCCTTTTTATCCGGTCCTGTCACTGGCCCTGCTTTGGGATTGAGTTATTGTGAAGATTGAGACTTCCATTTTCTGAGGCAGTAATTATTTCTCTAGCAGCTTTAAATCTGTCTCAGAAGTCTGCCTAAAATAACCTCTGAACAGGAAAGGAGCAAGCGCTCTAGGTATAGGCTAGATGGGATGGTAGCTGTATACTAAGTTCGACACTTGAAAAAAGAGCGCGCATGCCCATTGAGAGCCATGCGCAAGCTCTGAAACGCGTCGTGTCATCCACTGCCTCCGGTGACGTCACACAGCGTACGCTGCATTCCAGCGTGGTCCTTGGCGCCCAGCCGAACCCGGAAGGTTTTCTCCACCAGAGATCCTCCAGAGGTTGCTGAGGGCTCCTCGGGCAAGAAATGATTTCTGCATATCAAATGAGTAACCACTGACACCATTGATCTTTGTAACTATCTTTAAGGGGAGAATATTTCCTACTGACCACAAATGTAAGGAGCATTCCTTCCACTGACCATCACACTAATGTACTGTGAGCTGTATATAATAATAGCTGTGATAATTACTAGCAGGGGTTCCCTGAAACCAAAAAGTTATTTCAAGGGTTCCTCCATGTTAGAAAGTTTGAGAAAGGCTGCTTAAGTGGAGAGGGAGGGGTTGCTTTGTGCACTGGTCCAAAAAATTTGGTGGAGGGGGGGATTATGGTGTGGGGTTGTTTTTCAGGGGTTGGGCTTGGCCAGTGAAGGGAAATCTTAACCACTTAAGCCCCGGAAGATTTTACCCCCTTCCTGACCAGGGGGTATATTGCGATACTGAGTGACTTTAACGGACAATTGCACGGTTGTGCGACGCTGTATCTAAACGTTCTTTTTTTCCCCACAAACAGAGCTTTCTTTTGGTGGTATTAAATCACCTGTGCGATTTTTTTGCTCATGCGCTATAAACAAAAAAAGAGCGTAAATTTTGCAAAAATAGCAATATTTTTCACATTTTTTATATGAAATTACCCCCAAAAAAAATTTAAAAATCAAACTTTTTTAACATTTTCGGCCAATTTGTTTTATGCTACATATGTTTGGTAAAAAAAATTGCAAAAAGCGTATTTTGATTGGTTATCGCTTTTACTAACAAAGGGAAAGATTTTTGTCATTTTTGTTGTTTTTTTTTAACGCGTAATGGCAGCGATCTGCGATTTTTTTTCGGTACTGCGACATTGCGGCAGACAGATCGGACCCTTGACTGACATTTTTGACACTTTTGGGGTTACCAGTGACATTTCTACAGTAATCAGTGCTATACATATGCACTGTTACTGTAAAAATACACTGGCAGTGAAGGGGTTAACTTTTTTGAGAGGGAGGGGCTATGTGTGTCCCTAGGGGCGTGATTCTAACTGCGATTGGCTGTGGCTTGAGCTGTAGAAACAGTGATCAACGGTCCTACATAGTAGAACCGTGTGATCACAGTTTCTACACAGGGGAGAATGACAGGCGGCTTGTTTACATTAGCCGCCTGACTTTCTCCCTCTGCAGCGACGATCGCAGAGTGACCGGCGGACATCGGGTCCGCCGGTCACACGCGCGGGGGGGGTCCGTGACCACGTGGGAGCGGGAGCGCGCCTACGGCGGAGCGCGCTCGCTCCCTAGACCCTCACAGGCTAGCGACGTAGACCTACGTCACTTTGCCTGTGAGGGGCTGACCGCCGACGTAGATAGTCGTGCGGCGGTCGGCAAGTGGTTAAGGCATCAGCATACCAAGACATTTTGAACAATTTCATACTCCCAACTTTGTGGGAACAGTTTGGGGATGGCCCCTTCCTGTTCCAACATGACAAGGTCCATAAAGACATGGATGAGTGAGTTTGGAGTGGAGGAACTTGACTGGTCTGCACAGAATCCTGACCTTAACCCGATAGAACACCACTGGGATGAATTAGAGAGGTGACTCTGAGCCAGGCCTTCTGGTCCACATCAGTGCCTGACCTCATAATTGCACTTCTGGAAGAATTGTCAAACATTCCCATAGACACACTCCTAAACCTTGTGGACAGCCTTCCCAGAAGAGTTGAAGCTGTTATAGCAGCAAAGGGTGGGCCAACTCAATATTGATCCCTACGGACTAAGACTGGGATGCTGGTAAAGTTCATGTGCGTGTAAAGGAAGGTGTCCCAATACTTTTGGTAATATAGTGTACATAGTCTACAGCTGACATGTCATATTTTATGGGCCCACCTGTGGCCTTCTTTGCAGCCCACAGCTGGTTTGCATTGACTATGACCCTAGCTGTTCTCTAGATGATAGATGCTGCACTTTGGTACATAAGTTTGAAACTATATCTTCATGAAATAAGAGATTGTAAGTTGCAGTTATGTCTATATGCTAAAGCCATATACAGGCAAATTTACCAATTCTTCAATTCTTCCTCCCATTCCACTCCCACAAATTCACTGCAAAAATAAAAAAAAATTCTTAAGTCCCTTTTTACTTAGTTTAATCCACCATCACGTGACCCCCATAGCACATCTTTCGGGAATGAAGACCGATGATCCCCAGTAGTATATCAGACCAGATCAGTCTTGCTGCCAGGTTATCTGCAGATTTCAGGAGCCTGTGAGGACCCCACCGATGGACCCAATGGGAGATGACCACTTCACCAGACAGTAAAGTACCTGAAGAGCCCTCCTCCACTTTGCACTGAAAAAGCAAAAAACTCAGGAATCCAACATGTCACATGACTGTGTAATTGGGTAAATATTTTGGGCATTTGGTGTGGGTAAGTATTTTGGACACTTAACTTTTAGGGCTCCGTTCACATATTGGCATCCCGGATCACGGTTCCGAAACAAATTTTACGGGACACCTGCGAGATTCCCGTCACTTCCAATGGCACTCCAAATGTGGCGCGATTTTGCCGCGATTGTCGCCCGACGCATTTGCCGTAAAATCATGCAAACAAAATCGCAGAAGAAGTTCTTGTACTTTTTTTGAGCAACAGGTGCCCCGCGACTCTGTTTGCGCGATTCTGCCTCAATTCGTAAGGCGACAATAGTGGCAAAATTGCGGCGCATTTGGGGTGCCGGGAATCGTGCGGGCATCCGCGATTTGCCGGGATCCGGGACACCAATATGTGAACGGAGCCTAATATATGTACGTATGGGCATTGGGGGTGTTGATTGCAGAAGGATTTCCCTGGCTGGAGTTCAACTTTAACCACTTCCGGGCCAATTCCGCTATTCCTCTCCTACATTTAAAAAGAAGCATTTTTTTGCTTGAAAACTATTTAGAGCCCCCAAACATTATATATATATATATATATATATATATATATATATATATATATATATATATTTTTTTTTTTTTTTAAGCAGAGGCTCTAGAGCAGCCTTTCTCAACCTTTTCAACATAGAGGAACCCTTGAAATAAATTTCTGGTCTGGGGGAACCCCTGCTAAAAATTAAAAATCTACAAGTCATGACACATTAGTGTGACAGTCAATGGGAAGAACGCTCCTTACTCTTCTCATCATTGGGATGACAGATAGCTAAAAGGAACAATGGTGTCATTGGGAACTTATCTGAGAGGCAGAAATTGCCCATTGCTCAAGGAACCCCTAGCAACCTCAGGAGGAACCCTGGTTGAGAAACCCTGAACTAGAGAATAAAATGATGGGTGTTGCATATTTTTCTGCTTTTTTTTTTTAATGCAATTTTTCTTAAAGTACACCTTAATTATTTTAATGTGCAAAAACACAATATAATGCCTGACCAGGAAGGCTGGGACTGCATATTAGGTTAATATCAAAGACAGTTAACAACATCAGTTTCTCTAACTGTGTTCCCAGAACTGGATGCCACAGGTTGTATCTTTACCAGGCTCTCTGATAGGATGGCAGTGGCAGTGGCTGCTTGGATTACTTTACCCAGAAAGAGAATTGCTGGCTCTAAAAAATGCTACCAGTATCATGACTGTTGCTGCAATCAGTGGTTCTCAAATCCGGTCCTCGGGACCCACTAACAGGCCAGATTTTAAGTATTACCTTGGGGGATGCAGACTAGAATACTGCAATCACTGAGAAGCAAATGAGATCACCTGTGATGTAATTTAGTTATCTTGCAAACCTGGCCTGTTGGTGGGTCCCGAGGACCGGATTTGAGAACCACTGGCTGCAATCATGGTCCTGGTATAAACACTTCAACTTTAGGCCATTTATAAATGGCCTAAGGACGAGAAGTGGTTAATTTCCAAATTGCTGTAATATTTTTCTGGAATTAAGTAGGTGTGGCCATCAGTGGACATAAAACAATCCCTTCAAAATATTTATACCACTAAATTTGCTCCAATGTTTTATTTGAGCTTGGCATGCGCAGTCTACAACCTAGAGGCTGTCTGAGAAAATGGGAACACTTAGATTTAGGCTCCATTTACACTCCAAATTTGTGCTGACTTTGGAGTGCAACTTTGACCCAACTTTGAAGCAACTTTGACATGTGTGCAACTTGCATACGACTTTGGCTTTGACCAGTGATAATGGACAACTGTTGCACACAAGTTGCATTGTATAACATTCAGGTACGACTTTTATGCAACTTCTGAGGGTTAACATTGAAGTCTATGGCCCTCGAGTTGCATGAAAGTCGGACCAAAGTAGTGCATGAACTACTTTGAAGCTGCTGCAACATTTGGTCGCCCACATATGAATGGTTGTCATTGAAAAACGTAGGGAACAAGTTGTCATGCAACTTTGATGTCCAAAGTTGCTTGACAAGTCACACAAGTGTAAATGGAGCCTTAAAGTGTAAGTCCAGGCAAAACCTTACTAACTCTAAACCTGCTCTCTGCCACATTCTAACCCTAATCTACCTAACTCTGTAAAGCAAAAATCGCTGTACTTACCTATTCTGCAGCCAATCCAGCCCAGTCTCCAGCGGCGGAAGCTCTTTACAGGAGAGGAACAACAACAGCTGTGAAGTGCCTGGGAAGTGACGTCACCATTGAGGTACTATGGGGCTTCCGTTGTCCGCTGCCTTTCTTGCACCCCCCTCCACATTGAAGCCACCGTTGACAGCTGATGCTGGGGGCGAAACGGACCGGATTGGCTGCAAAATAGGTAAGTAAGTATAGTGACTTCTGCTTTAAAGGGTTAAATAGATTAGGTTTAGAATGTGGCAGAGAGCAGGCTTAGCGTTAGTTAGGTTTTGCCTGAACTTCTACTTTAATGTGCACAAACAGAGACAGCTTATATATACAGCTTACATTCCATATAGACTGTGGACGGCAGAATGTTTTGAAGGCTCCACCCCTTTGTCTAACCTGACAAAGGGGCAGAGCCCTCAAAACATGTTGCCACCCACACCCTCTCACACCTCGGATTGAGTTGTAGTGTGTGGACCAGTGGCGGCTGGTGCATGAAAATTTGGGGGGGGGGGGTGCAAAACCAACCCCCCCCCGCGCGCGAGCCGGCCAGCAGTCAAATCCACCACAGCCCATCCAGACAGCCAGCATCCTTACCTCCTCCTTCCCCGAGTGGCTGTGAGTCTCCTTCGGCCGTACGTCTCCTCCCCCTTCCTGGCCAATGGCTAGTAAAATTGCTTCTCTTTTCAGCCAATCAGGAAGGGGGTCTCATGACCCGCTTCCTGATTGGCTGGGAGGAAAATCAGTGTGATAATAGCGAATATTCATTCATTATTGTCATACAACTGGGTGGGCTCAGGGCACAGTGCTCCGCGCCCCGAGCCCACCCTTTTTTGAAGCCTATTAGAGCCTCTGGCTCTAATCACATGCTTCAAAAAAAAAAAAATCCCCTATTGGAATCCATGCATCCGGCGCCCTGCATGTAGATTAGGGGGACGGATGCATGGATGGGGGGGCGGCGCCCCTGCGCCCCCAATGGACGGGCCGCCACTGGTGTGGACGTGCAAAGAAAGCAGTCACAGATGCTGCCAATATCACCTTCATCTGGTGGGTCTTGTGCTTAGTTCTGGGCATACTGATCACAGTGATTTTTTTTATTTCATCTTGCCATGTTGACACATCATCTCTCTGCATGGTGAACTTAGTACAGTCTACCTCCCTGTAAGTGATACTATTGTTTACAAGTAAAGTGTTACAAGTTTTCAATCCCTGTGCCTTGCAACTCCGTTTCCTTTGCACATTGTATTTCCAACTCTACAATTCCTAAAACAATACATATATATTATTTGTTTTGTGTATCTAGACTACGTATATCCTCTGCTAAGTAATAGCCATAAAAACACTCTGGAAAAAGAGTGAATGACAAACCATAGCAATCATAAATAAAACTGGCCCATGGGGATGCTTAGAACTAGATAAAGTTTTCGACAATAAGATTTTAGAGACTGCTGACTGCTGGAAGAGAGCAATATTTTAACCTCGGTACAAATTTCCTTCCATCTTCTACAACTCCCAAGCAGAGCCAACCACAGCTGCAGACTGTAAACAGCAAACAAATCTATTTTCGTCAGGCCCTGCTGATGCCGCACGAAAGAGGAGTCGGAGCAGCAGACGGGCACAGATGCGTGGTCTCACCTGAGCCTACAATTGCCCTCCATTTGGCCCCGCTAAGTTAATATCGTTGTTGCAAAGCTATTGGTCTCCTGGTAGCTCGCTGGCTGAACACGAAGGCTCCTTTTCCAGCTAATCTGACATCTCCCATCCAAGAAGCATCCAGGGCCCAATTAAGAAGACACATCTTATCAAGGAGCTTATTTTGCATAACAGAATACAAATGATGAATACAGATTTAATGTTTAATAACTTTGTACAAAGAGGGCTGTTGATAGAGAATGCCTGGGATTTTTATGGTGGCTGTCAGCCCTGTGATAAAACTGTTTTAGAGAAACACTTGGCAACAAGGAAAAAAAAAAAAAAGGCAGAATGGAGACGATCGGTAATAGCACAAGCATGGGACTGCATTCATTCTGGGAAGGAGAGTAACGGAGGAACATCAGTTTGATGTTTTGATGAATACGCCTTTTTTGGACAGCCACTGAATACTTTTTAATGAAGAGTTAGAGGTATGTCATTGGTTTCAGAAATGAGAGTTTCAGTGGCAGAAATTTCAGCACACAAAATTTTGGCACACATATTTTTACCTTACGTGCTATACACCTAAAACATTTGCTCCAAATAAAAAGAATTTAAAAACTCAATGTTAATACCAAAATCTAAATTTTAGCTCTGGCATAAATTGAATCTATAATTCAATACCTTCAAATCAAACCCTTAAACTTAACCTAATTCATAAATCTCCATGTTTGTAAATATATTAGCTACAATCAAATCCATAAAGCAAGCCCATAACCTCAACCTAACCTGTAACCCAAACTCCTAACCGCACAGAATTAAAAAACTAAACCCTTCATTTCAAAATGATCCATACATTAAATCCTTAAACCTATACCCACACCCAAATCCAAAAACCTAACCCTGAACTTCAACCTAATTCACAGATCCCTGGGATTTTAAATACATCAGCAACCAACCAAATGCATAACCCAAACCCATAACCACAGCCTAACCTGTAGCCCAAACCCTTTACCTTAAGAGAATTCATAAGGAAAAAACCCTTAACTTCTACCTAATCTATAAACAAAAACCCTTAATCTTAAGCAAATCTGAAGCCAGACCCAAAACGTCAACCCAATCCATAACCCCAAATCTTAATCTTAACTTAATATGTAAACCAAATCCACAACCACACACAAATCTAAAAACCAAACCCTTAACTTCAACCCAACTTACAGATCACCATGTATGTAAGCAAATCAGCTACAATCAAATCCATAAACCAAGCCCATAACTTCAACCTAATTCACAGATCCCCAGGATTTTAAATACATCAGCAAGCAACTAAATGCATAAACCAAACCCATAACCACAGCCTAACCTGTAACCCAAACCCTTTACCTTAAGAGAATTCATAAGGAAAAAACCCTTAACTTCTACCTAATCTATAAAAAAAAAAACCCTTAACCTTAAACAAATCTGAAGCCAGACCCAAAACGTCAACCCAATCCATAACCCAAAACCTTAATCTTAACGTAATATGTAAACCAAATCCACAACCACACACAAATCTAAAATCCAAACCCTTAACTTCAACCCAATTTACAGATCACCATGTATGTAAGCAAATCAGCTACAATCAAATCCATAAACCAAGCCCATAACTTCAACCTAACCTGTAACCCAAATCCTTAACCTCAGCATAATTCATAAAACTAGACCCTTCATTTCTACCTAATCTATACATTAAATCCTTAACCTAAAGCAAATCCGTAACCACCCTTCACCCACACCCAAGTTCAAAAACCAAACCATTAACTTCAAACTAATTCACAGATATTCAGCTTTTTAATACATCAGCAACCAATCAAATGCATAAACCAAACCCATAACCTCAGACTAACCTGGAGCCCAAACTCTTTATCTCAAGAGAATTCATAAAAAAAAACTTAACTTCTACGTAATCTATAAACAAAAACTCTTACCCTCACGCAAATCTGTAACCAGACACAAAACTTCAACCCAATCCATAACCCAAATCTGTAAATCAAATACACAACCACACTCAAATCCAAAAACCAAAACCCTTAACTTCAACATAATTCACAGATATCCATGTTTGCAATTACATCAGCTACCAACCACATTTATAAACAAAACCTATAATCTCAACCTAATCCCTAAATTAAACTATAAATCTCAACCTAATTAACAGACCCTTATCTTCAGACCAATCAATAAACTAAACCCCTAGCTTTATTCTAATGCATAAATCCTCCCTTAACCTCAACCAAATCTGAAAACCAAACCCATGACCTTAAATATAGGTGCTGTCCTAATGTGCCCCCTATGCTTGTTCATCCAAAGTGGTGTCTCTAAAATACAGGAGGTGTGTTACTGGCCAGATCACCAGGGGAAATATGCAATCTATAAAATCTTTGGTTTTGGGTTTAATACCACTTTAACCTCAACCTAGTCTACAAAGCAAACATTTATCATTACCTAATCCATAATACAAACCCCTAACCTCAACTCAGTCTTTAAACCAAACCCTTAAACTCAACCAAATCCATAAACCAAAGGCATAACCTCAATCTAGTCTGTAACCCAAAACCTTAATCTCAACCGCATTCATAAACTAAACCATTATTTCTACCTAATCCATAAACTAAATCCTTAACCTCAACCCAATCCATAACGCAAACCTTTAACTGCACCTTAATCTGTAAACCAAACCATAACCACATGCAAATCCAGAAACCAAAACCTTATAGTCAACCTAATTCACAGATATCCAGGTATGTAAATACATCAACTACCAATCAAATCCATAAACCAAATTCATAATCTCAATCTAATCCATAACGAAACCCATAATCTCAACCCAAACCGTAACTAAAATCCTTAGCCTAAACCTATTCTGTAAATCAAACCCATACACACACTTAAATAAAAAAAGAAAGCCCTTAACTTAAACCTAACTCACAGATCTCCATGTTTGTAAATAAATTAGCTCCCATCAAATCAATAAACCAAGCCCATAACCTCAACCTAACCTGTAACCCAAACCGCTAACCTCCAAAGACTTCATAAACCAAACCCTTACTTCCTACCTAATCCATAAATTAAATCCTTAACCTCAAGCAAATCCATAACCAAACCCTTAATTTAATCTGTAAACCAAACCTAAATCTACACCCAAATATAAAACCTTTTACTTCAAACTTAATTCACAGTTATCCAGGTTTTTAACGGCTTGCCGACTGCTCACAGTATATTTACTGCGGCAGTCAGCCCCTCACAGGCAGAGTGACGTAGGTCTACGTCGCTCACCTGTGAGGCTCTGGGGAGCGAGCGAGCGCCCGCCCGCGGAGGCGCGCTCCCGCGCGGTCACGGACCCCCCCGCGCGTGTGACCAGCGGACCCGATGTCCACCGGTCACTCGGCGATCGGCGGGGGAGAGGGAGAATGTCAGGCAGCTTGTGTGAACAAGCCACCTGTCATTCTCCTCGGTGTAAAGACACTGATCACACGGATCTACTATGTAGATCCCTTGATCAGTGTCCTTACAGCTCAAGCCACAGCCAATCACAGTAGAAAGCATGCCCCTAGGGACACACACAGCCCCTCCCTCCCAAATAAAGTTAACCCCTTCACTACCAGTGTATTTTTACAGTAACAGTGCATATGTATAGCACTGATTACTGTAGAAATGTCACTGGTAACCCCAAAAGTGTCAAAAATGTCAGTCAAGGGTCCGATCTGTCCGCCCCAATGTCGCAGTACCGCAAAAAAAATCGCAGATCGCCGCCATTACACGTTAAAAAAAACAACAAATATGACAAAAATCTTTCCCTTTGTTAGTAAACGCGATAACTTTTGCGCAAACCAATCAAAATACACTTTTTGCAATTTTTTTTACCAAACATAGGTAGCATAAAACAAATTGGCCGAAAATGTTAAAAAATTTTGATTTTTACATTTTTTTTTGGGGAATTTCATATAAAAAAATGTGAAAAATATTGTTATTTTTGCAAAATATACGCTCTTTTTTTGTTTTTGTTTATAGCGCAAAAAATTTGTTTAGGTACAGCGTCGCACGACCGCGCAATTGTCCGTTAAAGTCACGCAGTGCCGAATCGCAAAATACCCCCTGGTCGTTTAGCAGGAAAATCCTCCGGGGCTTAAGTGGTTATAATACATTAGCTACCAACCAAAGCCATAAACCAAACCTATAACCTCAACCAACCTGTAATCCTCCAAACTTCATAAAGGGTATGGGAGGGGAATAAAGAGGTAGGGGGAAGGGGCAGGGAGAAGAGGGAAAAGGAAGTGAAGAAAAAAGATGAAGGAAGAAGGAGGAAACCAGGAAAATCATCCTCTCTCACCCGAGTCCAAATAATAACTACAGGCCATGGGGGCTCAGACAGGTTGTGAGATCTCCTGCAAATCCAAACCCTTAACCTCTACCAAATCTGTAAACCAAACCCACAACCCCACTCAAATCCAAAAATCAAACCCTTAATGTCAAAATTTTATATCCAGGTTTGTAAATACATCAGCAACAAACATATTTTTTTAAACCAAACCCATAACCTCAACCTAATCCATAACCAAATTCAAAATCTCAACCCAATCCCTAACCAAACCCATATTCTCAACCTAATCCATAACCAAACCCAATCTGTAACCCAAACCCTTAACCTCAACTGAATTTATAAACTAAACTTTTAATTTCTACATAATCCATAAAAATAGGGCACAAAGTATCCAGTCAAGTGTTGTAGTGAATTACAGGTTATTCATTTTTTTTAGGAACCCATTTGTAAACCACAATGACTGAGGACAACATATGAAGCATTGTATGTCAGAGCAAAATCCCATTCTAAATTGTAAAAGTAATTACTTATTATCAGTGTCATGGAAAGAAACGCACGCGGTGAGAGACACCCTGTTCTTCCTGACTGGGAAATTTCCTGGACACTGAAGTGTCATTTTGATTTAAATAATTCAGACAGCAGTCACTGCATAAGGTTAGCACGCCCCTCGGGCTCCTCTATAGGTCATGTTGTGGGAGCTCATCGCAGTACTAACTAGTATGTAAACAACTAATAATCACTGAACAGACTTTCCTATTATTGGATTACTCTGCTTTTCTAATATCCCAGGTCATAACCTTCCTCTGCCTGTTCTACAAGGGATTTACGATACAAAAGTCAAGCATGGCTTATTTAATAACACCAGGCCCTGTTCACCAGAACATCAGCAACCTGAAGATGCTATTATTAATACTAAACAATAGTAACAGGGTTGATTTACTAAAGGCAAATAGACTGTTTACTTTGCAAGGGAAGTTGAACTATGCAAGAGAATTTTCCCCAGAGTTTATTGAATGAGGCGGAGCTATGCTAATTTCATCATCCAATCATGTGCAAGCAAAAATGCTGTTGTTGTTTTTTGTTTTTTTCTATTAGCCTTGCATTTAAATGGGTATTCCTTGTGATGTGAAAATTTGCCACATTCACTAAGATCTGGGGCATTTTCCCTTGCAAAGTGAGCAGCCTATTTGTCTTTAGTAAACTGTATAAAGTCAACAAATGATTACAAGACTTAAGCTGGCCATGAATGGATTGAAATTCAGCTGGTTAAGCAGGAACCGGACAAATATGGTTTTATGTATGGCCATTCCTGTTCAAACAGGACTGCTGGAAAATGTAATTTCAACCAGCAACGCAGCAAATAGACAAAATTAGCAATTAACCCTTGTTGTCTGGGTGGAATAGGGGCACTTCATTTTTGTGCTAAATGGAGTTTGTGTTTATAATCAGTGGAACACAAGGCCTGCTTCCATCATCTGGGTCCTCTACTATTCACAAACCACCTACTATTAGTGGGTGTAAAATGTACTTGTTGAGATACTTACCTCACCCCTTGTCTTCCACCGAGATACCTACATCATACTCCTTCCAACGAGATCTTGGGGAATACAGATCAGCCAAAATCTCATGAGAAGATACTATTGCAATGGTCTTGACCAGCCTTTCTCATTTTTTCATTACAGAGGAACCCTTGAAATAATTTTCTGGTCTCGGGGGAAACCCTGCCTAAAATTTCTATATCTACAGCTCATTATGATACATTAGTGTGATGGTCAGTGAGAAGAATGTTCCTTACCCTTGTGGTCATTGTGACGAATTACCCCCTTACAGATCACTATAAAGATCAACGTATCAGTGGGAACTTATCTGAGAGGCAGAAACTGTTCAATGCTCAAGGAACCCTAGCAACCTCTAGAGGAACCTTAGAGTTCCACAGAGACCTGGCTTAGAAACTCTGGTCTAAAGTGTCTCCTCATAAGATTTCGCCTGATCTGCATTCCCTAGGAATCTTCCTCAAAGGACGTTGGCATCATGCCCAGTGATTCGGTAGGTCGTGAATATTTATCTAAGGAAAGTGAAAAAAAAAATAGCTTTGGACCTGTAAGGTTATCTTATTGATATTGTTATTTTAAGGTATTGACATTTCTGTAGGTGGTTTGCTTCCCGGTCATGCATATGTTGCACCCCAGAGGATCTCCTTGTATTGTAGTGTAATGTAAAAAAAAAAAGTAAATTGAAACACCACACCACTGCTAAAAGGCCCTGATACAACTTTATTACAATAAAGGTCAGGGATACAATTGGAACAATGCATCATTTTTCAGTTGTCCAAAAATGCCCCCTTCATCAGGGTTTTAGGTTGAAAACAATGTAAATGGCCAAACCAGCTGCTGACGAGATAATCGCACTTGTAATCGCACTGGAGGAAATGTCATTAAAGGTCCAGTTCACTTCATTTCACTTCACTAAACCCTGATGAAGGGGTGTTGTTTGTACCCCAGAAATGCTTTTCCCATTGTCCCCCTGACCTTTTTTAGAATAAAGTTATATCTGGACCTTTTAGCAGTGGTGTGGCCCTTTGTTTTTTTTCTTTTGTTGTAAGAATATTTGCCAATCCCTGATGGTGTTCTTCAGAGGTATGGTCCAGGGAGATGATACATGTTTCGGGCCACCTTTGCCCTGTGTTGCTCCCCCTGGAAGGGTGCCATGTGTGAGGACTGTTGTTTGAGCCAGACGTCAGAATCAATCATATGCTGAAGGTCTTGGAAACCAAGTTAGAGCTGGAGCACTTGATCAGGGTCATATCACCATTCTCCACAGGGATACCTATACATGCCACCAGTTGCCGGACGGATAATCTCATTATATAGCTGGCACTGGGATAGGAAGTAAGGCAAGGTGGTAATGCTAATATGGTCACTAGGAGTGCCAAAATGGAGCAGGATACAAAGACATCCCACTTGTGTATGAAATGGGGCACCGAGGTTGTACACTAGGTGATCCTAAAGAAGAGGCATGGCCTCCGAAACAAGCCAGTGCTTAGTAGAAGTACAGTCATTACCTAGTTTACAATCAGCCCTAATGAAGGGGGTGTTTTTTGGACCCCTGAAATTGGTTGGCTGCTTTTCTGATTGTCCATCTAACCTTTATTGGAATAAAGTTGCATCTGGACCATTTATCAGTGGTGTGGCGCTTCAATTTACTTTTTGTTGCATGAATATTTATCTGAATATGCCAGTCTCTGATGGTGTTGGTATGGGGTATGGTCTGGGAAGATGATACATGTTTGTGACTACCTTTACAGAATTCTATTTCTCCTTGGTCCCTTATCATACAACTAAAGAAAATGACAGTGTTGAAAATAATTAATTGTATAACCACAATCCAAGATATCATCTTGAAAGGCAATAAGAACAAAACTAAGAAACTAAAAAAGTGCACAGATAGTGTAAATCACTTGTGCAATAACTTTTAAGGTCACACAGGATTATGTGAAATCGCGACCAAACACCGTCACCCAGAGCAGTAGATGGAATTCTTTCTTACCAACTCCCTATAATGTCTATGGATGTTAACCTTGGACCCCAAGTCTCCAAATTGGCCACTCCTCAGATGGTAAAAGACAGCAGCACCAACAATGCATGGTAAGCTTGATAATGCCCCACATAGTTCACATAAGGCAAGCAAATCCACATAGTGTAAAACAGCTTCATAAACGTATTGTATATAAAACTGTTCATGAAAAAAAAAAAACACTTAGCCGGTATAAATCCTCACTTCCTGGAACACGATGATGTCAGCAAGAGGCTCCACCCGATGTGTTTTGTCATCAAAGAGCTTCCGGGCCTGAATCCTCATAGGACCACCTATACAAGCCACCAGTTGCCAGATAATCTCTCACTTTGTAGAGAGGAAATTTATGTGGAAAGGAAATAAGGCAGGGAGGTAGTTCTGATGTGGTAACTAGAGCTGGAGCATTTGACCAGTAGCATACCGCCAAAGAACAATTTTCACAGGACCACCTATACAGATACCAGTTGCCAGATAATCTCTCCCTTTGTAGCCAGCAGGGCCGTGGATAAGGGAGTAACATTGGTCCTCCTGTATGGGGCCCAAGTCAGCAGGAGGGCCCAGGCAGCAGGGTGAATTGAATGTGGGCAGGGAGGGTGATCGACGTGGCAAGGGGGGGGCAATTACTGGAACCAACCCTCTGTATGGCTCTCTCTGCAGCAGCTAAAAGCGGCCTTCTTCTCTTCTTCCTCCCATTGGCTTTTAGCTGCTGCAGAGAGCGCCATACAGGGGATTGGAACACATTTTTCCCCATGCACACATTCAAGATAACCAGCTGTGCAGTGATGCTGGGTGCTGTAATGACCATAGGTTGGAAACCGTGGATATTCAAAGTGAAGAAATGTCATCAGCACACCAAGAATTCTTCAAAAGGGTCCAAAGCTTAATCTCCGTGGTATCATGATAAATATACAGCAACGTTTCAGAGCCACGTAGGGCCCCTTCATCAGGTAAGCGACTTGCCTGACAAAGGGGCTCTGCGTGGCTCCGAAACATTGCTTTATATTTATCATGTGTCCACGGAATAAAGCTTTGGACACTTTCGAGGAATCCTTGGTGTGCTGATGACATTTCTTCACTTTAAGTATACAGGGGATTGGTTCCAGTAATTGCCCCCCCCCCCGCCATACTGATCACCCTCCCTTTGCACCATACGTTTCCCCTTGCTTCCCAGGCTCCCCGTGTGCCCCCTACCCCTGATGTGCCCTCCCTCCTCTCCTTCCTGTCGGCAGGTGCAACAACACAACAGGATCCTTCAAGATGGAGAGTGGGGTAAGGGTCATATTTACCAGCCCCTTCCTTTCCTGAATGAACACAATGAGTGATCGGTACTGTTCACTCACTGTGTTTATTCATAACTGCAGCATTGGCTGTATGGGGCCCCATGTCAGGTTATCTGTATGGGGCCAAAGAGCAAATGACTCCTGCACTTAAGGGGTGGCCTTGCGGCTGGTATCCGGAAAATGCAATTCAGGTCAAATTGTAGTAAATTCAGGCTGTGCTGCAACTCTCAACGGGTCGTGGTAACCCAAAGAAGATACTGGAAAAGAGAAATGGACAGAGGGCGCACCAACCTAGCGCATTATCTTTAAAACAATTTATTGTAATAGACATGTATACACATTATACTCACAAAACGATTACGAAACACGGGCAAAAAGCAATGAGGGACCTCCAGGGGTCTCCACTGGGTATCCTCAGCTGCCGCAGGCCGTGGAAGGATGTAGACCTCCAAAAAAACTCTTACGCGTTTCGGGGGGGGTTCCCCCTTCATCAGAGCTGTCTGTATGGGGCCCCATGGTTTCTAACAGCAGCCCTAGGAGTAGGCAATGGGAGAGGAGGTAAGAAAGGGTGGTAAATTTGATGTGGTCACTAGGAGTGCCAAAATGGAGCAGGGTACAAGATGTCCACGTGGACTGAGGTTGTACACTAGGTGACCCTAAAGAAGGGGCATGGACCCCCACAACATGTCACTGCTTAGTGAAGTTACGGTTATCACCTAGTGTACAGCCTCGGCACCCCCTTTCATACACCCTTGGGGCGTCTTCCTAGTAGGAGCATAGTCTGATATGTGGGTGGCGAAGTCTCAGCTGATATCACGGCTTTGTATATTGCGGCCACCTCTTAAAATTGGTGCATCACAAACTGTCCTTTTATACTAAGAAGGGGGTGAGATTCCCCTAGCAATGTGCTCGCTGTTGAGCTGATTATGGAAGAATTTCAATTTGCACTGGATATTTAAACAGAAACACTTGGTGACGGAGATGTAAGCCGCGTTATTGGAACTATGAATTTGCTCAAGTATTACATTCAAGCATTATGTTCTCCAATTCGCCGGTATTATAGGACCTCATAATTGGGCGTTTAACGATCAAACACAGAGAAAAGCCATCTATTACAAAAGCACGAGGTACTATGAACGGTGAATTTTCCTGCTGTATCAGGAAGTGGTTTTAAAACCCAAAATTAAAGAGATCTGCATTCCCCTTAGACTTGTATGGAGCATAAAATCCCAGTTGAAGCAAACAAAAGCCCATCGACAAAGGTCCTAAATTTGTTTATTTCTTATTTAAAGTCCATGTAATGTTACAGATTACACTGTCCGCGAGGTGACAACCAGGGCCGGAACAAGGGGTGGGCAGGAAGGGCGACTGCCCAGGGCACTGTGGTATCATGTGAGGTGGGGAGGGGAGCTGCAAGGAGATTGGGGGGAGAGGAGATTTGTGTTGGAAGGGGGAATTTGGGGGGAGGCAGG
This sequence comes from Pelophylax lessonae, assembly GCF_965119305.1. Lineage (NCBI taxonomy): Eukaryota > Metazoa > Chordata > Amphibia > Anura > Ranidae > Pelophylax > Pelophylax lessonae. Next base: position 224,079,733 of record NC_138777.1, read on the forward strand.
GGGAAAATTATTGTTCTAGGAGGGGACATTTACAAGGGTGTGATAAGAGGGAGATTTGTGTTAGAAGGGGGAATTTGGGGGACGGCATGGGGTAATTATTGTTCTAGAAGGGGACATTTGCAGGGGTGTGCCAAGAGTGGTGATTTAGGGAGATTTGTGTCAGGAGGAGGGATGGGGAGAAGAAGATTTGTGCTAGGAGGGGGGACTGGGGGGGAATTTGAGCTGGGAGGGTGGATTTGGAATGTGGGGGGGGGGGAGATGTGTATTAGGAGGTGAAATTTCAGAGGTAGAGAATTTGTGCTAGGATAGGTGATTTTTTTGGGGGAAGGGACATTTGAGCTAGGCGATTTTGGGGATGGGGGGGGGGGCAAAGATGTGTGCTGGGAGGGGGGGATTTCAGCAGAGGGGTGGATTTGTACTGGGAGGAGGGGGTTGTATGCTTAGGTGGAAAGCATGCAGATTAGTGCTCAGTTGTCTGGGGGAGGGGATTTTTGTTGACACATAATGCTCATACATCTGGGGGCGGGGGTGCAGTTTGGCATGTTTGCCCTGGGCTCTAGATATCCTTGTCCCAGCACTGGTGACAACTCTGCTGCATTATTTCCCTGCAGAAGGAACAGCATTGTCACTCTATTACAGGCAGGAAAAACAATAGATTAGCTGGCAGGATCATCAGGTAATAAAACTCTATCACAGGGGGAAAGGGGTTTTTTTCTCAGAGAATAGGGGCCTCCTTCCGTCCTCTCCTTTCACTGTCCAGTCACAGGTTGGGGGTGGTCCCAAGAAGTAGGTTGAATTATGCTGATATCAGACTGAGGACATCTGTGGCAGAAAAAAGCATGGCATCACATCATATGCACCCCTTCACATAAAAGACCCCATCACATCTAAGTCCCCCCCATCACTCTAGAGCCCCCCTTTACATAAGAGGCCCCCCTTCACATCAGAGGTCCCCCATCACATCAGAGGCCCCTATCACATCAGAGGTCCCCACCCATCACATCAGAGGTCCCCACCCATCACATCAGAGGCCCCCATCACATCAGAGGCCCCTATCACATCAGAGGCCCCCACCCATCACATCAGAGGCCCCCACCCATTACATCAGAGGCCCCCATTACATCAGAGGTCCCCACCCATCACTTTAGAGGCCCCCATCACATCAGAGGCCCCCATCACATCAGAGGCCCCCATCACATCAGAGGTCCCCACCTATCATATCAGAGGCCCCCATCACATCAGAGGTCCCCCCATCACATAAGAGGCCCCCATCACATCAGAGGCCCCTATCACATCAGAGGTCCCCACCCATCAAATCAGAGGCCCCCATCACATCAGAGGCCCCTATCACATCAGAGGTGCCCACCCATCACATCAGAGGTCCCCACCCATCAAATCAGAGCCCCCCATCACATCAGAGGCCCCTATCACATCAGAGGTCCCCACCCATCACATCAGAGGTCCCCCATCACATCAGAGGTCCCCCATCACATCAGAGGCCCCTATCACATCAGAGGCCCCTATCACATCAGAGGCCCCCATTACATCAGAGGTCCCCACCCATCACTTTAGAGGCCCCGATCACATCAGAGGTCCCCACCCATCACTTTAGAGGCCCCCATCACATCAGAGGTCCCCACCCATCACATCAGAGGCCCCCATCACATCAGAGGTCCCCCATCACATCAGAGGCCCCTATCACATCAGAGGCCCCCATCACATCAGAGGCCCCCATCACATCAGAGGTCCGCCCATCACATCAGAGGCCCCCCGTCAGTGGAAATCTCTGCTTTGAAGCTAAATATTGCAGCAAAAGCTCATCGCTGTAATGCTTCTCCTTTCACTGTCCTGTCACAGGCTGGGGGTGGTCCCAGGAAGTGGGTTGAATGATGCTATCCATCAAACTGAGGACATCCAGTGGCAGAAAAAAAGTATGACAGTGGACATCTCTGGCTTGAAGCTAAATATTGCAAAATCTGTGCTGCTTCTCCTTTCACTGTCCAGTCACAGACATGTCCAGAGCTCACAATTATGCAAATATCGAAAATGCTTTGATGAGTGGGTGTCAGTCTGGAGGAAGAGGAATATTTGCACTAATAATCCCCATATGTGATGCTGGGCCTCCGTGATTGAAGAACTGGAATCCAATGAATGAAAGGGACAGTCAGGCTGGGGAATAAATGACTAGATGATGCTGGACGCTCTCCAGCCAGGAAATGAGGCGGGGCTTTATCTGACTTGCAGCAGCTTCTAATGCACATTGTGAGAAGCTGACAGTGTTCAGTGAAATCAGAGTAAGCCATTTCAGTCCAAGAGAGGAGGCGGTACAACCATGGGCATCCGCAGAACTTTTTTCAGGGGGGGGGGTCATTTTAAGGTCATCCATGCCCTGCCCCTTTTCAGCAATGTCATGGGGGGGGGGGGGGCTTAGTCATTATACTTATTTTGAGTATTTATTTTTAAAGGACAAACAGCAGCATTTATTTTTAAAGCCTTTGTTAACCTAAAAAAAAATAATTGATCCTGTTCCCTTAAAGCATGTTATACAGCACAGTGCTTTGCTGTGTAATTTGGCCCCTTCTATCACCTAAAATACCTGGCTGATCCTGCCTGGCTATGTCCTCCCCTCTGTAAACTGACCACGGTATATCATGGCTGCTGAGCCCTGACACTGTGGTCAGTCTACCTGCCTCCGTCATCCGCAGCCCTCCTGTCCTCCTCTGCCCTCTCTCCCCTCCCTGCCTGTCTGCTCCTGTGCCAGTGCCCCCCTCCCCCTCTCCTCCTGCTGTTGTAGTTCAATTTAAAGTTTCATATCCTGTCTACAGTCTGTTTAATTATCCTATGTGCCCCTTCGTATGTCTTTTATAAAAATAAGCCATTCTTTACCAGTTTTCAGAACGCCAATCGCCACTCACGTGACCCGTCGCCTCTCCCCTCCTCTCCCCCTCCCCTCCCTACTGACGACAGTGATGAATCCTCGGCCCCACCCACTGCAGGCAGCTGTCAGATGGGGAGAGGAGAGAGTCGACAGGTCACGTGACCCACCACCTCTCCCCTCTTCTCCCTCTCCCCTCCCTACTGATGACAGAGAGGAAACCTCGGCCCCACCCGCTGCAGGCAGTTGTCAGATGGGGAGAGGAGAGAGCCGACAGGTCACGTGAGTGGCACTCTGCACTCTGGAAACTCGTAAAGAATGCCTTGTTTTTTTAAAACACGTGAGAGGAGAGAGTCGACAGGTCACGTGATCCGCTGCCTCTCTCCCCCTCTCCTCCTCTCCTCCCTACTGATGACAGCGAGGAATCCTCGGCCCCACCCACTGCAGGCAGCTGTCAGACAGGGAGAGGAGAGATTCGACAAGTCATGTGACCCGCCGTCTCTCCCCTCCTCTCCCCCCCTACCTACTAATGACAACGAGGAATCCTCGGCTCCACCCACTGCAGGCAGCTGTCAGACGGGGAGAGGAGAGATTCGACAGGTCATGTGACCCGCCACCTCTCCCCTCCTCTCCCTCCCCCTCCCCTCCCTACTGATGACAGCGAGGAATCCACGGCTCCACCCGCTGCAGGCAGCTGTCAGACGGGGAGAGGAGAGAGTCGACAGGTCATGTGACCCGCCACCTATCCCCTCCGCTCCCCTTCCCCTCCTCCTCCCCTCCCTACTGATGACAGAGAGGAATCCTCGGCTCCACCCGCTGCAGGCAGCTGTCAGACGGGGAGAGGAGAGAGTCAACAGGTCACGTGACCCGCCACCTCTCCCCTCCTCTCCCTACTGACGACAGCGAGGAATCCTCGGCCCCACGCACTGTAGGCAGCTGTCAGACAGGGAGAGGAGAGAGCCGACGGGTCACGTGAGTGGCACTCTGCGCTCTGAAAACTGGTAAAGAATGCCTTGTTTTTTTTAAAACACAGACACAGGGGCACATGGGATTAATAAACAGACCAAACAGGATGGTATAAAGTAGCTTAACAACCACTTTAAAGGCAAAGTTAAGATTTCGGGGGGGGGGGGGGGGGGTATCGTTTGCCTACTTGCGAACGCCCATGGGTACAACTGTGCAAGACCGAAGGGAAGGCCGAAGCTCAGCTTTAATACTTTGAGTGAAGGGGGCGGACAGGGTGACGTGGTGGTGTCATACGAGGATAGGTCTGCTTTAAGAATGAAAAGTCCTCTTAGCGCCCCATAAGGAAAGTATTGAGCTGTCTATTTTTTTCCCTTTTGATACTGTTTGAAGCTAAGTGATACTGACGCTTTCAATTTTTAACATCATAATCAATAACGGCAGCTTATGCATACTTTGCAAAACCATCAGTTTGGAAGTTCTGAAAAAAAAAAAAAGAATCTTGCATATGGTTGCAGCTTGCTGAGTTGATCGCGCCTGCATTAAATCTTCTCTCTTAAAGTTTTACTGGTGTGTTATGAGTAAAACTGCAATGTCAGCCATCTGCCAGCTCCGCTCTCACCATCCATATTTCCAGCCCTCGCTAAACGCCGCGAATGCTGAGCCACCAGGGGCCACCCTGACAATTAGGGAGGCGCGTCCGGCGGCCCAGGCGAGGGCACGTCCAAATAAAAACGCTCTGTTATTATTCCCTTCTAAGAACCGTAAAAAAAAATACGACTCTGTCAGTTTGATGATCTGCCTTCTGAAAACAAGGGAAACTGTTGAACCCGAAGTTTAATCTGTTTATATTTCGCTTTCCTGGGTTCCTCCCTCCTGCCTCATCAACATGATAATATAATATTTCAATAAAACCTTTCCATCTTCATTGCATACGGTAGCTTATTTTAGACTTGGTGATGTCATCACTGGGTCTCTGTAGGTCTCTATGCAATGCAAACAGACCATGGCTGGTGGGAGGGGATGGCAGGAAAACATCACAGTCCTGATACAAGCAGTGGGAGGAGTTATGCAAATATCAACATGTCTTGATGGGTGGGTGGCAGTCTGGAGGATTGGATGTTCCCAGGCAGGCTGCAGACCACCTTTATTAATGCCTACATGTGGTGCTGAGACTTCATGACTGATAGAACTCAAATCCAATTATTATTAAAAGGGGGGGGGGGGGCAGTCAGGCTGGGGAGAAAGGGGCTAGATCAGGGGTCTTCCGTCTTTTCAGTAGCCATGGTACATAATTATCAATCATATTAGGCCGAGAAAATCAGTTCAATAAATGAATAGACTTGCTATAAGAAATAGTTTCACATCAGACCCCTTTGCTTCAGAGACCCCCCCCCTTTCACATCTGAATCCCCCCATCACATCAGAGGTCCCCCATCACATCTAAGACCCCCACCTTCACATCATAGGCCCCCATCATCACATCGGAACCCCTTCCCCGATCATATCAAATTTACCCGCTCACATCAGAGCCCCCCCCAATTACATCAGAGATCCCCCATCACATCAGAGGCCCCTATCATATCAAAAGTCCCAATCACATCAGGGGCCCCCCCATCACATCAGAGGCCCCTCTTCACATCAGAGGCCCCCATCATAATAGAGGTCGCAATCACATCAGAGGTCCCCCATCACATCAGAAGCCCCCCATCACATCAGAGGGCCCCATCATATCAGAGGTCCCAATCACATCAGAGGTCCCAATCACTTTAGAGATCCCCATCACATCAGAGGCCCCCCATCACATCAGAGGCCCCCATCATATCAGAGGTCCCAATCACATCAGGTGTCCCCCATCACATCAGAGGCCCCCTTCACATCAGAGGCCGTCCATCATATCAAAGGCCCCCCATCACCTCAGAAGCCCCCATCATATCATAGGTCCCCCATTACATCCAAGGACCCCCATAACATCAGAGGCACCCTATCACATGAGAGGCCCCATCATATCAGAGGTCCCAGTCACATGGTGTCCCCCATCACATCAGAGACCCCCCTTTACATCAGAAGCCCCCTTTCACATCAGAGGCCCCACAATTACATCAGAGATCGCTCATCAAATCAGAGGCCCCCCATCACATCAGAGGCCCCATCATATAAGAGGTCCAATGCCATCAGAGATCCCCATCACATCAGAGACCCCATCATATCAGAGGTCCCAATCACATTAGAGGTCCAATCCCATCAGAGATCCCCCATCACATCAAAGGCCCCCATCATATCAGAGGTCCCAATCACATCATGGGTCCCCATCAAATCAGAGGCCCCCCATCACATCAGAGACCCCCATCATATCAGAGGTCCCCCATCACATCCAAGGACCCCATAACATCAGAGGCTCCTCTTCACATTAGAGGCCCCCATCATATCAGAGGTCCCAATCACATCAGAGGTCCCCCATCACAACAGAGGTCCTCCATCATATCAGAGGTCTCCCCTTCGCATAAGAGGCCCCCATCACATCTAAGTTCCCCCATCATTTTAGAGCCCCCATTCACATCAGAGACCCCCTTTACATAAGAGGCCCCCATCACATCAGAGGTCCCCCATCACATCAGAGGCCCCCCATCAAATCAGAGCCCTCCTTCACATCAGAGGTCCCCAGTTACAGCAGAGGTCCCCACCCATTACATCAGAGACCCCCATCACATCTATGTTCCTCCATCAAATCAGAGCCCTTCTTTACATCAGAGGTCCCCCCCTCCACAGCAGAAGTCCGCCTTCATATCTTAGCAGCCTGCACATTAGAGGTCCCTCTTCACATCTTGGCCCCCCTTCACATCAGAAGTCCCTCTTCACATCTGAGTCCCCCCATCACATCTGATCCCCCTTCAAATCAGGGACCCCCCCATCACATCATAGGCCCCACATCACAACAGGGAGGGACAAAAGGAAGGTGGAAAGGAAAGAGGGAAGGAAGGAAGGAAGGAAGGAAGGAAGGAAGGAAGGAAGGAAGGAAGGAAGGAAGGAAGGAAGGAAGGAAGGAAGGAAGGAAGGAAGGAAGGAAGGAAGGAAGGAAGGAAGGAAGGAAGGAAGGAAGAAATCCCCAATGGAAAGGGACACATACTGTAAATAAGTGAAGGTGACACACATGGAGAGCAACAAACATGCAAAATAAAAAGTTCCAGTGCAGGTGCATTGGTTGGGCCTGGTGGCCTGGTAACAAAAATTGCCCCGTGGTGCAGAAAAAAAAAACAGGAGGCGTCGTGGCCAAGTGCTCATTTTCACAGTGGATTCCCAAACCTATAATAATACTAGGAGAACCCCCCCCCCCCCCCAGGCCCCACTCCTCGGGGGCGCTTGACACCACAGGCTCTCTGCCTTCCCAGCCCCTGATCAGACCAGGCAGCTCCATATAAATCAGGAGGAACTGAGCCCTCAGAACTGTCCACACCACGGAAATACTCCCGACCCGCACCTTATGTGGTGCACACTTTTTTGGGTTTCCTTACTAATTGGGAAGGTTCCTCTGGACCCCCTTCATACCAGTAGGGGGCGCTATACAACAGCTATCCTATCCATAAGGACCAGATAAACTGTGGAGCGCCTCCTACTGGACACTGATAAGAAAAGATTCTACAAACTGATCCTAGCCAAAAGACTGAGAAGCTCTGGTTTAGAGAACTTCTCCAACCAGGAAATGAGGTGGCCACTGTCTGACTTGTAGCAGCTTCTAATGCATTGTGGGAAAAGCTCACAGTGTGCGGTGAAATCAGAGTAAGCCAGGAGAAGGGCCGGAACAATTGTCATTCAAAGTGTGACAGCGCTGGAAGCTGAAAATTAGCCTGGGCAGGGAGGGGGTGATAGTGCCCGGTATTGAAGTGTTTAAGGTATATGTCAAGCCAAAAACTTTTTTTCTATTTTTTAAAAGAGTGGGGAAGGATCAGAGCCCCTTTCAGGAGTTCCAGACTTTCCCTACTCTATTAAAAAAAAAAAAAGCCTATTACATTTCCTGTTGCTGTTGAAGCGTTTTCCTCACTTCCTGTCTGGCAAAATGTTGTCACCAAGACAGGAAGTGAGGAGAAATCTATACGAGGGGGGCCCTAGATGGTGATTCTAATCCTTTACCAATCTATAAAGCAGTGTGGCTGGATGTACACTTTTATATTTTAAATTGTAATATCTTCGACGCAAATGTGAATGAAGGAAACAACGGTCAGATTTCACCGTCTCGCCATTTTACAGCAACGTGTCTTCGCCGAAGGATCAACACAATGTCTAAAAAGCCTGAGAATTGCCAAAGATGGTCAGAAAAATATACAGATGTGGGGAAGGAGGCGGAATAAATAAAAAGAGATTTGGGTGGATTAGACTGATGGAAGCCACGGACGTTCCCCTGACACGGAAGGCTCAGACAACATGAAACTGTCAGAAGAAGGTATGGAGGATGGTGCACTGCGCTCGCCGCGCCGGATCATGTGCTGAACTGTCCTATCCTCAGGATTCCAGCATTCCTGGACAGATTATCTGATGATTGACCACAAAAAGCATCGCTTCTGAAACACGCACTGCGGCTGACATTAAAAAAAAAAAAAAATATCCCAACTGTCGCACTTCAAAAAATAAAATAAAATAGAACTAAGGCCAAAACTAGGCCTATTTCTGACACATGTTGTTTACAAGTTAAAATCTGTATTTTTGTGCTAGAAAATTACTTAGAACCCCCAAACATTTTTTATATATATATATATATATATATATATAAATACATATATATTTATATATATATATATATATATATATATATATACAGTGCCTTGCAAAAGTATTCGGCCCCCTTGAACTTTGCGACCTTTTGCCACATTTCAGGCTTCAAACATAAAGATATAAAACTGTAATTTTTTGTGAAGAATCAACAACAAGTGGGACACAATCATGAAGTGGAACTAAATTTATTGGATATTTCAAACTTTTTTAACAAATAAAAAACTGAAAAATTGGGTGTGCAAAATTAGAATGGTCCTGTATTTGGCTCCATCCATCTTCCCATCAATTTTAACCATCTTCCCTGTCCCTGCTGAAGAAAAGCAAGCCCAAACCATGATGCTGCCACCACCATGTTTCACAGTGGGGATGGTGTGTTCAGGGTGATGAGCTGTGTTGCTTTTACGCCAAACATAACGTTTGCATTGTTGCCAAAAAGTTTGATTTTGGTTTCATCTGACCAGAGCACCTTCTTCCACATGTTTGGTGTCTCCCAGGTGGCTTGTGGCAAACTTTAAACGACACTTTTTATGGATATCTTTAAGAAATGGCTTTCTTCTTGCCACTCTTCCATAAAGGCCAGATTTGTGCAGTATACGACTGATTGTTGTCCTATGGACAGAGTCTCCCACCTCAGCTGTAGATCTCTGCAGTTCATCCAGAGTGATCATGGGCCTCTTGGCTGCATCTCTGATCAGTCTTCTCCTTGTATGAGCTGAAAGTTTAGAGGGACGGCCAGGTCTTCGTAGATTTGCAGTGGTCTGATACTCCTTCCATTTCAATATTATCGCTTGCACAGTGCTCCTTGGGATGTTTAAAGCTTGGGAAATCTTTTTGTATCCAAATCCGGCTTTAAACTTCTCCACAACAGTATCTCGGACCTGGCTGGTGTGTTCCTTGTTCTTCATGATGCTCTCTGCGCTTTAAACGGACCTCTGAGACTATCACAGTGCAGGTGCATTTATACGGAGACTTGGTTACACACAGGTGGATTCTATTTATCATCATTAGTCATTTAGGTCAGTGTTTCTCAACCTTTTTTCATTCAAGGCACCCTTTAAAAATTATGGACAGTCTTGTGGCACCCCATTCTAAAAATGTAAAAACTATTCTAATAGTTTACCTTATGCAGCAACATCCACAAGTCCAAGTCAGACACCCAACCTTAGAGGTGATTTATTCTTTCAAAGCAAATACACTTTTGTAAACTGGTACGGACTAGTATTCCAATGTTTCTCTTCCCCCTCAGTTTTCTCCATCAATTAGCTAATGTGACCCCAACACTGATAGAGAGAAGCAAGGGAAGGGTCAAACAAGGATGCTATGCAGACGACTGACATCCTCTTCCTCAACCGATGATGCTATCGGTCCTTAGGACATCGGCAGCAAGAAGGGTGTAATGGTGCACAATGAAAATCTTAGACTTAGTGAAACTAAAAAGGCAGCCTTCATCAACACACCGGGCTTGTATACAATTTTTGGGCAATTTTTAGGGATTTTGCCAAGGCACCCCTGAGGGAACCTCAAGGCACCCCAAGGTGCCTGGGCACCTTGGTTGAAAAAGGCTGATTTAGGTCAACATTGGATCATTCAGAGATCCTCACTGAACTTCTGGAGAGAGTTTGCTGGACTGAAAGTAAAGGGGCTGAATAATTTTGCACGCCCAATTTTTCAGTTTTTTAATTGTTAAAAAAGTTTGAAATATCCAATAAATTTCGTTCCACTTCATGATTGTGTCCCACTTGTTGTTGATTCTTCACAAAAAATTACAGTTTTATATCTTTATGTTTGAAGCCTGAAATGTGGAAAAAGCTTGCAAAGTTCAAGGGGGCCGAATACTTTCGCAAGGCACTGTATATATATATATATATAGATATATATATATATACATATATATATATATATTTTAGCAAAGACTCTGGAGAATAAAATGGCGATCGTTGCAATATTTTTTGTCACGCGGTATTTGTGCAGCGATCTTTCAAACACAATTTTTTGGAAAAAATAGATTTCACTGAATTTAAAAAAAAACTAAACAGTAAAGTTAGCCCAATTTTTTGTACATTGTGAAATATGATGTCACACTGAGTAAATAGATACCTAACATGTTATGGTTTAAAATGACGCACACTTGTGGAATGGTGACAAATTACGGTACTAAAAAATCTCCATAGGCGACGCTTTAATAATTTTGAAACGGTTATCAGTTTAGAGTTGCAGAGGAGGTCTTTTTCTAGAATTATTGCTCTCGCTCTGGCGATCGCGGCCATACCTCACATGTGTGGTTGGAACACCGTTTTCATTTGCAGGCGCGACTTACGTATGCGTTTTCTTTCGTGCGCGAGCTCACGGCGATGGGGGGTGCTTAAAAACATTCTTTTCCCTATTTATTTTATTTCATTTTTTAATTTTATCACTGTTTCTTTAAAAAAATAAAATAAATCTGATCACTTTCATTGCTGTCACAAGTAATGTAAACATCCCTTATGACAGTAATAGGCAGTGACAGGTACTCTTTATGGAGGGATAGGGGGTCTAAAAGACCCCAAATCCCTCCTCTGCACTTCAAAGTATTCAAAATGGCAAAATCTGCATTTTTTAATACTGTCACTTTTTTAAAATCCGCGCCGTTAGACGCCGAGTAAACTGGAAAAGACGTTGCTTCCAGGTTACTACCTCGGAGACCCGATCAAAGCTGATACCTATCCTGCTGGTCAGTGGGAGCTTCTCCACTGCTATAACTACTGGTCTCCAAGCCTGACCCCTGACTGTGAGATCCGCAGAAGAAATAAGCCATTACTTTTCGGTGCTTCAGACACCCTTCATCAGGGCCGATGCAACATCATATCTGTTGAACTCGACTGGACTATGAAAAAAGTTATAAGTATGTGATCAAATCTTACAAGCAGAAGATTGTGACGCATGGACTTCACACTGCTTATATTATATACAGTATCTCACAAAACATTTTTGTAAATATTTTATTATATCTTTTCATGTGACAACACTGAAGAAATGACACTTTGCTACAATGTAAGGTAGTGAGTGTACAGCTTGTATAACAGTGTAAATTTGCTGTCCCCTCAAAATAACTCCACACACAGCCATTAATGTCTAAACTGCTGGCAACAAAAGTGAGTACACCCCTAAGTGGAAATGTCCAAATTGGGTCCAAAGTGTCAATATTTTGTATGGCCACCATTATTTTCCAGCACTGCCTTAACCCTCTTGGGGATGGAGTTCACCAGAGCTTCACAGGTTGCCACTGGAGTCCTCTTCCACTCCTCCATGACGACATCACAGAGTTGGTGGATGTTAGAGACCTTGCGTTCCTCCACTTTCCCTTTGAGGATGCCCCACAGATGCCCAATAGGGTTTAGGTCTGGAGACATGCTTGGCCAGTCCTTCACCTTTACCCTTAGCTTCTTTAGCAAGGCAGAGGTCGCCTTGGTGGTGTGTTTGGGGTCGTTATCATGTTGGAATACTGCCCTGCAGCTCAGTCTCCGAAGGGAGGGGATCATGCTCTGCTTCAGTATGTCACAGTACATGTTGGCATTCATGGTTCCCTCAATGAACTGTAGCTCCCCAGTGTTGGCAGCACTCATGCAGCCCCAGACCATGACACTCCCACCACCATGCTTGACTGTGGGCAAGACACACTTATCTTTGTACTCCTCACCTGGTTGAGGCCACACACGCTTGACATCATCTGGACCAAATAAGTCTCATTAGGCCACAGGACATGGTTGCAGTAATCCATGTCCTTAGTCTGCTTGTCTTCAGGAAACTGTTTGGGCTTTCTTGTGCATCATCTTTAGAAGAGGCTTCCTTCTGGGAGGACAGTCATTCAGACCAATTTGATGCAGTGTGCGGCGTATGGTCTGAGCTCTGACAGGCTGACCCCCAACCCCTTCAACCTCTGCAGCAATGCTGGCAGCACTCATATGTCTATTTCCCAAAGACAACCTCTGGATATGACGCTGAGCACGTGCACTCAACTTCTTTGGTCAACTATGGCAAGGCCTGGTCTGAGTGGAACCTGTTCTGTTAAACCGCTGTATGGTCTTGGCCACCGTGCTGCAGCTCAGTTTCAGGGTCTTAGCAATCTTCTTATAGCCTAGGCCATCTTTACGTAGAGCAACAGTTCTTTTTTTTTCAGATCCTCAGAGAGTTCTTTGCCATGAGGTGCCATGTTGAACTTCCAGTGACCAGTATGAGAGAGTGAGAGCGATAATACCAAATTTAACACACCTGCTCCCCATTCACACCTGAGACCTTGTAACACTAACGAGTCACATGACACCGGGGAGGGAAAATGGCTAATTGGGCCCAATTTGGACATTTTTACTTAGGGGTGTACTCACTTTTGTTGCCAGCGATTTAGACATTAATGGCTGTGTGTTGAGTTATTTTGAGGGGACAGTAAATTTACACTGTTATACAAGCTGTACACTCACTACTTTACATTGTAGCAAAGTGTCATTTCTTCAGTGTTGTCACATGAAAAGATATAATAAAATATTTATAAAAAAATGTGAGGGGTGTACTCACTTTTGTGAGATAGTGTAAGTCCTGATGAAGGAGGGATGGGGTGTCTGAACCTCCAAAATGCGTTAGTTCTGTTGTTGAAAACAAACCTTGGATATAATTTTTAAATGCAGCCATCCTTTAAGCGAAGCTGGGATGTTTGCGGATGTGAGTCTGTCTGTTGGCTGCATACATCTGTGCCAAGTTCAAGGCTCCCGTAGTTATAGACGTGCGTGATTAGAGAAAATTGTGCATCGAGCTCTGACGTGCGTAATGAATTCCGTCATTTCAATACGAGATTGCATTTAGGTGTTAAGAAAATTCAAATGTATGTATGCGATGATGGGGGAGAAATTGTACACAAGTGTGAAGATGTGATTCAGGTTTTAATTATCTGCAAAAGACCCGGCACTCCGGGTTCGCAGACTCTAAAAAAAGACGAGTGGAAGGATAAATGTCGTTGAAGAGCACATAAAGCCATTACTGAACCTTAATGGATTGTGAAAGCTGTTTATTGCTTCCATACACACCTAAAAAAAAATTAAGCATTTTACCCGTTCATGATCTGGGTGTATCTTTCACTTCCGAGATACACTATAATACCAAAAGTATTGGGACACCTGCCTTTACACGTACACAAACTTTAATGGCATCCCAGTCTTAGTCCGTAGGGTTCAACATTGAGTTGGCCCACCCTTTGCAGCTATAACAGTTTCAACTCTTCTGGGAAGGATGTCCACAAGGTTTAGGAGTGTCTATGGGAATGTTTGACCATTCTTCCAGAAGAGCATTTGGGAGCTGACAGCCGCTTCTCCTCCTCTCCCTCCCGAGGCTGTAATGCTGAAATGCTATACAGGGAGATGCCCCCCATCGCACTGATCACCCCCGACTGTCCTCCTCCTCTGCCCCCCTCCCCCCGTATCCTCCTCCAACACCACCCTCCCATCCTGGCTTCCCTCCTCTCCTCTCCCCCTGACTGCTGTGGGGGATATCAGAATGGAAGGGGCCTGTAAATATGTAATTTACCGGCCCTTTCATTTTCTGAATTGGACACAGTGAGCGATCACTACCGATCCCTCCTGTGTCTCTAATAATTGAGCATAGCAAACTGCTTGTACTCTGCTTCAGTTTATGAATGGGGAGGCGCCTCTGTCTCCTATTCATTCATTTTCAATGCTGAGGCTGCTGAGAAAGGAATC